>NC_064629.1:459515030-460115863 GCF_023864275.1 Schistocerca cancellata
CTTGCATGTTCTTTGGATCTACGAGTAAGAAATCTAGCAGTCTAACTCTGAACTGCTTCAATTATTTCATTTAAATCGATCTGGTGTGGATTCCAAACACCCCAACAGTACTCAACAATCGGCTGAATTAGTGTCCTACATATGGTCTCCTTTACAGATGAACCACACTTTCCTAAAAATTCCCTCTATAAACCAAAGTTGTCTGTTCACCTTTCCTACTACAATCCTTGCTTGTTCACTCAATTTCATATTGCTTTGCAATGTTGTGCCTAGACATTTACTCAATTTAACTGTGTCAAACAACACACTACTGAAGGTGTACACTAACATCGTGGCTGTGTGTGATGGTGAAAGAATGGTATGTTTGTACGATTCTCCTACATGAAAAATTTCTTAAATACAAAATTTACAACCTCAGCTCTACTTCTGCTATCTTCTATTACCACACCAGGGTTGACTGGATAGAAGCCTTAGAACCAGTTAGTGATTTCACAGAGGACCAGAATTTTCTCGGATTCTTGGTAAGATCTATAGCTAAGGTACAACGGTGATAGTTGTAAGCATCACACAGCTTTGTAAGACACACAATTGGTATCAACTATTGCCTGTCATCATGTGTGTTCTCTTTTGAACTGAGAGCACAACAGCCTTTGCTTCCTCAGCATTTTTCAAATTTTGTTGTTAAATGACTGTAGATATTTTCCATCCTTAATCCACTTAATTGATGCATACTTCTTCAGGGTAAGATTTATTATCCATCTGAACTTCATCCATAATTCCTCTACAACCATCGTCTTAGAACTAAATGACATCAACTCATTGTCTAAGTGGGATGCTAACAACTTTCTTTATGCTCTTTCTAGTGCAAACACACACTACTAGCTTTCTTCATTGATTTATTAACTTCAGTAACAAAAGTCACTATGATGACATCATGGTCACTAATCCCTGTTCTATACTGACATCCTTGATTAAGGACTGTAGCTACAAGGTTTAAAATATTCCTGTTGCATGTGGCTGTTGGACTAGCTGCTCAAGACAGTTTTCAGAAAATGTGTTCAAAAGAACTTAGCAAGACTTTCTACCCGTACCCTCTGCAATGAATCCATCGATATCCCAGTCTGTTCTCAGTAGGTTAAACTTACATGATCAGGGTATTTCCGCATTACAGACAGTAGCCTTCCTGTCAATGACTCAAAAACTGTCACAGCAGAATCAGGTGGTCAGCAAAAAAATCCAACACTTAATACAATTTCTCCTAGGCCTGTTGTACACAACCAGATATCTTCACTGGAAGTTTCCTAGAGAATAGTAAATTCATGAACTTTGTTACAAATATTTCAACAATTTACTAACAAAATTTTGACAGCCGAAGTGTCTTTACTCTGAACATGGTCTGATTTCACTACCTGCAAATCACATGGCAAGTGTTCATCAGAGAACCTCAACCAACCGGCCAGCCTAAAAAACCTCCCCATGTAATCCACAAGTACTCTGCTACCCGAGTAGCTGTTTTCTTTGTGCAGTGCACAACCTATCAAAAGAAGTCTTGCAATTCCCCATCTGATAACACAGGTCCAGAAATCTGCAGCCAAGACTCACAGAGACCACAAAAGCCTTTAATTGAGGCCTTCCACATGGCTCCAAACCGAATTGATTTTTATGTGGCAATGACAAGTTCATGTCAACAACAATACCAATACTGCCTCAGCATGTACACTGTCCACCATACTGAAGCCGTTCAAGTCACTGTTTGGGAGCCACAGGTTGCAAGTTTTATTCTGAACGGCTCCCAATATTTACAACTGGGTAACACAAAAATTTCAATTTGTTGTATCCATATACAGGGTGATTCTAAAAAAAAAAAAAAAAAAAAAAAAAAAAAAAAAAAAAAAAAACCACATTTAAAACTGACATGGCACACAGGGCATACAACAAGGATCAGTAATCACATATGACCGGGGTGTGGGGGGGGGGGGGGGGGTCACAAATGCCATGAAAGGGTGCTACGGTCACAAGAGGGCATTGCTATACAAGCACGGGTGGAGCACATGAAGCTGTTGCCATTGACCCTGTGGAAACATTGGGAGTACTACATGTAATGCGAAATGGCCAAGACGCATTTGATTTAAGGCACAGCCATGGCAAAAAGGTGCAGCATATGCTGTCAAAAGTACACAAGGTGCATCCCGCGCCACTAATGTACCCCAACCATCTGTCTGGTGCACTGTACATGATGAAGGGCTGAATCAAATTCATTTCCAATGCATCCAGGCATGGAATTTGCATAGTGTTTTCTGCAGGAACGTGCTGCAGACCGAAGTTTCACACAGAGTGCCCTCTTCAACAATAAGGCTGTGTTTTCACTCGAGAGTGTGATAGACATCCACAACCTGCATAGGTGGCGACAGTAGCATCACATGGTGAGGAATTACTGCCAGTCAGACACACAAACAGTGGAGCGAGTGTGCTGTCCGTGTGTCGAACAAAGGCAGAATTTGATAGCCCAGAGGCTAGGCACAAGCATTTCAGAAACTGCAACTTGTTAGGTGTTCTAAGAGTGCTGCGGTTAGTGTCTTCAACACATGGCGAAACCAACTTGAAACCACATCAATGGGTTGCCATGTCATGGGGTTGGGCGGCCACCCCTCTTTAGAGATGTAGGATGGTGTAGGCTGGGCAGACTGATACAACAGGACAGGTGGTGAACTGTGGTGAAACTAACATCAGAATTTAATGCTGGGCAGAGTACAAGTGTGTCTGAACACACAGTACACTGAACACTTTTTGGCCTCCACAGCCACTGACCAATGCATGTACCAATGCTGACACCGTGACATAGGCAACTATGACTCAAATGGGCACATGGACGTTTGCACTGGATGTTGGTGTAGTGGCAGAGCATTGCATGGTCTCATAAATCCAGATATCTTCTTCATCATGTCAATAGGAGGCCACAAATCTGTCATCTTCCAGTGGAACAGCTCCTTGATACCTGTACTGCAGGACAGAGACGAGCTGGCAGTTGCTTCATTATGCTCTGGTGAACACTGATGTGGGCATCCATGGGTCCAGTGGAGCTCATGTGTGGCACCATGATGGCCTAGGAGTGTCACACACTGGTTGCAGACGGTGTACACCCCTTCAAGAGGATCACACTTCCTGGCTGCAGTGGCATTTTTCAACAATAATTGATGTGCTGGTCATCTCCACTCGCCAGATCTGAACCCGATCAAACACATCTGGGATGTGATTCAACATGGTGTCAGAGCTCATCACCCCCTTCTATGGAATTTACAGGAATGAGGTGGCATGTGCATGTGTGTGTGTGTGTGTGTGTGTGTGTGTGTGTGTGTGTGTGTGTGTGTGTGTGTGCAGATGTGGTGCCAACTCACTCCAGCAACCTACGAAGGCCTCAATGTTTCCATGCCACGAGGCATCACCACTGTTATCCATGCAAAAGGTTGACATACCAGCTGTTAGGTAGGTGGTCATAATGTTCTGGCTGATCAGTGTACACCTACCTCACAAGGCAAATTTACCCTTAACGTGTGTGCTGGCATTGTCAGAGACCATTTAATTGGGCTGTACATCCTGGACCAACTTGATTGTCACATGTTATCTCATATTTCTGTTGCGTCCTGCCAGATATGCTGAATGACGCTCCCATGTCCACTCGTTGCCGCATTCGACTTCTGCATGATGCAGCCACTGTGCATTTCAGCAGACAAATTAGGGCACATCTGCTGGCAATCTTTCCCAGTTGCTGGATTGGTCACAGTGGGCCAGTTGCATTGCCACCACAATCACCCGATCTGTCCCAAATTGTTTTATTCCTGTGGGGGTATCTGAATGGCCTTGTGTATGAAACACCTGATGAAACACCTGTTACATCAGTAGAGGACTTAGTGGTAGGATAGTTGCAGAAGCAGGGTGTCTTCGAGGAACACCAGGTACCTTTAAGAACGTGTATTGTTCAATGCAGCATCAATGTCAGACATTTCTTGATACACCATCATTTAATAGCTGTGGACATGCAGATCTATTGTATGTTCCAATGATGATGACACCTGCCTGTACAAAATAATTCATAGGTAGAATAGTCCACCATTCAGATCTCCTGGCAGTAAATACTCAGGAGGATGCTGTCACAAGATTTTAAGTGTGAAACATTTTCATGGGCAGATATGTATTCAGGTCATAATTTATCGGTGATGAACATTAAATTAGAACTGAAGAAATTGCAGAGAAGTAGGAAATTAAAGAGAAGGGCCAGGATAAATTGAAAGAACCCCTGATTGTTGGGGTTTTTTAGAATGAGCATTATTAAACGATTGACTGAAACAGAGGAAAGGAATACAATAAAAGATGAATGCGTAGCTTTGAGAGATGAAATAGTGGAGTAAGCAGACTTGCAAAAAGACAAGACTCATAACAAAACCTTTCATAACATGCAAGATCTTTAATTTAACTGAGAAAGGAAGAATAAACAGAAATTCAGCAAATAGTGCGGGGAAAAAAGGAATACATACTTCGAAAAAATGAGACTGACAGAAAGTGCCAAATGACAGAGCAGGAATGGCTAGAGGAGAAATGCAAAGGTGTAGAAACATACATTATAATGTTTATGTCATAAAACAGGTATCTAAGACTTCATAAAATTGTGAAATAACTGAACATAGCCTATGGTCTGCATACAATGACAATGTGACAACATCCACCTCGGAAGTTTGCTATAGGCCGAGCAATGCTCCAGTATATATAGTAACACAAAATTTCCAAGGCTGAAATTGACTGAAACAACAGTGTCACCGTATATGTGTGATGCAAGCAATTACAGTGTCACCAGTCCATAATTGCAGAATTATTTATAACAAATATCTCGTGCAATATATTAAGTGTACAGTGCACTATGATGTGATTACAACCACAGAATTCATTAAATGGAGTCCCTTTAAAAAGTCCAACTCTGTGCCCTTTGCCGCAAGTCAAGTAGTTAAGAATTTCCTTTAAGTATCACCATTACAGTACTGCCTCTGCCACCTGTACAAGGCCGTGACCGAGCACTTTCACTGCAGCAAAGGGACATCTATGAAGACACAGAGGTAGTAGATTTCAGAAAAATCATGAGATGTGATTGGTCCGCATATTTCAAATGACAGCCTCACATGCATGGTTACTCTATTACAACTAGAAACCAGAGCATGTCTTGCCATCACAAGAAGAGAGATGCAACATGACTGTGGTAAAGGCATATGACCTGCAGGGAAATTAAAGAGAACTCTGGAGAAGAGAAGCAGTAGTGTGAATATCAAGGACTCTGATGACAGGCCAGTACTAGATCAAGAAGAGAAGGCTGCAAGATGGAAGGGATATGGTCACATTGAAACCAAATCCGAAGGCAGGGTTGTTAATGAAATATAACACTTAGAAATGGGAGCACATTTATTACAAACACCAACATACATCAAGAGTAGAACTGAACTCTTGGACAGTGGGCGCAGCTACTTATCCAAACAGAGAATATCCCAGAATGTTGGTATCTACACTAATGTTTAATATTCCATAATATACAAACATTGTCAACCTAATATATTTCAATTAACATTACAGAAACAATGAATACTAATTAACAAATAATTGCTGATGGTCAGATTTGAACTGGTGACCCGCAGCATGCCACACTGCTTGCACAATAGCTCGTGACACTGCTCCCTCTCCTGAAGAAAAAGTGACCCCCCAATTCAGAACTCATAAGAGCTGACTACAATATCCTGGATCTAGATTTTGTCAATGGCCCTCTGTATGGCAGCACTGGTGGGTCCTCACATTCTAGACATATTGCTACATCATCTTCACTACGACGAGCATCATATATAGTCCCTCCCATCAAAGCTTTGCAATTGTTGAATGGATTTTCAGTTTCCTTGAACCACCCACTATCAATCTGCACTTCTGAGCTGTTGAATGGCTTTATGTAAACGACATGGGTAAAGTCTCTGGGCTTTTAACTTCTTGACAAGGAGTCTTAATCCTCCACTTCATATGTGATGTCCAACAGGCAACGAAGGATATAATATGGCCCTACATAGGGTTTTACTAATTTTTCTGGTAGTTCTACTTTCCGCACAGCAATAAAAACCCAAACCAAGTCTCACAGGTTTTATCTCGCTGGTCAGTGCTTGGCATTAGTCTCACAGGTTGTATCTTACTGGTCAGTGCTTGGCATTGTAGTGCTCTTAGTCCTCCTCCTGCCCCCCCCCCTCCCCCCTCCCAGAACGAGCATCCAGGGGCCTTATTTGAGCCAGCTGTTTTGCTTCTTTGGTCTTGGTGATTATGTGTATCACGTAGTCAACCTGAATATAATCCCATTAAAATGGGAAAAGCATACCCATTGTCATTTCAGCCTCCACATAGTCTCTCTGACACCAATGCACATCAATTTGCCAGCATCTAATTAAAACGTTATGTGAGGTCATTCATCTGTGGCTGTAGGCAGTTATTCTTTCACAATTGGAAAACTTTTGCACAATCAGATACAACAGTGAATGGTTTATATAATAAAAATGGTCAGAACTTGTTAATGGCCCAAACAACTACAAGGCACTCTTTTTCAGTTGTAGAGTAGTTCATTTCAGACTTGGAGAGTACTCAGGAAGCATAAGCTGTCACATTTTCAGCACCTTTATGAATTTATACTAGAACTACCTCTATTCCAAAACTGATAACATCATTGTGATGTTTGGTCTTGGCATTCTCATCATACAGTGCTAGCAATGGAGATGTTAAAACCTCCTTAAGGATAAGGAAATATTTTTGTTGCACCTCATCCCAGGGAAATGCTGCGTCTCCCTCCAGTAGTTGCAAGCGTCATGCCTTTGTGTTGGAGCCCTTAATAAATAGCCGATAGTATGAGCATGTTCCAAGAAAACTTTACACATTATGAATGTGATAAGGTGTTGGAAAATCTGTGCCTGCTCTTACTTTATCTGGACCACAATGAACTTCATCACCATTCACTAGGTGACCAAAGATTTTTATTTCTTTGGTGACAAAGAGGCATTTTTTTCTGATTCAGACAGAGATCTTCAGTCCGAACACATTTCAACATGGTTGTGAGGAGGCTTAGATGTTCTTAAAGAAAAACAGCACCAAATAGCAAACACAAGATGTCCATTGAACATGTTGAAGCAAGTTGTTTATCACATGTTCTGCTTGAAGATGGCTGGCACATTACACAATCAAAATGGCATAACTTTAAACTCAGGGGCCATCAGGAGTTATGAAGGCAGTCTTTCCCCGATCAGCCTTGTCAGCCTCAACTTACCAGTAGCCAGTATGCAAGTCCGTAACTGAGAAATGCTTTGCTCGTTTCAAGCAGTGTAGGGTGTCATCAATGCACAGAATGGATAAACCTCTTTGTTCCATGATTTTGTAAAGTAGGAGGAAGTAAATGCAGAAACACCATGTGCCATTTTTCTTCTTCACATGGATCACAGCTGACGACCAAGGATATTCTCAAGATTGAATGGTGTCATCTTCCATCATCATCTCCACTTCCTACTGGATTATTTTTAGTTCAGCCTACGACACCCTCTATGAGCACTGGGCAGTTGGTGGACAATCCCTGGGTTGATACAGTGTTTTGCCATGGGCTGCTTGGTCTGTCTTTTGTCCATTCATGATTTGAAAGCATGCAAAAATTGACACAGAATGTCTCTCACTCCCCTACATTATTACTCAGTCATACCAGATCCTTATGGCAGTTCAACAACAGCAAAATACAATTCCTTGTCAATGACTTTAAGCTGCCCTACCTGGACTGCTTCAGCTGTCAGTATGCACATACCTTTAGGGACAAGTTGTGGCTACTCATGAAAATTAGTGATACAAAGTTCTCCTTGACCATCTACAATGATTATGATCACTGCTGGCATATAGACTGACAACTGGAACATGTGTTTCTGATGACAGTGGGATAAAATCTCCAATGGTGAACAGCTGCCAAGAGCAATCTTTGTTGTGCGTGCTTCATGGAATAGCTTAGTCAGTATTCCACATCCTATGAGTGCTTTTGATACTTGCAAGAAGTCCCACCTGAGAATAACTTTTTTGACTACAGACTGTTAAAATGACAAATTCAAAAAGCTCCATTCTGTTATTGATAATTAGTCTTGCAATACATGTTCCTGTTGGCTGAACACATTTCCCATTTGCAACCTTCAGCACAATTGCTTTTGTATCACCGAACACATTCCTTTTTCACTGGTGGTGATAAGCTTACGACATTACAGAAAAAGAACCTGGTGACTGTCGTCCATGGAGGATTTACACCTGAGGCAGCCTCACCTCCACAGATGGTCACCTCTTCCTGAAATCAATGGCTATGTGAACAACTGTTATCTACATGGCTACAGGGAACAGCAATAGCATTTTAGAAAGTGAGCTCATTCAGAGTACAGATAGCCTACATCCCACAGGTCAACTAAAATTGTCTGCAGTTAACTGGCGTGAATAGGGCTATTGTGATGGTTGACGTCTTGTGGCATAATACTCACTAAACACTGATCCTCTTCCTCTGCAGTAGCATACATGTCTAAAGTGCTCACAGTGAAAACATACCAGTGTGTTGTTCTTCATCCTCCAAATGTCTGCTTTCTGTGGGGCATTGTACTTGGCAGAGAAGTTGGCTGCACACACGTTGGCCTGATGCTGCGCTGCCTTTTTGACAGTTGTGACATACGTTCAAATTGGCCCAGTGTACTCTTCGTAACACATTCGACCAGATGTGGAGACTGATGCCAAAGATTGAAACACTTCTTACTCGACATTCTGCATGACCTGATGTTGTATGGGATCATCACTCATGACTACTATTCCTCTGGCGTACTCAGTCCAACATTTACGACTGCTATACGCTGCTGTGCATCTTTTCTAACCATCTGACCTATGAAAGAGGAGAGCTCATGGTGGTCTTGCACAACAGCCTTTGAGATCACATTTGGCAATCATTTTGTCACACTTTTTTGGCTACAGTGCTTTGATTCACTGACACCACTTAATAAATTCTTCTGTTGTGACAAATTTTCTCAGAAGAGCTTGGTAAGTCTTCTGCAATTACTTTCATCAGGTGTGAGACTTTGTTGGCTTCTGTCATATTCAGATTTATGATGGGGCATATGACCAAAAAATTCTGTATGTACAAGTGTGTAGTTTCCCCATGATGATGGGCTCTGTTCTTAAATTGTTCTTTAGCCAAGCAGACTTGCTGCGGATTGCCATTACACATTTTCTACAGTTCAACTCGGAATTTGTTCCAGCTGTAGAGCTTCTCTTCATTGGTCTCAAACCACTGTTCGGCTGTGCCATTCAAGTAGAAATAATCTACCAAACACGTCACCCCCTGTTGTATCTGGCCTTTCAGCCATTTTGTCAGGTCCAGACCAGTGGCTCTGCATAACACTGATTGATGCCCGATACGCAAGTGACTTACTGCTGTTTTCGAATATATTGATCTTAGGAAAGATGTACTACTTGCATGCAGTTCTTCACCACATAAGCGCGACTTATACTTTGCCTAATTGGTGTCAACGTGATGTAAATGTTTTGAAATACCCAGCTTCCCCAGCAAACAATGTCGTGTTTAAACCATAATTAGACCCAAACATGAACGCAGGGTCATCAATGAAGCACAACACACAGAACTAAAAGTACATTTGTTACGGACACCAATGTACAGCCATAAAAGAAATGAACTGAAAATCAATAAACAATAAACAACAAATTGCTGATGATTGGGTTTGAACTGGTGACCAGCAAAAGGCCAACCAGGTAATAGTGCAGAAGTGTGGGACCCTGCAACATTACCACTGGCATGACGATGCTTAAAAAAACAAGGTGTCTACATATGAAAAGAAAAAGAAACACCACCACTGCCGGTCCCAAGACTGGGGCCTCATTTCGCAAGTGATGAGGAAGGAGGAGGGGGAGGAGTAACACCTCATTAAAAAAAACCTGGGTCCATCTGGCTCCGGATGGTAGCACCCTGTAAGGGCCCCTGCCTAGGGTTACTAGGTGAAACCTGGTCAACGGTCTCAAAGGCGGAAGAGGAAGTTCAGATTCCCAACGGCAGAGAGAGCGGAAGAACTACCTCCAGGACTCACAATCTTGGTTGTACATTTTGTGGCCTTTGGGCCACACCCAAAATAACTTTCATCAATCATGGAAGTGTGTGATGTAAACTATTTTACCCCAGGTGGACGATCCACCGTACGCCAGTACGTCAGCAGACATTCGGATTCTGGGGAGTCTGCAACATTGCACAAAGACAAGTCGGAGTGTATTGGAATCTCATCCAAATTTCAGTATAGGCAATCAACGTACCTAGCAACTTTCAATGCAAACTCATTGTTGAAAACCGGAAAACTAAAACATCTAACAGATACGCTAAAGAACCACAACATACTCCTAACAGCCATTCAAGAAACACGATACATGGATACAGATACCTTCGATTCCGAAGGTTTCAGGATATACAAAGGGAAAGTGGGACCAAGAGTAATGAAAAATGTACCACATCTTGGGACAGCCTTTATAATCAACAAACAAATCTTGAACTCAATAGTTGGCTTTGATTCCCAATCAGAAAGAATCTCAAGTCTTACATTCACAAGCACAAACAAAATATACACAATTATCAATGCACATGCCCCTACAAACGAGGATAACAGGAAAAACAAAGAAAAAGTGGAGGCCTTTTGGAATCATCTAGATGACATTATTCAGAAAATTCCAGATAAAAACATCATCATTCTTCTTGGAGATTTTAATGCACAGATTGGTAAAGAAAAAAGATACAAGAAAATAGTTGGAAACTATCCTGCACACAAGAGAACAAACAGAAATGGTGTGAGACTAATAGAACTTTGCCAAGCACACAATTTAATTCTAAAATCCACAGCTTTCAAGAAACTACCGCGAAGACAAAAGACATGGGTATCCCCAAATCCTAGCTTTGGGGAATTTCAACTTGATCATGTGGCAATCAAGAAGATTTCTAGCAAAGAAATCATGAATGTTAGGGTACTCAGGGGTGCAAACTTGGATTCAGACCATTACCTTTCTAAAATTAAGTTCAAAGTCATCCCAAACAGGAAACACAGCATGAAACAAATTAAGGGTCGGAAGTATAGCACAGAAAAGATATTAAAATCAGATGAATTCACAAAAGCAACAGAAACCATTCAGACACAAAGCTGGAGGGATATCAAGGAAAACCTCATTACTACAGCTGAACGGATAGCACCTAACAAAAAAAGTAAAAAACATGCCTGGTGGTCGCTGGAATGTGATGCCCTCATTGAAACAAGAAAACAGGCATGGCAAAATTGGCAATCACAGAAAACAGAAGAAAGTAGACTGAATTTCATTACAGTTAGAAAACTGGTAGATAAAGATATAAATAGGATTAAGAAGACACACGAAAACAAAACTCTCCTCCAAATTGATGAAGAATTTGCAAAAAACAACACAAGGAGCTTTTACAGAACTTTCAAACAAAGGTTATCAAGATACAAAGCACCCACCCTCCAATTTCGAGATGTAAATGGGACCATCGCTCACAACAACGCGGAAAACTGCAAAATACTAGCAGGCTACTTTGAGAAACTCTTGAATTGTGAACCCATCCTTGAAAAATTTGAATCCATTCCAAACAACCGTGAGAAGCCGGATTCGGAACCACCAACGACTGAAGAACTACAGAAGGTCATTTCAGAACTTAAAAACAACAAGGCGTCCGGAGAAAATCAAATAGTGGCCGAACTATGGAAAAAGGCTGACAAAAATGCAGTTACATCCCTAAAGTGTGTTTTCGATCAAATCTGGAAAGAAGAAGAGATCCCCGCAGAATGGAGAACAGCTCTCATCCACCCTATCCACAAGAAAGGTTTGAAGACAGACCTCAACAATTACAGAGGAATATCACTGCTGGATATAACGTACAAGATTCTTTCTAAAGTCCTTTTGAACAGGGCAGAGCCGCAATTGGATCCTCAAATCGGGGAATACCAGGGAGGTTTTAGAAAGGGTAGATCATGTTCGGAACAAATACTAAACCTCAAAAACATTATGGCATACCAAAAATCAAGGGCAAAGACATACGTAATCTCCTTCATTGATTTCAAAAAAGCATATGATTCGATTGATAGAGAATCTCTGTTATCAGTTCTGGAAGAAATGGGTTTGGATAAGAAAACAACTAATATTATAAAAGCGACCCTTACAAATACATTTTCGAAAGTTAAATTTATGGGCGAACTATCGGAACCCTTTGAAATAAAAACGGGAGTGCGATAGGGCGATGGGCTCTCACCGTTGCTGTTCAATTGTGCGCTTGAGAAAGTAGTCAGGGAATGGAACACAAATATTAAGAGTGGTATAAGACTGGGTTGCAAAAAGAAGAACCTTAAAGTAAATTGCATTGCTTTTGCAGATGATATGGCCCTATTTGCTGAAACAATGGAAGAAGCACGGGAGCAAATCCTTGAGCTAAAGAAACAAGCAGCTAAAATTGGTCTTCACATCTCCTCTGAAAAAACTAAGATATTGACAAACATCAAGCACTCATGTAAATACCTCAAAGTTCAAGAACAGAAGATTGAAATAGTAAAAGAATTCAAATATCTCGGAGAATGGATTACTTGGAATGCTGGGGAAAGCAAAGCAATGGAATCCAGAAAAAATAAACTTGAATTGGCCTTCCAACTAACAAAAAATACATACAACAAAAAATCCCTTTCATGGGGGTCCAAAATTACACATTACAAGACAGTGATTAAGCCAGAAGCACTGTATGCAGCAGAAACACTTAACATGAATTTCAAAGGCCAAATGGAGAAACTTGAGGTAAAGGAAAGAAAAATTTTAAGAAAAATCATTGGGCCAAAATTTCAAGACAATAAGATTATATACATCAAAAATGAAACTCTCTACAAGAAAATTGAAAAACTTTCAGATTCTATGCGAAAAAGGAGAATAAATTTTTATGGTCATCTTCTCAGAATGAATTCCAACAGATTAACTAAACAAATCTTTGACTTCTTCCGTAACCGAAAAACGAAGCCCAACTGGTTTAAAGAAACTGAGAAAGACCTAGTGGAATTAAATATTTCAGAAATTTCACTTATTGATCGAACTGCTAAATTAATTACTAAAGATGAAAACATAAGGTTCCAAGACAAATCCACACAAAAGTCCAAACCCTTCATCTCGGAAGAAGAGAGGAGAAGAAGATCAGAAACAATGAAGAAATACTGGGCCCTTAGAAAGGAACAACGCACAAAGAAATGATTGATCCAGCGTACCCCAAAGAGGGTGAAACGAAAGAAGAAGAAGAAAAGAAAAAGAAAAAAGCCACAGCTCTGAAGTTCATGTGACGTGTGAAGTGGGTTAATGATGTCACATTGGTGCCTAATTCCACACCAACTCTGCCAAATGCCACTGTGGATGTGTCATACATTGGGAAGGTTGTCACAGCCCCTCTTACCCACATTTCACTCCTCCTTTTGACATCTCTGCAGTGGAAGTCACAACATCCAGTGTTGTTGAAATCAGTGTTGAAATCATGTGGTTTCCTGATTAGTGGACCAAGAAAAATACTGCAGATACACTACTGCTCAGAACTGACACAAAAAGTCCTCAGGGAGTGGCATAAAGGGCATCAATGAAACCCTTTGTTTTGGGACATTAATTCCCACATGTTTTACAGTCTAAAACAGCAGCTCACAGTGCGATGACCTCACAGTGCGATGACCTCACAGTGCGATGACCTCACAGTGCGATGACCTCACAGTGCGATGACCTCACAGTGCGATGACCTCACAGTGCGATGACCTCACAGTGCGATGACCAACACAAAGCCATTCTTGACCATCTTTGATACTGCTGATATCTTCCTGACACTTCAACCCTTCTCTAAGAACATCATGGGCTAGCAACCCCATTAAGCGTGATCGCACCCCTTCGGAGTGACCATTTAAAACCATTTGACAAAATTTTACAATGACTCAAAGAGGCAAAGGTTCGTATCCTTTTTCTGCACTCCTGTTTCACACCCTCATGTGGCATGATCATGAAGGGTTGCGACATTGACATATGCATGAATAGAACAAGGCTCCTCTAAGAACCCCCAGTTTGGCAAAACCTTCAGTAGCACCTACCCATATTTTTTGAGAATTTTAAAAATATGCCTTGAGAGAGAAAATTTGTGAAGTAGCTTGCAGGCAGAGAACAGCTTCACACACCTCTGATGCAAGCTGCCTGTGTTGTGGTTCTGACCTCCATTGCACGAGCGGTGAAATGTGGGTAAGAGGGGCTGTGATGACCTTCTCATTGCGTGACACATCCACAGTAGCAATGGGCAGAACTGTGGTGAAATTTTGTGACAATGTGACATCATTAACCCACTTTACATGTCTCATAAACTTCTGAGTTCTGGACTCTTTTTTCACATGAGTACAAACCTTTCTGTCTGAAGCATCATCAAGCCTGAGGGTAAAGTCACAGGGCGCCATGCTTTTGTGCCATTAAAGAGGTAGGTTGTAGGTACCTTTGAGATAAATTTCAAACTCGTGCATCACAATGGGAAACAATTATGGGGTTATGAAAAAGTTATCCTTTTATTCTGTTGCACAGTATAGAAAGACAACAAAAATGTAACAAACTTGAAAACAATAGTATGGAGAGGGGAAAAGAAGTAGATGAAGATGAGACGGGACACATACTCCTGTGTGAAGAATTTTACAGAGCACTGAAAGACCTAAATCGAAACATGCTACACAGAGTAGACATTCCCACAGAATTATTGAGATATACCACGATAAAATTACTCCACCTGGTATGCAAGATGTAAGAGACAGGTGGAATACCCTCAGACTTCAACAAAATAATTCCAATGCCAAAGATGGCAGATGTTGACACATATGAATATTACTAAATCATCAGTTTAATAAGTCATAGTTGCAAAATACTGAGATGAACTGTTTGCAGAAGAATGGAAAGACTGTTAGAAGCTGATAATAGAGATCAGTCTGGGTCCAGAGAAATGGATGAACACATGAGGTAATACTAATCCTACAACTTATCGTAGAAGATAGACTTAAGAGAGGAAAACCTCCATTTATTGATATAGGAGTGTTTATTGCATTTGTAGATTTATAGCCAGCTGTTGACAATGACGACTGGTATAGACTCTTTGAAATTCTGATGATAGCAGGAATAAAATACACAAAGCAAAAAGTTATCTAGAACTTTTTACAGAAACAAGGCTGCATTCGCAAGAGTAGAAAGACTTGAAAGAGAAATAGCAGTTGAACAAGGAAAGATACAAGTTTGTAGTGTATCCCGCAATGTTATTTAAATTTTACACTGAGCAAGCAACAGAGGTAACCAAGGAGAAATTTGCAAATGGAATTACATTTCAGAGGGAAGAAATAAAAACTCTCTGAGAATTTTCAATTACATTGTAATTCTGATAGACTGTAAATTATGTGGAAGATCAGCTGAACAGAACGGGTAGTGCTCTGAAAAGATTACTAGATGAACATCAACAACCGTACAACCAGGGTAATGGAATGCTATCAAATTAAATCAGTTAAGCTGAGGGAATTACATTAGGAAATGAGACACAAAAGAAGTAGATGAGCTTTGCTATTTAGGCAACAAAATAACATGTTAGCCGAAGAAGAAAGATATAAAATGCAGACTAGCAGTGTAAGAAAGCATTTGATAAAGAGAAATTTGTTAGTACTAAATATAAATATAAAGTCTTAGAAAATCTCTTCTGCAGGTACAATATTGCAAATTGGTGATAAAGGAAATTTGTGGCACACATTGATTACAAAGAGATTAGTTCATAGCTCATCCTGAGACATCAAAGAATCTTAAATTTGGTAATTTGGGGAGAGGGGGATGCGGTGGGGGAGGTTTGTGGAGGAGGACCAATGTTTAACTATAGTAAGCAGATTCACATGGTTGCAGGTTGCAGTAATTATGCAGAGATGAAGGGGCTTGCACAGGATAGACTAGCATGTGGAGAAACATCAAACCAGGCTTCAGGCTGAAATCAACAACAACAACAACAACAACAACAACAACAAATACATAACTTTGCTGTAACAATTTCTATTTACCTGTAAAAATGTTACCATATTATTATTGCTTTGCACTTACCATTGGCTCGATGAACGAGATAGTTTTCTCTGAGATTGCTGCTGAGGAGGAACTCCATATGAACTCAGTGGTGGTCCTGCTTGAAAGAACCCGAATTCACGCCGCTTTGTTCGGTTTTCAGTGGAGAAGCAGCCTTCCACTTCCTGGACACCTGAAGAACGTTCATTATATCTTCCCCTTGGAGAATTTCCAAATGTGACAGTGTTACCAGCACCTTTGCTTTTCTCTCTATATTCTTTACTCTCTGGGTTAGTCTCTGAAATGGCTGTACGCATGTTTCCAGAGTAACAATAGTTGTAAGATTCATAGCTTCTTTCCAACATTAGTTGCCTTACTGTACCATTTTTGCACTGAGCAAGGACTTTCCGATACAACTGTTGCAGCAGTGCACTAATGATGTAAGTATGTACTTGTAATGGTATTGTTTCCTCTTGGTGTGCAAGGTGCTGAACAACTTCATTTATTGGTACCATTACCACATCCACATCTTCCCATTCAGTCTGTGGGCAATTCTCTTGCTCAGGTGAGAGAGCCTGTTGCAATATTGGTGTTCGTGATGAGTTGGGTTGTTCTGCTTTAGTCTGTGGACGTTTGTCTTGTTTGGGTGCTGTCCGTGCAGCAGTCTGCTGTGTTGCTTCTTTTTGTGATGAGCCATGTGTGTTCTTTGTTTTAGGACGTCTCCACCTTCTGAGTTCAGAGTGTGGAAAACCATGCTGCACAAACACTTCTACAGGGTTCCACATTCCTATTTCAGATTGAGACACACCTTGTCGTCTTGCCTGTGTGTGTGACACTGTCTGCTGTGTTGACCTAGTTTGAGTTGTATAAGACTGAACAGGTTTAGGCTGCGGGGTATTTGCCTTTGTAACCTGATTCTTTGGAGGATTTCGACGCACAGCTACAGTCTGTGTGGAACTACACTGAACCATTCTTGTTTGTGAATGATTCTGCTGTACCTTAGTAGTTTGTGCAAGTTTCCATTGCACAGATCTGTTTTGAGAATTCCTATTTGTCTCCCCAGTCTGTGAGGAACTCTGCTGCAGGGTTCCAAATTGAGTGCGACTCTGTTGCACGGTTTCCAGTTTCGAAGGATTCTGCTGAACAGCTTGCTGCATGCGTGGTGGAGCTCGCCTCATGTCATGGTCAGTTCTAGTTAACATAAGCAATGCATTAGCTGCTCTAAGCTCATCACCGCGACCTGACACTGCTAATCTTCTTCCAACAGTGGCTCCTTGTGATTCAGAACGTTTACGATCCACCAATGATAAACTAAAATCAGAATCATATGATTGTAACTCACATAAGTATAGATCATCAAGTGCACAAAGTATGGCATCAGCTGATTGAAGTGCAGCTTTATAATCAGGGTAACCACAAAACTTAGCCATGTCTCTGTTGCTCCCTGCTCTTTGTCAAAAACTTTGTGATAATTCTCAAAACCGGTGAGTATAACTGATTTACTTATTATTTAAGAAAGTTTCTGGTACTGTTATCTTCCAATTATTGAACCACTCTTCCCCAACTTCACTTTCTTGGAGCTGCACAGTTTGTGCTGCAAAAGAAAGAAAGATAACATGAATATGATGACATTATACCTTTTGAATACATTGTATATGATAAAAAAAAACTGCATATTTGTTCAAAGGAAATTGTTTCTACGTAAGTTCAGGACAGAAACCACAAATGAAAATCAACTACCTAAAATTACAGATTCTGGGTGAAAACATTTTGGGTATGTTTAGAGTCTGAAAAAATGTTTCTACTATCACGTTATTTGAAGTGAATACCTGGGGAGGTGGCATTATGTCAAGTTGATGCTCAAGAAAGATGGAGGGAGGCAGTAACAGTAAATCATACAGTATCCTTACAAATGAAACACTGCCACACCCTACACATCTGTACACACATGCCCTGCATAATACAATGAACACACACAGAATGTTAATTTTGCTTGACAATATTCCTTGCACACTATCACTCTGCCAGCATTTATTCACAGAATAATATGTATGAATCCACATTTCGTCTAAATAAACCACCAGCCACTTTAATTTTCATGCTCCGAATTTCCACAAAAATTAATGTAGTTTTCCTCTTTTGAAATTATGTCGTCTCATTTGTACATGGTAACTCTTTATTTTGCTATATTTTAAACACAAATTTCATCGAGAGAACAAGCAAGTGGACAACAAGGGATGGGAATGGGGATTGGAGCACAATGTAAATGGTTGAATGCAACCTGGGTCGGACACTTGGCATGCTCTGGTGAACAGCCAAAGAAACAGTATTATTTAAGCCATCACAATGAGTGCTCAGCCTATTCTGTAATCCATGTTCCTGTTGTCCACTCACTGTGTTCAGTGCTACACACAACCTGTACTTCACTACATTTTACATGTTGCTCCATTAAGTACTATATTCCACAAATCGTGTCCTTGCTGTAACAAATTTGGCGACGAGTGAGGGTTATGATTTCTCCGCATGTTAGTGTCAGTGCTGAGACGCCCGAAAAACATCTTATTGGAAGAAACACTCCACCGTATCATTTTCCAGCACAAAGCTTTCGCAGCACAAGAGCGCTTTCGCCATCGCTCTAAATCAAAGTGACATCTGAGTGTTTGTGGCAGGTTGCTTTCCCGTCAGTGCAACAATCGCTCTTTCCAGCAAATGATGAATCTGCTGAAGTTTGGGATACCTACGAGACATGGTTATGCCAACCCTTCCAGGTTTTTTGTGTGGGTTATGCAAACCTGGGTAGGGCTTTCTTTCTTTCTTTCCTGGCTTTCGTCTCACATTTATCAGTTGTTGTGCCAACTTGTGCCTTTGCAAGGACTGGCCAACTTATCATTTGATGAAATGAGCAAGAATCTCACAACCTATTACTGTGACAGAATGCATGCGTCATTGCGGTGTATGTAGAATTTTACCACTGCCAGAAACATCCAATCCAATCTTACAAAGCCTGCGCTGCAGAATTACACAGGTTGAACCGCCATCATAAATTTGTCACTAGCACACAGTACGGGTCACGCTGATCACATGGCGTGTGATATGATTAATCATCTAGCCCCGGATAGGGAAATCTGGAACAAGGCATTTCACTGTGAGAATCCGATGCTTATGGATGTGCTCAATATAGCACAGTCCTTTGAAGTGTCATGGGCCACAGGCAAGCAGATTGCTGTGTGGTGGAAGGTATTTGAAGCCACTCAGTCAACCCCTGTTAGGCATGCTGCAAGTGTTCAGGATGATGGGGAAGCCATTGCAGCAGTATAACCTTAGGATCAGCATCGCATGGGGCAGTGTCAGTTATGAGCACAGCAGCAACAGGCTACGTCACAACAGCCCCCTTCCATCTTGCCTGTACTGCTTCATCCAACACAAGCATGCTGCATGTCCTAAGTGTTGGGCTGTCTGCAACAAATGTCAAAAGATAGGCCCATTGCATTGGTGTGTAACTGCTCTTCAAATGTGGTGGACGCAGTAACAGCGATGGACATAAACTGTATCTCTACAATGACTGTTTCCTTGAACAAATAGTTTATTGACTTGCATGTGTTTAATAAACTGCTAAAAATGCAAATGGACACAGGAGCTACAGTAAATGCACAAACATATGTGGACTTAGGCTCTCCTTCCCTTACAAAGGTTTCACGGAAGTTGGTCAGCTACATTAAAGAGCAGATTCCAGTTCTAGCTCAGTTCTCTGCTCCTGTCTCTTACTAATCTGTTGTTCGCCATCTCATCTTCCTTGTAGTAGATAACTCCCACAAAATACCGTATTTACTCGAATCTAAGCCGCACTCGAATCTAAGCCGCACCTGAAAAATGAGACTCGAAATAAAGGAAAAAAAAAAATTCCTGAATCTAAGCCGCACCTGAAATTTGAGACTCGAAATTCAAGGGGAGAGTAAAGTTTTAGGCCACACCTCCAAGTCGAAACAAAGTTGGTCCATTGTAATATGAGACACAATTTAGGTCGAATGAATGACGATACAGCTACAGTAGTTTGGTTCGAGTCACAAGCTTAGCAGTTAAGCTTTACCAGGTAGCCATTGCTATGCGTCCATATTTATATATATATTTTTTCCTTTATTGATTTTCAATTCCCCCTGAAGGGGGCGGGCTGGCAGCAGCTTACTACGCTGCTCTACAGCCTACAGACTTTCATTTTAAAAAACGGAAGAAAAGAAACAAGAAAAACAGGCGATAAAATGGTGACGTCAAGTGTAAAATGGCGGAAAAATGCGGAAAGTTAAAACAGAAAGCAAAAGGGGTTGGCAACGTTAATAAAAGACACAGGAATCAGACAAGTAACATAGTACACACACAATTAAAAAACACGGCGACAGTCTGGTTTCTGTTCGCAAGAGATAAAAGGCACACCCAGCGACAGTATGATGGCCATTTGCAACACTTCCCAAAAAACACAACACGGAACACAGATGGGGAGGGGGACCTGGAGGAGGGGGAAGAACAAGGAGGGAGGAAGGGAAAAAACGAAAAAGAGGGGGGGGGGGGAAACAAGGAGGGAGAGGACTAATTAAGGGGGAGAAGGGCAGATGCGAGAGGGAATGAGAGGAGGCAGAGGAGGGAAATGTAAAAGGACTCGGGGGAGAGAAGGGAGCAAAGAGGATGGAAGGGGGGAGAGGGAGACCGGGAAAAGGACAGAGGAAAGGAGGGGGAGTGAGGATCAGAGTTGATAGGAGGGATAAATGGAGGGAGAGAGGGCATCATCCGGGAGGGGGAGTTGATGGAAGCCACCTTGGGAAAGGAGATGGAGGGTGTAGAGATGGAGGGTAGAGGGGACACAACAGTAAAGACATGGCAGGGGGCGGGGATGGGAGAGGAGAGGAGCAACCAGGGGTTGATGATGTTTGGTTTGTGGGGCGCTCAACTGCGTGGTTATCAGCACCCGTACAATTACCCAATCTTTGCTCAGTCCAATTTCGCCACTTTCCTGGATGATGATGAAATGATGAGGACAACACAAACACCCAGTCATCTCGAGGCAGGTGAAAATCCCTGACCCCGCCGGCAACCAGGGGTTGAGGGGGTTCAAGGCGGCGGGAGGTGTAGAGGATGCGGATATGTTCGAGGAATAGGAGCAGATGGGGGAAAGGAATGAGATAATAGAGGATCCGCGTGGGGGACGGGAGGCGTATACGGAAGGCCAGGCAGAGTGCATGGTGCTCAAGGATCTGGAGGGACTTATAGAATTGGGGGGGGGGGGGCATATTTATACAGGTACCCTTCCTTTTTCACGTGCTTTGTCTGGTTTGAATCAATTGCTTATTTTGCTTCGATCTGATAAGTGCCGTTTTCTTTGTTATAGGTGTTTACGTCACTCTAAGCTGAAAATGCATTACTGTACTGTGTCATGCAATGTCTGTCGCATTCTGATAGTGCGTGTTTATGGCCTGTCGCCGCTCGCGGCATGGCTTGCTTTTGTGCGCGCTGCCGCCACTTACAATTAAAAAAAAAAATAACAATAAAAAATAAATTTAAAAAAGAGAGAGGGAGAGAGGAATCGTCTCATTAACGAAACAATGGCAAGAGACTGCTATTTGTTGTTACTTACACTGGTGCTTTCTTTGATAATTATCAACAAGAACCAAATAATAGACTGCGTATGATAGAACATGTTCTGAACGAGAGTTAGGCGAAAATTTTTCTCCGTTTGAAAATCTTTGCGGCCGCTTCTTTGGTACATCAAATTCTGCACAGAAATTACAGTCATCTTAGATTTAAAAATCTAGTCAGTTGCCGTGCTTCATTTCGGACAGTATCACTATTAGGCATAAGAATAATATGAATATAAACATGACACGATACGTACATTCTTCCGCGTTTGTTGTTGTCTCTCACTAGTTTCGTAGTTTATTAGGCAGACAGGATTTAAGTGAGATAGCAACAAACACGAAAGAATACATGGCAAAATGTTTATATTCGTATTATTCTTATGGTGAAGAGAATACTGCATGTGATTCACATTTCATCAGGTTCCTATTAGCAACCATCTCTTCTCAAAGGTAGGAAAAAATTCAGAACGTAGAGTTGGCCATATTGACAAACATCCAAAACAGTCTTGCCAGACTGATTTTCGTAGTACATTGAAATTCTGCTACATTCAAAGATGAACAATACAGAATTTGTATTTACTTCGTTGGATAATGTATGAAAATGCAGTGGTCGAAACTCGAGGTGCAGAAAAAAAGCTCGTCTTCCACCTTTTTTTAAAATTTATTTACTGATGCAGAGGTTTTGGCGCTAGTATTTATCCTTGTGCCTACAAAGCATGCCTGTGTAGCGCTACATATATTCGACGGCAGAAGTTAATTGTGGCGGCACCTACCAACATTTTTCAGAACTTCCGCTTGCTTTGCACTCGATTCTAAGCCGCAGGCGGTTTTTTGGGTTACAAAAACCGGAAAGAAAGTGCGGCTTAGATTCGAGTAAATACGGTTGACCTGTTCAGGTTAGATGCGTTTAACATTTTTGGTTTGTCCATTGCTGATGAGGTAAATTTAGTGTCGGATCAACTTCCATATAAGCAACTGGAGTCCCCCTGTACTGACTTTTCATATCAGTTTTCCCTGGGGCTTGATTGTGCTGCTGGTTTTCCGTCCCACACTACTGTTAAAGAGTCAGCCAGCCCTCGCTTTTTTTTTTTTTTTTTTTTTTTTTTTTTTTTTTTTTTTTTTTTTTTTTTTTTTTTTCCGGGCGCAGCATGTGCCTGTGGCGTTGTGCAACTCTGTCAAGGCCAAATTAGACCGTTTGATGTCACTTGATGCCATTCGGTCTATTTCTTCCAATGAATGGGCTACACCACTGGCCGACAGGTAAGCTTTGCCTTGCAGCAACTTCAGTGTCACCATCAACGCACAGTCTGTGATAGATACATACCCTTTGCCCCAACCCGACGAGTTGCTGCAAAATTATGAGGTGGCCACTACTTTTCCAAGATAAATTTGTCAGAAGCATGCCTCCAGCTCCCCTTCAATGAGGCCACTACGCATCTTCTGGTTACCAATACATCTTTCATCCTATATCAATATCAACACTTACCTCTTGGCACCACTAGCACGCACACCATTTTCCAGCATTTTTTAGAACAGGTGACAGCCTTTGCGCCCAGCTACGTAAATTACCTCGACGATATCATTCTTTTGGGTTCCTTCGCCAAAGACCACCTTAGAAATCTCTGATCACCGTTCTGTTTTGCAGTCTGCAGGTCTCAAGGGCAATCTTGCTATATCTCAATTTTTTCAGCCATTAATTGAGTATCTAGGTTTCGAGATTTCTCACAGAGTAGTCAAGCCACTGTGTCACCATGCTGATGCAACTGCGGCTTTGCTGAAGCTGACTTCCATTAAGGAACTGCAAGCGTTTCCACATTGCTCTGCCCCTGCATGGGCTTTTGCGTAAAAGTGTACCCTTTCTTATGGGCCCAGCTTATAACCAAGTGTTTGCTTTACTTAAATCTAAGCTTCAATCTGCCCAGTGTCTTGCCACTCTTCAGCCAGGTCAGCATCTTGTGTTGGCTACAGATGACTCTCAGCACAGTACTGGTGCACAAATACGTGGGCAGATCTAAAAGACCCATTGCTTACACATCTAAGACTATAACTCCCACTCAGCAGCAGTATTCTTACACTGAAAAGGAGGCTTTAGTAGTTGTGTTCGCCCTCAAGAAATTTCATTTCTTCTTATTTGGTTCCAAGTTCCATTTAGTCACAGATCACAAGCTGTTGGTTGCTCTTTTTAACACTTCGGCTTCTGTGCCAGACAAGAAAGCACATTGCTTTCAACAGTGGGTTCTCTTCTTCTCTCATTATCATTATCAGATCCATTACTGGCCGACGGCACAACACGTCAATGCAGATGCCTTATCCCGCCTTCCAATCCGGCGAGACCCAGTGACTGACCACGAGTTGCTTTGTTTCTGTTTACAAATTGAGAACTAGAATGCAGTCAATTAGTTTCCCATTACTAGTGCTACGATAGCATCAGCTGTCACTGCCGATCCTGTACTTAGTTGGGTCCCCTCTTTTGTGCAGCATGGTTGGCCGGAAAAATCCCTGGGCCATGTCTCCAATCCCTTGCGTAATTATTTCTGTGTCCAGCACCGCCTTTGTGTGTTTGATGGGGTTCTCTTGTTCACTGCAGAGAACACTGCTCCCTGGGTTGTAATTCCCACTTCCTTATGTCGTAACGTACTGCAGCTTCTGCTTATCAGTCATTGGAAGACCTCTCACACCCAAGTTTTGGCCCATCGGAATGTATATTGGCCAGGCATAGATGAGGACATTACATGGCTTATCACTGTTTGCACTCACTGAGTTCAGCAACAGCTGTCCCCCCTAGCCGATGCCGCAGCTCCCATGGAAGTGTCTACACGTCGATTCTGCTAAGCCCTTCCTAAATCAGTAAAGCCTCATTATAGTGGACGCCTATTCCAAATTTCCCTATGTGGCACGTTATCTGCCCACGTCTGCTGCAGCCACTATTTTGGCCCTGTCTTAGATTTCTGCAATTTTCCGTATACCATCATTACTGATAACAGGCCCCAGTTTGTTTCTTGTTGCGTCTTTTTGTCAGGTTACTGGTGTTCACTACCTCGCAGCTCTCCCATTTCACCCTCAATCAGATAGTGAGACCAAATTCATGGTTGGGACATTTAAAACTCAGAGTATGTATCTGGCTAGTCCCTTGAACCAGCTTTAGACCATTTTCTGAGTTTGTACCATTTCACTCCGGTGAGGGCCAAAAACCCAGCGGAGCTGCTACATGCCAACAACAGACCTTCCTTAACCTGTTTCATCTGACATCGCGTCCTCCAGTATCATCAACTTCGCAACGATTCCAGCCAGATGGGCCTGTCTGGACTCATAGTTTCAGCTGCCAGCCAAACTGAGTACCTCCTGTCATTGAGTGTCACTGGGGCCGGTGCCTGTGCATCGTCCACAGTCCTGATGAGTGGATATCCCATCACTTCGACCAGCTGCAGCTGTGCACGAGGAGGCGCAGGCGGGGGGGGGTGTTCTGTTACAGAGGGCCCACCACCACGTCCCACATCCCAGCCATCGCAGATGTCTGTTCCTGTGTCACAGATGGTCCACTTTGCCCCACATTGTGAGTCTCTACCTGACAGATTGCTGCCCCCACTCCCAGACTGCCATTGCTGGTGAAGCCCCCGCTGCAGCTGCTGCTGCCTCAAATGCTGGGTCCTGTGCAGCCATCATCTCCAATGCCACTGCTGTTGCCTCCAGTGTCAACCGCTAACCTGGATGAGGACATTTCTATGGAGACATCGTCCCCTGTCCTGCCCTACGGTCTTTCACGAGAGAGGGTGCACCAAGCCAACCCATCATCACCCCAACTCACCAGTGATTGCCTGCTACATGCTGCAGCAGCTGTCATCATCGGGCAACGGAACAGATAACAGCACTGTCACTGATGTTTTCCAGGACGTAATGTCAGTGGATTGTCAGATCATTGCTCGTTTTTCATGGTACCAGTACGTATTCTGTACCATGCATTTTTCTGTGCCTAGTGTTTTTATGGACGTGTACCCACCCACTAGAAGGGAGGAATGATTTACCTTCACTCATGACACATGCAATTTCAGAGCTCATACGTCCACGCAGTTCACAGGCCCACTTACAGAGGCCACCTGGGTCAGCCTCCAGGTACACTCTGGAGAGCCTCTGGCGTGCTTTGGTGGGTCACCAATATAACAATGCTATTTAAGCTATCACAAATAAGTGGTCCGCCGATTCTGTAACCCGTATTACTGCTGTCCAGGCACTATGTTCAGTGCTACGCACAGCCTGTACTTCATTGCATCTTATGTGTTACTCTATAAGGTATTATGTTCCATAAATCATGTTTGTTATTGCTACAGCAATGGTGATGTAGCTTAAGGGGCTCTGGAAAGGCTCAAAATCATGAAAAGTTCAATTTTTACTTTTTTGCGTTTTCTGAATCTGCAGACTATTACCTTTTAATAGATATATAATTTATTCAATTCCGAAGACTACAACTATTTTTAAATTTTTTTTGAAATGTGTTCTACATGGGCGTGACCCACTGTGGCGCTGTTAAACTGCTGTCAAATGGTGTTATTATTAACGTCCGTGTTCATCAGGTACATTTTAGTGATGTGAGATAAAGTATGTGTTGTGGCTAACCTGTGATGGTTCAATATATATCGCTGGTGTGATTGTCGATTGTTTCATGTTTATTTACTCTGTCGTTATCTCGAAAATATTCGTAACTAATTCTGTTTCTTGAGTCTCTGTTTTGTTGAAGTATAATAATGAGTACAAGTAAAGTTATTAGAAATCCTCTGAAGGCTTTTAAGAAAAGGAGAAATGTTGGAAAGCCAAAGGTATGTCTTATTACTGTAAACAATAAAGACGATAACCAAGTGAGTGAACCTAACCTCTCAAGTACACCTGCCCATAGCAGTCAAAGTGGGAAAGAAAATACTTCACAGAAGAAGCTTGGTTCAATAAGTGAAAACTATGAATGTTTTATGGGCGAATCGGATGTGAATGAAATATTTGATATGTCGGTTCTCAAAGGAATTTTTTCAAACTGTGTAAGATGTATTCATTGTAGTGAAGTTGGTCTGGAACTCTCCATAATAAAGCACGTAGGACTTGCTAGTGAAATACAACTGAAATGTGATAAGTGTTCATACATGACCACCTTTTGGAACAGTGTTGCAGTAACTGCAACTGAAGAAAATTGTAGCAAAATCTACGAACACAACATTACATTTGTTTATTCCTTGCGTTCAGTTGGTAAGGGTGCAATTTTCTGTGGCATCATGAATCTTCCAAATCCCCCAACCAAGTTTACGACCTATAATAAATTAATAGGGTCTAAAGTAGAAGATGTCTGTATAGAATCTATGAAGAACGCTGTGGAAGAGGCAGTAATGGAAAATAATGGTAACAGAGATTTGACTGCAGCGTTCGATGGTACCTGGCATAAACGGGGACACACATCTCTTCATGGTGTAGTATCTGCCACCAGTATGTATACAGGGAAAGTTTTAGATGTAGCAGTAATATCAAAGTATTGTAGATGTCCACAAAAATATAAAGGTACACATGAAAATAATTGCAAAGCTAACTATAGTGGCAGTAGTGGAGGAATGGTAGTGGCTGGTGTTGCCAGTATATTTCAGTGTTCTGAGGCGTGTGATAATGCGATATGTTAATTACCTTGGTGACGGTGATTCTAAAAGTTTCAGACATGTTCAAGGACTGAAGCCCTATGGTGATGATGTTGTAGTGCAGAAATTTGAGTGTATTGGACACGTACAGAAGGGAATGGGAACAAGACTTCGGCGACTGAAAGCTTCGTACAAAAAACAAAAACTCAGTGATGGTAAAGGGTTGGATGGGAAGGGAAGGTTAACTGACAGTGTAATTGACAAAATACAGAACTATTATGGAATGGCTATTAGGCAAAATACACAAAGTGTTGACGAAATGAAGAAGGCTGTTTGGGCTCTTTTTTTTTTTTTCATACTTCTTCAACCGATGAAAATCCCCAACATAGCTTGTGTCCCAAAAAAGAAGACAGTTGGTGTAAATATAACAAAGGATTGCTAACTGGTGAAGTGTACACTCATAAGCATAGTCTGCCTCATGCAATAATGGAGGTGATAAAACCTATTTTCAGAGACTTAGCAGCACCTGAACTGTTGAAAAAGTGTATTCACGGAAAAACTCAAAACCCCAATGAAAGTGTAAATAGTGTTATATGGTCGAGAATCCGCAAGAGTGTATTTGTTGGAATAGAAACACTTCACTTTGGTGTGTATGATGCTGTTGCGACTTTCAATGATGGCAACATTGTAAGGTGCAAGGTATTTAGAAATATGGGAATGAAGATAGGTTCTAACATGGTACGAGCGATGCTTGCTTTAGACAAGGAACGCCTTCGGGCTGCAGACAGGGCTGTAAAGAGTCTAGAAATACAAGCAAGAGTAAACAGGAGGAGGAACAAGAGGAAGCTGGAGGAGGAGTTTGCAGAGGATGAAGATAATCCATCCTATGGACCTGGAATGCACTAAAAAGTTAATCCAATCTTTGTCGCTCGATTCCCAAAACTTATTTTCTCATACTAATTACATGTTTTCTAAGGATCTCCCAAACATATTTGTTTCAAACTTTCAGTAAATGTTACACAGTACCTTCTGCATAATTTAACACAGCCTTTTTCCAAAAAACTGTATATTTTTGAATATATAAATAAAAAATTGCAAAAAAATGTTGTAAATTTTCATTACAATTGAAAAAAAATCATCTTTAATAACTGAACTAAAATTTTGTAAAATCCCTGTGTTAAGTTGTAGCCCATATTCCAATAAATAATCTGTAAAAAGTCCAACTTCCTACCTCAAATACTTTGTGAGGAAAGATGTAATTTATAAGCGTTATTTTAACATTGCAAGTATAGGGCGTTCCGGAGCCCCTTAAGATGCTTGATATTACATTGTAAAGCAGTCCACACTGACACGGAGGATATCATCCTCAGTGACTGAACATGATCAATTTACTTATCATCCATTAAAATACTTTTCACATTAAGAAGAGAGAAAAAGTCAAGGTGCACAGCCTCAGACTGGCACTTTGTAGGTCTTAGATTCGATACCAGTCACACAACAATTTTTTTTTTTTTAACTTTTGTCAGAGTCAAAAACTGTTGATGGATGTGACTGAAAATAAGGGAGACGAATGCGGAGTTTAAATAAAACAACAGTGTAGGGCTGCAAAATTTATAGATGGAAAACCATTATTATGGAATGCTTCCCCTTATATTCACAAAAATTAAATGCCACCATGGCAAGGTGTCTTCATACATTCACGATATGAGAACAGTTTAGGTTTTATGACAAATATCATTCAAAAAATTGTAGCTGTAACATAATAAATATATATGCATACAGTTAATGCACATCAAATTTGAAATCACTTGCATTTCATCTCTTTCTCATCTACTTTCTTATCACTGTTATGAAGACAGTTGTTAATTGTTATCAAAAGAGAAAGTACAGCAAAACTAATGATAAAGAGAAAATACAAACAAAATTGTAATTCTTGAAGTTTTCCCCGCGTATTGAATGTTCAATGAGATATCGGGATTGCAGCCGGATCATGTTGACTTCTAGCCATGATACTTCGGCTGGCAATCGTCCAGCCATCTTCAGGTGAGTGTCTGTCACTGGAGACTGCAAGTTCCCAGAGTCAACTTTATAGCAAAAAATTGGCACAAAAACGCATGCGCATCTGCCTCAGTCACAGGAGAGTTCTCTATCGAAATCGGAACTACTGCTCTATCTGTGGCACGCAGGTGCATGCGTAAAGGTGAAAACATGTCCGCCCTCTGTCGGAATGCTCACCCGCATCGCTAAAAACAGACGTCAGATGTTGCCAGACATGTCATTATGAATAAAATGTCTTCTCTCAGAGGAAATTAGAGAGATCACCAAGTCCCAAGCCTTGTCCAGTTGAAAACCACCATCACAATTTATAAGATTTTGTGCTAGTCGTATCTCCACAGATTCTTTAATTACTGAATCGCAGAAAGTTTTCGCTGGGGCCAAGATTTTCATGGCAGAAAAATCAGTAGCGAGTCCTGTGGTAATACACTGCTCAGCTACTGGGCTGCAAAAGGCCAGTGTGGCATTCATGTTCAATGCACCTTTCATGTACTGTGCGTGTCATCTGACCGATGTAAGCTTTGTCACACTGGCAAGGAATTTTATAGATCCTGGCCTTCCGCAGACCGAGATCGTCCTTTACTGAGCCGAGAAGGGCACTAATCTTTCCCAGTGGCCGGAAAATTACTTTAAATTCATATTTCCTTAGACTCCTGCCTATTTTAGATGAAAGGTTGCCGATGTATGGAAGGAACGCCCTGGACTTGAATAGCTCCTTATCTTCTTGATTTTGTAGGTGGTCACATTTCTTCCTTCTTAGTGCTGTTCTAATCTGTTGTGGAGAGTGACCACTACCTCTGAACACCAACTTTAAATGTTCCAGCTCTTTTGTAAGGCTGTCTCCATCAGAAACATTCTAAGGACGCCGGTAGTTTGTGCACGATGATGACAACTCGATGCTTGCAGGTAAAGGTCCGTATGTGTTGGCTTACGGTAGACACAGTGCCCTAATGACCCATCCACTCTCTTAGTAACCAAGACGTCCAAAAACGGCAAGCAACCATCCTTCTCTATTTCCATCATAAACTGGATGTTCTTGTGGATTGCATTCAGATGTTCTTGCAACATCTGAATGCAATCCACAAAAACATCCAGTTTATGATGGAAATAGAGAAGGATGGTTGCTTGCCGTTTTTGGACGTCTTGGTTACTAAGAGAGTGGATGGGTCATTAGGGCACTGTGTCTACCGTAAGCCAACACATATGGACCTTTACCTGCAAGCGTCAAGTTGTCATCATCCTGCACAAACTACCGGTGTCCTTAGAACGTTGGTGCACCGGGTTCATGTTGTTTCTGATGGAGACAGCCTTACAAAGGAGCTGGAACATTTAAAGCTGGTGTTCAGAGGTAATGGTTACTCTCCACATCAAATTAGGACAGCACTAAGAAGGAAGAAATGTGACCACCTACAAAATCAAGAAGATAAGGGGCTATTCAAGTACAGGGTGTTCCTTCCATACATCGGCAACCTTTCGTCTAAAATAGGCAGGATTCTAAGGACCCGGCAAATATTAGTGCCCTTCTCGGTTCAGTAAAGAAGGATCTGGGTTTGCGGAAGGCTGGGATCTATAAAATTCCTTGCCAGTGTGGCAAAGATTACATCGGTTAGACGACACGCACAGTACATGAAAAGTGTGATGAACACGAACGCCACACTCACCTTTCGCAGCCCAGTAAGTCGGCCGTAGCTGAGCACTGTATTACCACAGGACATGCTATGGATTTTTCTGCCACAAAAATCTTGGCCCCAGTGAAAACTTTCTGCGATTCAGTAATTAAAGAATCTGTGGAGATACGACTAGTGCAAACTCTTGTAAATCGTGATGGCGGTTTTCAATTGGACAAGGCTTGAAACAAGGTGATCTCTCTAATTTCCTCTGAGAGAAGACATTTTATTCATAATGACACATCTGGCGACATCTGACGCCTGTTTTTAGCGACGCCGGTGGACATGTAGTTTTCACCTTTATGCATGCGCCTGCGCACCACAGATAGAACAGTAGCTCCAGAGCGTGCGGATTTCGATTGAGGACGCTCCTGTGACGGGAGGCCAATGAGCATGCGTTTTCACGCCAAATATTTTTTTTTGCTATAAAGTTGTCTCCGGGAATTTGCAGTTTCCAGTGACGAACACTCACCCGCAGCTGGCTGGACGATTTGCCAACCGAAATATCGTGGCAAGAAGTCAACATGATCCGGAAGCAATCCCGAAATCTCATCGAACACAAACAAAATTCATTTTATAGCTGGAGTGAACACACTGCCCTCATCATACTACTTTGTGACCTTTACACTATCTCTTCATGCTGCTTCACTGACTGCAGTCATTTTAATTGTTAGTAAGTAAATTCATCTTTTTTTCACGGTAAATGGTAACAGCCAAACAGTTGCACGATAAAGATTTATTGAAATCCTTGACCACGGTTTCGGTATATCTAAATATACCTTCATCAGAAGCAAAAATACACCTGAACAGGAAGACACTTTCATTAGCAAAAACTTAGCACCATAACTGAGACGGGGGAAAAAAAAAAAAGAAGAAGAAGAAGAAGAAGAAGAAGACTTATAGCTTAAGTAACCGTAAAATTATCAAAGTATTACAAGCACAAAACTTTTAGTCACTTACTAAAATCACATCCTGCGGTGGAGATACATAAAACAATCGTTTCAAAGGCATCGTTAGTAGTTAAAACATCATCTCCATTTATACAACATAATTATGAAGAGAAGGTCGATGCGAACACGGCATAGCAACAGTACTTCGCCTGTGAACTACCGTGAAGAGGGTGTGGAAGGCCTAGGGCAGACAGTTTCACTGAGAGAGGGCACTTGAGGTAAGAGCGAGACACTCGCGCACATTAAAACCCATGGATACATACTCATGAGCATTAAACTTTAAAAAGTTGTGCTAATTCAAACCTGTCTTAATAAATGAAACATATCAGAACCATGTAAAAACACCTACATACAATAGAAAATATGAAACCAATTTACCTGTGTCCTAGTGTCAAGCAGATGAAGCTTGCACTAAGGAACACATCTAACAAGAGAGGGCACTAGCGTTATGGGCAAGAATCTCGCGTAACTTAAAGACTAAGACACATACTAGTGAAAACAACCAAAATGTTATAGTAAAACGAAACCATCTGTTGTCATGAATAAAAACATAACAGAATCATTTAACCACACATACACATCGAAAGCCGCGAACAGCAAACATCAAAATACGTAAAATCCCAACAGGGCAGGAAACGCAAATCTCACCAGCATCAACAGGAAAGATAACTAACTTCGTCAGTCAGACTATATTACATTACAACTAGGAAGGGGTTTGAAACTAACCAAAAAATTTTTGTTTCTAAGCAGCACCTGTTCATTAAGAATAAAACCATCTTCTTGAGACAGATGCTCGAAAATCTCCAATTCCTCGAGCAGGTCCAGTTTGTAACCATAACTCGCTTCGTGTAGCAATTCTACGTGGCGTATGCTGTAAGAGCCATAGATGTTCAGCAAATGTGGAATTATACACGTTTTCCCCATTTTTACCTAGCGTGTGTTCTTTATATCTTACTTTAATGGGTCTAACTGTCTGTCCAATGGTTAAATGATTCTGTTATGTTTTTATTCACGATGACAGATGGTTTCGTTTTACTCTAACATTTTGGTTGTTTTCGCTAGTACACTACTGGCCATTAAAATTGCTACACCAAGAAGAAATGCAGATGATAAACAGGTAGTCATTGGACAAATATATTATACTAGAACTGACATGTGATTACATTTTCACGCAATTTGGGTGCATAGATCCTGAGAAATCAGTACCCAGAACAACCACCTCTGGCCGTAATAACAGCCTTGATACGCCTGGGCATTGAGTCAAACAAGAGTTTGGATGGCATGTTCAGGTACAGCTGACCATGCAGCTTCAACAAGATACCACAGTTCATCAAGAGTAGTGACTGGCGTATTGTGACGAGCCAGTTGCTTGGCCACCATTGACCAGATGTTTTCAATTGGTGAGAGATCTGCAGAATGTGCTGGCCAGGGCAGCAGTCGAATATTTTCTGTATACAGGAAGGCCCGTACAGGACCTGCAACATGCAGTCGTGCATTATCCTGCTGAAATGTAGAGTTTCGCAGGGATCGAATGAGGGGTAGAGCCGTGGACCGTAACACATCTGAAATGTAACGTCCACTGTTCAAAGTGCTGTCAATGCGAACAAGAAGTGACCGAGACATGTAACCAATGGCACCCCATACCATCACACCGGGTGATATGCCAGTATGGCGATGACGAATACATGCTTCCAATGTGCGTTCACCACGATGTCACCAAACATGGATGCGACCATCATGATGCTGTAAACAGAACCTGGATTCATCTGAAAAAAATGACGTTTTGGCATTCGTGCACCCAGGTTCGTCGTTGAGTACACCATCGCATGCGCTCCTGTCTGTGATGCAGCATCAAGGGTAACTGCAACCATGGTCTCCAAGCTGATAGTCCATTCTGCTGCAAACGTCGTCGAACTGTTCGTGCAGATGGTTGTTGTCTTGTAAATGTCCCCATCTGTTGACTCATGGATTGAGATGGGGCTGCATGATCCGTTACAGCTATGCAGATAAGATGCCTGTCATCTCGACTGCTAGTGATAGGCCATTGGGATCCAGCACGGCATTCTGTACTACCCTCCTGAACCCACCGATTCCATATTCTGCTAACAGTCATTGGATCTTGACCAACACGAGCAACAATGTCGCGATACGATAAACTGCAATAGTGATAGGCTACAATCCGACCTTTATCAAAGTTGGAAATTTGATGGTACGCATTTCTCCTCCTTACACAAGGCATCACAACAATGTTTCACCAGGCAACGCCGGTCAACTGCTGTTTGTGTATGAGAAATCGGTTGGAAACTTTCGTCATGTCAGCACGTGGTAGGTGTTGCCACCGGTGCCAACCTTGTGTGAATGCTCTGAAAAGCTAATCATTTGCATATCACAGCATCTTCTTCCTGTCGGTTAAATTTTGCGTCTGTTGCACATCATCTTCATGATGTAGCAATTTTAATGGCCAGTAGTGTATGTATCTTAGTCTTTAAGTTACGAGATTCTCGCACATAACACTAGTGCCCTCTCTCATTAGATGCGTTCCTTAGCTCAAGCTTCGTCTGCTTGACACTAGGACACAGGTAAATTGGTACCATATTTTCTATTGTATGTAGGTGTTTTCATACGGTTCTGATATGTTTTACGTATTAAGTCAGAAGGTTTGAATTAGCACAACTTTTAAAAATTTTGATGTGCAGGAGTATGTATCCATGGATTTTAATGTGTGCTAGTGTCTCGCACATACCACAATTGCCCTCTCTCAGTGAAACTGTCTGCCCTAGGGCTTCCACACCCTCCTCACGCTAGTTCACAAGTGAAATACTGTTGCTCTGCCATGTTCGCATCAATTTTCTCTTCATAATTATGTTGTACAAATGGAGATGATGTTTTAACTACTGACGAAGCCTTTGGTATGATTGTTTAATGTATCTCCATCGCAGGATGTGATTTTAGTAAGTGACTAAAAATTTTGTGCTTGTAATACTTCGGTAATTATACGGTTACTTAAGCTATAAGTGTTTTTTTCTTTCTCAGTTATGGTGCTAAGTTTTTGCTAATGAAGGTGTCTTCCTGTTCAGGTGTATTATTGCTGCTGATGAAGATATATTTAGATATACTGAAACTGTGGTCAAGGATTTCAATAAATCTTTATCCTGCAACTGTTTGGCTGTTATCATTTACCATGAAGATTTTCAATATTTGCTGTTTCAGGCCTGTTTAAAATCTTGAAATTCATCTTTTCAACACCTATACAACAAACACTCACCAGTAAGAACAGTTTAAGGATTATATACCAGCCACCTTAAACCACATCAACATTCAACTATTCTCTAATCCCCATACCCGCTCCTTGTTAAGAGTTGTCTGTTAGCTACAAAGTCTAGGTATGTAGAACATAAACTTGTGAAGTTCGTATTTTCTAGTATTGTTCATATCGTCATAGAAACTGTTGCCAAATAACACATTTATCCACATCATAAATGGCAGATTTTTGTGTGCAATTTGCTGCTTTTTTTCTTTGGGTTAAATATTTCAATTCCAGTTCACAGCTCTGTGACTATTGCTCATGTATGTGTTCATTTTTCAACAGCCTGGCTTCTATTTGCATTTGCACAACTGTTGTCACCATCATTTCGCAGAGCAATGTGGGTGGCTTTAATCGTGTCTGTTATCTACACTATCACCACCACCAACACCACATTTCTCACAGTGTGGACTACTGCTGTGTGATCAAGGATATCCATCTGATCTTTGCTGCTCACTATGGAGGCAACAGGTATTTGCCCACTCTGAGACACCACTGGCATGGTTGTGTGAACTACTGTCACACTCAATTCTGTGGTTTGTACATTTGTGCTGCCTGCACATCTTCACTGATCAAGCCAGTGTAGTGTAGGGAGGATAACAGTCTGGTAAGGTTAGGAATGTGGTATCCGTAGTGGCCTGACAAAGATAGTTTCTGAAAATCAGCGCACCAATGTGTACGTTTTTGAGTTGCTACGGAATCATGAAAGGCCATGCATCCACAAGATTGTCAAATGTATTAATGCAAGGCTGGAAATGGTTACAACAGCAGGTGCTATGACCTAATTATGTGGGGAACTGTTTGTAGTAATGGTAGGTTTTTTAAGGAAAAGCCTTGGAAGAGGTGGTCACACTCCCACTGCGATGGGTAGGAAAGAGAAATATCTTTTTTAGTGGGAGTTTGGTTAACAAGTATTCCTACTTAATGTCGGGTCTCTGTAACCAAACGAGGTCATCCAGCAGAGCACTGCAGGTACTGGAGGATTACAAATAAAAGTCAACAAACCAACTATAGATCTTGATTCTTGTGACACAACACGTAATCTTCAAAGTGAAAAGTTGACATACATTAGCCAACTTCCTGCTCAGATACTCCTTATAGATCAATGTGGCCTAAAACAACTTTAAATGTTGACAAATTTGTGTGTTAAAACTTTTTAATATACAAGTGCAGTGTGTCAATGCTTCAATTTCTGGAAACACGTTACTTTTAATGGTAATGATTTACAGATTCCTTCACTCTAGCTTCAGGATTTTTCTGAGCAAACTTGATTCTGTGTTTATATAAGAAACCATTGGAAATAACACTATTAGGCAGCTTCAATATTTACCCTATAATGTATTCTATAGAGCAAAAAAAGAAGTCAAACATATGCAAATATTTTAATTTCAATTACTTTCAACCACAAAAAACACAACAAAACTACAGGGAGAAAGCAACACAGCTATAGACAATAATTTTCTTGGCCTGTTTTAGTGGACATGTTCAGTTTGGAAACAGTTACAAAAGGAATGGAAGATATTAAAGAATTTGGGAGTACACAGGCATGCAATAATGCCATTAATCCATTTGCAATACAATCATTTCTCACCTCTTTAAGGACTATCAATGTTTGGATACGTAAAATGTCATAAGCTTGGTTGATAAGTACAAGACATTCATACAGACTTTTATGAAAGCTAGTTGAGCACAATGTAGCTGCACAGGTGTGTGTGTGTGTGTGTGTGTGTGTGTGTGTGTGTGTGTGTGTGTGTGTGTGTGTGTTCATAAAAGGGAAAGGTAACCAACCATTACTAGCAAAAGAAGATATCAGAAAATCTCATGTGTGTGTGAGAAATCAGCAATAGTATTACAGCACAATCAAGAGCAGTCTGCAGCAGCTAATTATAGGCAATACTTTAAGGTCTTAAGAAATGATAATAGCTTTAAAAGCACAATACATGAATCTCAAAATAAAATCAAAACTATACATGATGTAGTGAGAAAAGTGTCTGGGGAGTAAGAGGAACATTGAGTTGTCAGAATTAAATTTTCACTCTGCAGCGGAGTGTGTGCTGATATAAAACTTTCAGGCAGATTAAAACTGTGTGCTTAACAAAGACTCGTACTTGTGACCTTTGCCTTCTGTGGGCAAGTGGTCTACCAACTGAGCCCGACTCGTGACCCATCCTCTCAGTTTTACATCCACCAGTACCTCATCTCCTACCTTACAAAATTAAGAAGCTCTCCTGTGACTCTAGCAGGACTAGCATTCCTGGAAGAAAAGATGTGGTGGCATAGCTCAGCAATAATCTGGGGGACATTTTCAGAATGAAATTTCCACTCTGCAGCAGTGTGTGCTCTGATATGAAACTTCCAGGCAGATTAAGACTGACAGAAGTAAAGTTGTGAGGACAGGCCATAAGTTGTGATTGGTTAGCTCAGTTGGTAGACCTGGTAGTGAAAAGTGAAAGTCCCAAGTTTGAGTCTTGGTCTGGCACACAGTTTTAATGTGCCAAAAAGTTTCAGTGAGTTGTCAATTTAATGAAATGGTAGAACAAGTTACAAACCGGGTCATTTGAAGTGAATTAGGTTTTTCCATCAGTTTCAAGCAGGCATCCAGAATATCATTACTGTCTCAATTAGGAAGTAATGATCTTTCAGAAACATACCTGACAAATGATAGAATACTCTGCCTACTAGGAAAACTCCAAAAATTATATGATGTGATGATTTGTATTAAGAGGACATGGCTGATACCTTTCCCATTCCTTGTCCAATACTGACACTTGAGATCAGCCAGTGGTCAGAGATAAATTTGAGTATGTAAAATAAAAGAATACTAGTTCTTCTTTCTGTTACTGCCATTCATTTGTGCACTGTACCGCTTATGTAGATTACCACAGATTCCTTTAACATTATTTGTACAACACAGAGTATTGGTGCTCAGGTTTATCTCTGGGCAGCTGGATTTTTTTTTTTTTTTTTTTTTTTTTTTTTTTTTTTTTTTTTTTTTTTTTTTGGGAGGTGGTGGTGGGGGGGGGGTTGCTGTACTTGGTACTTAACCCCATATACGCTCTTACTTGCAAGTGGTATTTTTATTTATTTTAAAGTCTGGTACTATAGTAAAGTGTGTAATTATCTGATGTTGTCCCTCATTGTATGTTGTCCACTTTTTATTTTATTGCAAACTGCTTCACCCCATCGCACTTTAACAATGTATGACCAACATAATTTTTGACAGTCACTCAAATATTTAAGTTGTCTTATTTATATTTTTATTTAATTTTAATTTTTATTAAGTTGACTCAGTGACTAATTGTTGCTTATGTTCTATGTACACTTCATTTCAGACACTTGAAAACAGCTGCACTACCAGAACTTTACATTAGTGAAGAGGACAAAATAAAATAATATTTTAAACCAAATAAAAACAGCCAGTACAGCAGATTGTCATTCAGAAAATTCTAGTACAAGTTGAGAGTAGTTGGTTTTTCTCACATGACTGACTAACATTTAATCAGAGCATACTGATAAAACTGACGGCATATCACTTGCTATTATGAAAGCCTTTTGTATCACAACACATAATCCACATGATCTGATAAATGTTCACTTTTATTTTCAAGACATCCACAGTTCATATGCAACATCGACTGCACATCATTGGCTGTGAAAATGTTACTCTTCAAAACTACTAGGAATTGTCGGTGGCTATGCCAATGACGACTCATGTGTGCCTTTGATAATGTTATTCATGTCAGGATGATAGCTGCTACTGGAATCTGTGGGAAGTAATGTGAAAGTATGTGTGCAGAATCATGCTCAGAGTACTGTCTTTTATATGTTTAAACTTGTTAAAATCCCTAACTTAGTTTCTGAATTTAATGCAGCACACTTAAATTTAAAAAAATTATTACTCCTGTTCAAATACAGAGAATCACAACTCTATTATTATTATTATTATTATTATTTCTTTCTATTCTCAGACGTTATGTCTCGTCAAAAATGGACAGTGACGCGGACCTTGATCAAGTGTGACTTCCTTTTAACTGTACGGTATATGTTATATTGCATTTAGGAACTTACGTGTCATTGAACATGTATCAATAATTACAGATTTTTGTAGTTGTATATATATGTTTGGATGTAGCTGTATTGCATTGATGTACTGGTGGATATTGTGAGGTATGACTCCTGTAGTTGATAGTATAATTGGTATAATGTCGACTTTATCCTGATGCCACGTGTCCTTGACTTCCTCAGACAGTTGGATGTATTTTTCAATTTTTTCTCCTGTTTTCTTCTGTATATTTGTGGTGTTGGGTATGGATATTTCAATTAGTTGTGTTAATTTCTTCTTTTTATTGGTGAGTATGATGTCAGGTTTGTTATGTGGTGTTGCTTTATCTGTTATAATCGTTCTGTTCCAGTATAATTTGTATTCATCATTCTCCAGTACATTTTGTGGTGTGTACTTGTATGTGGGAACGTGTTGTTTTATTATTATTATTATTATTATTATTATTATTATTATTATTTATATTATTACTATTATTGAGAACCCAGATCATGCTATCGATGTTAGAAATATTGCATAGCAACCAGCTTGGACACTAGCATTCCCGTCTCACTTAAGCAGTAAAACTGCATTTTCTACTTCTCCCTTAATGCTCTATTACAAGGGAAGTTCAAAAAGTAAGTTACACATGTAATCTCACGTTAAGACCATTGTGCAACAAGAGTGGCACATTGTAAGAAGGGAGTAGGTGTTCGGGGTTTCCTGAAACAAAGTTCTGTTGCGGTAAGATTAATAGGTGCATCACAGTGTGGGAATGAAATGGTGTGGCAGTTGGAATTTATGCCAAAGTTGAAGTACGTAAGACAGTATGATTCTTGTGGGGCAAAACATCTAGATGTCACACAGATTCACCATTAAATTCTGGCATCATGTGGACCAAATGCAATGCCGTGTCCATCCAAAGTGAAACAGGGCCAACAATTTGATGAACGCCACATAGACATGGATGATGCTCATTGGGAAGGAAGGCCATCAACATCGACCACTGACAAAAATGTTCAATCGAGGAACTGATTCACAGCATTCAAAGATTTTCCAATGATGGGGACATTCACATAGTGGTTCTAGAATGGTTCCATTATCAAAGAGTGGATTTCTATCATTGAGGAACTGAATGGGTAGTAGAAAGTTCCTACCGTTGCCTGCAGAAAAGTGATGAGTATTTTGAAAAATAGTGTCCTGTGTCTGTCTTGTTTTGAAGTGTAGTGCAGAATTCAATGAAAGCTAACTGCAGTGTCATAATAATATGTAACTTACTTTTTGAAGAACTTAATCATAGCTAACACTTGGTTTAAGAACCATGATAGAAGATTGTATACATGGAAGAACCCTGGAGATACTAAAAGGTATCAGATAGATTATATAATGGTAAGACAGAGATTTAGGAACCAGGTTTTAAATTGTAAGACATTTCCAGGGGCAGATGTGGACTCTGACCACAATCTATTGGTTATGACCTGTAGATTAAAACTGAAGAAACTGCAAAAAGGTGGGAATTTAAGGAGATGGGACCTGGATAAACTGAAAGAACCAGAGGCTGTACAGAGTTTCAGGGAGAGCATAAGGGAACAATTGACAGGAATGGGGGAAAGAAATACAGTAGAAGAAGAATGGGTAGCTCTGAGGGATGAAGTAGTGAAGGCAGCAGAGGATCAAGTAGGTAAAAAGAAGAGGGCTAGTAGAAATCCTTGGGTAACAGAAGAAATATTGAATTTAATTGATGAAAGGAGAAAATATAAAAATGCAGTAAATGAAGCAGGCAAAAAGGAATACAAACGTCTCAAAAATGAGATCGACAGGAAGTGCAAAATGGCTAAGCAGGAATGGCTAGAGGACAAATGTAAGGCTTATCTCACTAGGGGTAAGATAGATACTGCCTACAGGAGAATTAAATAGACCTTTGGAGAAAAGAGAGCCACTTGTATGAATATCAAGAGCTCAGATGGAAACCCAGTTCTAAGCAAAGAAGGGAAAGCAGAAAGGTGGAAGGAGTATATAGAGGGTCTATACAAGGGCGATGTACTTGAGGACAATATTATGGAAATGGAAGAGGATGTAGATGAAGATGAAATGGGAGATACGATACTGTGTGAAGAATTTGACAGAGCACTGAAAGACCTGAGTCAAAACAAGGCCCTGGAAATAGACAACATTCCATTAGAACTACTGACAGCCTTGGGAGAGCCAGTCCTGACGGAACTGTACCATTTGGTGAGCAAGATGTATGAGACAAGCGAAATACCCTCAGACTTCAAGAATAATATAATAATTCCAATCCCAAAGAAAGCAGGTGTTGACAGGTGTGAAAACTACCGAACTATCAGTTTAATAAGTCACAGCTGCAAAATACTAACCCGATTTCTTTACAGATGAATGGAAAAACTGGTAGAAGCCGACCTTGGGGAAGATCAGTTTGGATTCCGTAGAAATATTGGAACATGTGAGGCAACACTGACCTTACGACTTATCTTAGAAGAAAGATTAAGGAAAGGCAAACCTACGTTTCTAGCATTTGTAGACTTAGAGAAAGCTTTTGACAATGTTGACTGGAATACTCTGTTTCAAATTCTAAAGGTGGCAGGGGTAAAATACAGGGAGCGAAAGGCTATTTACAATTTGTACAGAAACCAGATGGCAGTTATAAGCGTCGAGGGGCATGAAAGGGAAGCAGTGGTTGGGAAGGGAGTGACACAGGGTTGTAGCCTATCCCTGATGTTATTCAATATTGAGTAAGCAGTAAGGGAAACAAAAGAAAAATTCGGAGTAGGTATTAAAATCCATGGAGAAGAAATAAAAACTTTGAGGTTCGCTGATGACATTGTAATTCTGTCAGAGACAGCAAAGGACTTGGAAGAGCAGTTGAACGGAATGGATGGTGTCTTGAAGAGAGGATATAAGATGAACATCAACAAAAGCAAAACGAGGATAATGGAATGTAGTCGAATTAAGTCGGGTGATGTTGAGGGTATTAGATTAGGAAATGAGACAGTTACAGTAGTAAAGGAGTTTTGCTATTTGGGGAGCAAAATAACTGATGATGGTCGAAGTAGAGAGGATATAAAATGTAGACTGGCAATGGCAAGGAAAGCGTTTCTGAAGAAGAGAAATTTGTTAACATCGAGTATAGATTTAAGTGTCAGGAAGTCATTTCTGAAAGTATTTGTATGGAGTGTAGCCATGTATGGAAGTGAAACCTGGACGGTAAATAGTTTGGACAAGAAGAGAATAGAAGCTTCCAAAATGTGGTGCTACAGAAGAATGCTGAAGATTAGATGGGTAGATCACATAACTAATGAGGAAGTATTGAATAGGATTGGGGAGAAGAGAAGTTTGTGGCACAACTTGACCAGAAGAAGGGATCGGTTGATAGGACATGTTCTGAGGCATCAAGGGATCACCAATTTAGTATTGGAGGGCAGCGTGGAGGGTAAAAATCGTAGGGGGAGACCAAGAGATGAATACACTAAGCAGATTCAGAAGGATGTAGGTTGCATTAGGTACTGGGAGATGAAGAAGCTTGCACAGGATAGAGTAGCATGGAGAGCTGCATCAAACCAGTCTCAGGACTGAAGACTACAACAACAACAACAACTTTTTGAAGTCCTTTATAGATTCAGAAGTAGTCAGATATTAAAATTTTTGTACTTATTGTAACAGTGCTCTCAAAAGCAATCAACATTACCCTGAGCAGCAGACTCCCACTCCCACTGACAAATGTTTTTTTTCTTTCTTTCTTTCTTTCCTTTTTTTTCATGTTGTGCCAGTGTGGTTAAATGTAACGGAGCTAAACTTCTAACTGTTGTTATTTATAGATCCCCAGACTCTGATTTCACAACATTTTTGCTAAAGCTAGAGGAGGTTCTTGGTTCACTTTATAGGAAATACAAAAAGTTAGTTATATGTGGTGACTTCAATAATAATTGTATAAGTGATTGTGCAAGGAAGAGGATGCTGGTAGACATCTTTAATTCATATAATCTTATGCAAACCGTATTCTTTCCAACGAGAGTGCAAGGGAACAGTAGAACAACCATAGACAACATTTTTGTTCATTCCTCATTACTAGAAGAGCATTCTGTTAGCAAAAAGGTGAATGGCCTTTCAGATCATGATGCACAAATTTTAACTCTAAAATATTTTTGTGCTGCAACACGTGTTAAATATAGTCATCAGCTGTTTAGGAAAGCTGATCCTGTTGCTGTAGAGACCTTTGTAAACCTTATCAAGGAACAAGAGTGGCAAGATGTTTATAGCACTGATACAGTAGACGATAAATACAGGGTGATTCAAAAAGAATACCACAACTTTAAAAATGTGTATTTAATGAAAGAAACATAATATAACCTTCTGTTATACATCATTACAAAGAGTATTTAAAAAGGTTTTTTTTCACTCAAAACACATTCAGAGATGTTCAATATGGCCCCCTCCAGACACTCGAGCAATATCAACCCGATACTCCAACTCGTTCCACACTCTCTGTAGCATATCAGGCGTAACAGTTTGGATAGCTGCTGTTATTTCTCGTTTCAAATCATCAATGGTGGCTGGGAGATGTGGCCGAAACACCATATCCTTAACATACCCCCATAAGAAAAAATCGCAGAGGGTAAGATCAGGGCTTCTTGGAGGCCAGTGATGAAGTGCTCTGTCACGGGCTGCCTGGCGGCCGATCCATCGCCTCGGGTAGTTGACGTTCCGGTAGTTACGGACAGATAAGTGCCAAAGTGGTGGCGCTCCATCCTGCTGAAATATGAATTGTTGTGCTTCTTGTTCGAGCTGAGGGAACAGCCAATTCTCTAACATCTCCAGATACTGTAGTCCAGTTACAGTAGCACCTTCGAAGAAAAAGGGACTATAAACTTTATTGGCTGAAATGGCACAGAAAACAGGAGGTTTAACACCATACTTCATTCGAAATGCACGCTGAACAACTGTCGTCGATTCACTTCTGCCGTACTCAATAACACAAAAAGCTTTCTGTTGAGCGGTCGCCATCTTAGCATCAACTGACGCGGACGCCTAGTGAACAGCACCTCAAGCGAACAAATGTACAACTAAATGAAACTTTATAGCTCCCTTAATTCGCCGACAGATAATGCTTAGCTCTGCCTTTTGTCGTTGCAGAGTTTTAAATTCCTAAAGTTGTGGTATTCTTTTTGAATCACCCTGTATAATGCTTTTCTCAAGACTTTTCTCATGCTCTTTGAAAGTTGCTTTCCGTTAGAACGTTCAAAACAGGGCACTAGCACAAACAGGCAGCCTGGGTGGCTGACTAGAGGGATAAGAATATCTTGTAGAACAAAGTGGCAATTATATCAAAACGTTAGAAACAGTCAAAATCTAAATGCAGCAGCCCATTACAAACAGTATTCTAAGGTGCTTAAAAATGTTATTAGGATGGCAAAAAGCATGTGGTATGCAGATAGAATAGCTAAGTCTCAGGATAAAATTAAAACCATATGTTCAGTCGTGAAGGAAGTGGCTGGTCTGCAGAGACAGGTCGAGGATATAGGATCAGTGCGTAGTGGGAATGTCCATGTTATTGATAAGTCGCATATATGTACAGTATTTAATAATCACTTTCTGAATATAGCAGGTGAACTAAATAGAAACCTAGTCCCAACAATCATATAGCGCTCTTAGAAAAAAGTGTTCTGAGACTGTTAGCCGAAATGCTCCTCCATGATACTGACAAGAGGGAGATTGAGTTAATAATTAAATCACTAAAGACCAAGAACTCTCATGGATACGACGGGGTATCTAGCAGAATACTGAAGTATTGTTTTATGTATGTTAGCCCAGTACAACCTAACCTAACCTAACCTAACCTAACCTAACCTAACCTAAGCCATATCTGTAACTTTTCCTTTAGGAGTGGTCGGTTTCCTGACCGATTAAAGTACTCGGTAGTGAAGCCACTTTATAAAAAGGGGGACATTGATAATGTTGACAATTTTAGACCTATTTCTATGCCATCGGTGTTTGCTAAAGTTATCGAGAAGGTTGTATATACAAGGTTACTGGAGCATTTAAATTCACATAATTTGCTGTCAAATGTTCAGTTTGGTTTTAGAAATGGTTTAACAACGGAAAATGCTATATTCTCTTTTCTCTGTGAGGTTTTGGACGGATTAAATAAAAGGTTGGGAACGCTAGGTGTTTTCTTTGATTTAACTAAGGCTTTTGACTGTGTTGATCACAAAATATTACTGCAGAAGTTGGACCATTATGGAGTAAGGGGAGTAGCTTATAATTGATTCGCCTCTTACTTTAAGAACAGAAAGCAGAAGGTAATTCTCCGCAATATTGAGTGTGCTAGTGATGTTCAGTCCCAATGGGGCACCATTAAGTGGGGCGTTCCCCAAGGGTCGGTGCTGGGGCCACTGCTGTTTCTTATTTATATAAATGATATGCCTTGTAGTATTACAGGTGATTCAAAAATATTTCTGTTTGCTGATGACACCAGCTTGATAGTGAAGGATCTTGTGTGTAATATTGAAACAGTAACAAATAATGTAGTTCATGAAATAAGTTCATGGCTTGTGGAAAATAATTTGATGCTAAATCACAGTAAGACTCAGTTTTTACAGTTTCTAACTCACAATTCAACAAGAACCGATATTTCGATCAGACAGAATGGACATATTATAAGCAAGACGGAACAGTTCAAGTTCCTAGGCGTTCGGATAGATAGTAAGCTGTTGTGGAAAGCCCATGTACAGGATCTTGTTCAGAAACTAAATGCTGCTTTATTTACCATAAGAACAGTATCTGAAATAAGTGACACTTCAACACGAAAAGTAGTCTACTTCGCATATTTTCATACGCTTATGTCATATGGTATTATTTTTTGGGGTAATTCTTCTGATTCAAAAAGGGTATTTTTGGCTCAAAAACGGGCTGTTCGAGCTATGTGTGGTGTAAGTTCTAGAACCTCTTGTCGACCCCTATTCAATAGTCTGGGAATTCTGACATTGCCCTCACAGTATATATTTTCTTTAATGTCGTTTGCTGTTAGCAATATTAGCTTATTCCCAAGAGTTAGCAGCTTTCACTCAGTTAATACTAGGCAGAAATCAAATCTGCATGTGGAATGCTCTTCCTTGACTCTTGTGCAGAAAGGAGTGCAGTATTCTGCTGCATCCATTTTCAATAAGCTACCACAAGAACTCAAAAATCTTAGCAGTAGCCCAAACTCTTTTAAGTCTAAACTGAAGAGTTTCCTCATTGCTCACTCCTTCTATTCTGTCGAGGAGCTCCTGGAAGAGCTAAAAAATTAAGCAAATTCTAGTGTTACATTGTTGAGTTTCTTTATTTAAACTTATGACTTGTCACCTGAATATGTTTTTTTTATATATTTCATTTTATATGTTTCTAATATCGTGTTATAATTTCATGTATTGACTCGTTCCATGACCATGGAGACTTCTCCTTAATTTGGTCCCACGGAACAATAAATAAATAAATAAATAAATACAATCATTTTAGCTTAAGATAGAATGAGTATACTAGAAAAAAAAATCTGAATCCACATATGAACAAGTGTGATAGAGGGCTGGTAAGAATATCTTCACTTTTAGAGTAAATCTAAACATTTGCATTGCAATAGAAACACTGTGTAACATCTCTTTCGAGAATTTCCCTACTAGTCACTATTAAAACAGCAAAATTTACTCTCAAAACAAAAAGTAGCAGAGTGATAACATTGTGTTGCAATACTTCGAAACTATACACTAATATTTCCATTTCCATTAAACTTGTGATATTTTAGAGGTGTTTAATATTCTGTAGAAGTTACAAGTAGGTTCGCACTTCTTTGGGCAAAAGTCCACAAATAAGAAAAAAGGCGACATATGACTTACAGCGAATAATGACAACTTTAAATGATCAAAAAGGTATAAGCCTATTTTGAATAGACATTTTTTGTATCTTTTTCATGTGGGTTAACATGCACAAGTATAAATAACCTTCAAAGCACCAGTACTTTAGTGTGTCTTGTTAAAAAGTGGAAATTGGACTGTGTGTCCAAAGAAAAATGGATTGATCCCTTCTACTGACAAGACCACGGCTGACACAGGGAATATTTATTTATGTATGAAAGCAAGGTGACTAAGTACACCAGTAACGATTCACATGTGAGAACATACATAGAACATAAGGATAATGGTGTATCACTGAATTGTGCTATTTACCTCCATCTCACATGCACACCACTGTTTATCTTCTTGTAAGAAGGAAGATTATACAGTTTAACATCGTGTCAAGTGTGAGATCATTAGAAACAGAGCATGTGCTCAGATTGTCTCAAGAATAGGGGTGGAAATCGGGTGGGCCCTTTTCAAAGGATTCATCCCGGCATTTGCATGGATAAATTTAGGGAGATCATGGAAAACCAAAGTTTGGATGACCAGAAGGGGAATTTAACTGTTCTTGAGGGAAACACAACCTGAAATACTGAAGGCCCAACTTCAGTCTAGAGAGTGCTGCAACCGCTATATTCAAGGAAGCTGCAGATTGGTTCACTTCAAATGGTATGTCACTCAATGTCAACACGACTTTGTTCTTTCTATCTCACACAACACAAAGAAATGAGGAAGATGTTGAACTAAAATACAGTGCAATTGAGAGCCGAGTCTTCCAAATCCCTGGGAATACATATTAATAGATGGGCAGATCACATCCTTGACCCATGTAAAAGATTGGGCTCAGCAGCTACTGCTATTCACTCTACTGCATCTATTTGTGACATGGAAACAATCCAAGTTGTGTGTTTTGGTTTTTTTGATTCAGTTATGACATATGGTATCATATTCTGGTGAAACCAGTCACAAGCAAATAAAGACTTTATGGCAGAAAAGAAGGTCATCAGAATTTGTAGTAGTTTTACCCCAGATGCTCTTGCAGGACTTTATTGAAACAACTGTGGATTTTCACCAGGACATTTCTTTCGTCAACAAAAATTACACAAGCTACAAAATTAACAGTGCATGCCCTGATTATAATATAACAAGTAATCGTGATCTATATAAAAAATCTCAGCATAGTACAGAGATGAGTACATTATTCAAGATACAACGCTATATAACAAATGTGAATGTGAATGAATGTGTGTGTGTGTGTGTGTGTGTGTGTGTGTGTGTGTGTGTGTAAAACAGTTAGAACAAGCATTTTATCTACTGGCGAGAAAAATACTTCCTGGCTGCTGCTACTTTAGTAAGTGTGAGTAATGAAACTGCGTTTGGTCGTTAATGACCATGTGAAGATTCTTTGATTGGTGTTTTTTAATAGCTGGACATCTGAGTAATGTCAATTTGCTGCCTTTAGTTCCTCCATGGAGGACCTTGCATTTAATATCATAAGAATGACTTTCATTTAGAACACATTCAGGAAAGTAGGAATCTTTCTTTTTCAGTCTCCAATGCCTTTCACAATCAGTCAGTCTAACATTTATATCCCCACCTGATTAAACTACATACAGTTGCCACATATACTGCAGAAAATCCTATAAATTCCACTCAGTTCTAAACATGGAATCTCGTCTTTACTGTTGAACAGAATGTAGGCAACAGTATTCCAAGTATAAAAAGCTGGAATATATTTCCTGGATTTTAGTCTGATGGGAAGTAACTGTGAAGTTCTACCAACAAATACAAGGGAGCAAGCCTGTTTTATTCAAGATTATTATTCCCCATCCTTTTGGCTACAAAATTCTACTTTTCAACATAATCACTGTTCAATGCAACAGCCTTACGCCACCTTACAGTGAGGACCTGTATGTTCATATGGTACCTTTCTACTGGTTGACATTGGAGCCGATATCTTGCTGCATCAATAACCTCCCCATCATCCAAGTATTGCTTCCCATGGAATGCATCCTTCATTGGGTCAAACAGATGGAATACGGAAGCAGCAAGGCCTGGGCAGTAGGGTGAATGTGGAAGAAAAGTCCGCCGAAGTTTTGTGAGCTCCTCTCGGGTGTGCAGACTTGTGTGAAGCACTGAGTTGTCATGGTGAGTGACAAGTCATTTGCATTTTTGTGGTGATGAACACACTGAAGTCGTTTCTTCAATTTACTGAGTTTAGCACAATACACGTCAGAGATATCGTTGCACCACGAGGGAAGACATCAAACAGAGTAACCCTTTCAGAGCCTCAGAAGACCGTCACTGTGGCTTCACCAACTGAGGGTGCAGCTCTGAACTTTTTCTTCAGAGGAGAGGTGGTATGGCACCCCTCCACAGACTGTCACTTTGTTGGAAGTGATGAACTCATGTTTCATAGCCTATGACACTGTTCAACAAAAAATTATCATGATTAGCCTCTTAACATGCGAGAAATTCTACACAGACAGCCCTTCGCTGATTTTTTTGTCTTCTGTTAGCCCGAGGAACCCAGTGGGCACACACCTTGGAGTATCCTATCTGGTGGCCAAGTCTGTCAGTACTATCAACAGAGATGTGCAGTTGTGCACTGAAGTGTTTGACTGTGACCCGTCAATCATCTCGAATGAGAGTGTCCATACATTCCAACACTGCAGGAGTCACAGCTGTGTGTCTGGTCAGCCAGCACGCAGGAGGTCACACAGGTTTGCGTGACCTCGTTGTGATGATGAGAGATGCCTCGCCCAATGGCTCATAGTGCTTCAGCTCACTGCCAGGTCACCATACACATTCTGCAAGCACCTATGAATATCTGTGATGCTCTGGTTTTCTGACAAAAGAAACTCAATGACAGCTCTTAGCTTGGAATATACCTATGTTACAGATGCCATTTTGAAGGCTATGTATAGTGCTGCCAGCTATTGGAACTTCATGAAACGGTAGGGGCTGAAGCAGCAATATTCCACAAAGCATAGCATGGGGGACCATTTGTTATCAGTGTGGTTTAGTGTTTTCCGAGTAGAATACAGAAGTACTATTATCCTCTGCCTCTTCTTTTTACTAAGTATGCTGTCAATTAAGGCAGGACTATAACCATTGCTGTATGCTATTTCTTTAATTATTTTCAATTCATTTTCAAAATCTGGCTTGGTTTGTGGTAACACACAAACGTGCAGCTTTCCATTCCATGGTGGACCACCACCTATCTATATCAGAAACCAAACTGTATTTTGAAAATGAATTGAAAATAATAAATAAATATCATACAACAATGGTTATAGTCCTTACCTAATTGACAATATACTCAGCAGAAAGAAAAGACGAGGATAACAGACCTTCTGTATCCTCAAAATGCAATAAACCACACTTCCAACATACAAGCCCTGATGCTATAGGTAGGTGGGACTTCACAGGTACCTCAAGCCAGATCTGGGCCCTCTAAATGGGTGCAACAGAAAATGCGACATCATTTTAATTCTGTGTTTGAACTTTAGTAATTTCTCATAAATAGTGTGAAAAAATTACCTGTAAAATAACATATAGTGACTCATTACAGTACATTCATTGTATGGTACACAAGAAATATCACATCATTATTTATTTACTCATATAAAGGTATATACAGGTTCATGTTTCCAATATTAAGATGACAAAGTAACTTTGGAATGTACAAGAAAATTTTAGATGCTGCATGAACGACGTGAATATTGTGTGTGTGCGCGCACGCACACACACACACACACACACACACACACACACACACACACACACAGTACACAAATGTGAAAAAAGGAGCTAAAAGTTATGGAAAAGGAGTAACTGAACTTAACTGTTAATTAAACATAAATATGCAATTCAGGCAATGTGGTAGCTCATACAACTGTTATTTTCCATATGACAGTGGCAGTGTTCAAAATGCAGTAACAAAAAAAACAGAGAGAGAGAGAGAAAGAGGAGGGGGGGGGGGGGGGTGCTTGTATTGATGAAGATCTACACGACAATGGGTCAAAACCTGAAATGCATTATGGTATACACAAGCTTAAGCTGTATAAAAAGTGGCTGGCTGCTGTTTCTTCAAGTAACATAATTCCTATTTAATAAGCACCTCACCTTATTGATCACTGACGACTTCTATAAGCCACTCTTGCAGAAACTCCTGTTTCCGGGCAGTGGGTCACAAATACTCATTTTAACAGCAGTTTCTGTGTGGTCTTCATGTCATTTGAAATACATGGTTGTGAATTTAAAGGTGTCCCTGTAATTTCAGCGATGCATAAATCAGCATTGTAAGATTACATTTTGGGGAGATCTTACTATTACACTGTGCATTAGAAAGAAAGAGAAAAAGACAAATATTTGTAAGTAGACATTCATTATCATATACAAATATTTAACTACTTGGGCATTACATTTTCAACTTGAATGCTGTAATTGTTCATGTTTCTGTGCTATTATTAAATTCTTTATGATACACTCTTCTCCTCCTTTTCCAATAAATACTACATTCCAATATGTACCCGACATCAGTATTTTTGCTAAGTGTGTATGAGGTCTGTTCACCTGTGTTTGATGTGTAACTGCTGGAAATTTCATTGTTGTACGTCTGATAGTTGATGTTCAGTGCTGTATTGAGTAGAACGTTGTTTCACAGTTTGTGAATTTCGATTCGGCAGAGTTATGGGAGCAAAGCGTCTGCATTAAACTTTGTGTGAAACTCAAGAAAACCTTTCCAGACACACATCAAATGATGTAGGAAGCCAACGATGATGAGTGCTTAAGCCATACTTGGTGTTGCAAATGGTTCACATGGTTTAAAAATGACTGGAAAGAGGTTAAAGATGACCCTTCTTCAGGACGCCCTTTGACGTCTACTGACGACGCTCATGTCAGGAATGACAATGAAATTGTGCATGCTAATGGAAGACTGACTGTAAGAGAGATTGCAGAAGAAAATGATATGTTCTACTAGAGAATTATAACTGGTGATGAGATTATGATGTTGAGACCAAGGTTCAATCTTTGCAATGGGTCGGAAAAGGTTCTAAAAACTCCAAAAAAAGCTCGTCAGATCATGTCAAATGTCAAAGTCATGTTCATAGTTTTCTTTGACTTTGAAGGATTGGTTCATCATGAATTTGTGCCACAAGGACAAACTGTTGATTGGTGGTACTAGTGGGGCATCTTGCGATGCCTGTGAAAAAATGTGCAAAGGAAACGGCCCGAAATGTGGTAAGACAATTCATGGCTCTTGCATCATGATAACATGCCCGCACCTTCATCCCTGTTCGTGCATGACTATTGCACAAAAAATGAAATCACCACACTGCCTCATCCTCTGTATTCTCCACACCTGGTCCCTGCACACTTTTTTTTACTTCCAAAGTTGAAAACCCTGTTGAAAGGACAAAGATTTGCAATGACAGACAAGATAAAAGAAAATTCACAGACAACACTTCATGTGATCCAGCAAGAGGCATGCAAAGACTGCTTCCAGAAGTCAAAACGGCACTGGGAGCATTATATCAATTGTGGAGAGGAGTATTTCAAAGTAGACCATGCACAATAAGTAAAAGTTAAGCATAGAAGAACTTTGTGGAGAAATTTCCAGGATTTTCTGAACAGGCCTTGTGTATGAGAAGATATCCCCTTTTTCAAGCGTTTAATAATTAAATTCTGCACTATATTTTAATTCTATAGTATCTGCTAATTCTGGTACACTGAGTCAAGCTCACCACATCATTGTACACAAGAAACTCCCCCTACCCTTGCTGTTGTCAAAAATACATAGTGAACAGCAAAGCTCCCTTCAACGATTAGAAATTTTGTGGAAGAAACTGGAGGATGGAACCTACATTCATTGAAGAAAGCAGGAGATAACCTAATATGGCAGAATATTACACTGATTGTAGATATTCAGAATAAATCTGTAGGTTTTTCATAGTGCAATGAATGTTGCAAGTTATTAGCACGATAACTGTACCACAACCCTGTTGCACCACTTTAATACCTGCAAAGCTTCTCCCAATGGTTAGACTGGTGGTGGTGGTGGTGGTGGTGGTGGTGTGCACATGCATGTACAGCTGAAATGTGGACAGACACATACACTAAAATGCAGTATTTGACTCTTAGGAGAACTGTAATGGAAAAGTCGGCTCCTGTTTGTTGCAGAGTTCCCATCTGATATGGAGAAAAGTGCTACGGATATATGGGAGGAAACAAAAGTAACATGAGCAACTTCGAGATATTCACAAGACATATATTGAGGATTATGTTCGTTATCAATCGGGGGGAGGGGGGGGGGGGGGAGACAAATGTGAAAAAGACACTTCAGAATTACTGTCACTTTCTGTACAATGACCACTGCCTTACAGTGTTCTATGCCACACCCTTGAGGATAAATTTTTGCAGGAATACTGTCCTAATGTTTACATATGGTGAAGGCAAAAAAGATGTAAAAACTTATTTGAAATGAAACAGCCATGTGACAGACTTGCAGTTGCAAGTTACTATAAACCAGCACATTGATACTTAACGGGAATATTTTGTGTGTCATGTTAAAATCATGTTCATGTATCATGAACATATTTCCTAGGTTTTAAGTGAATTAGGGAAAATGCAGTTGTTTGAGAACTGGTACTACCAGGTAGTTGACAAATTAATTCAGTATCTCAAAAGTATTTCAGAATACTGCTGCTATTGAAGCTGACAGTGGTCCAATGCTGCAGTTGCTTGTGCCATTGCTGTACCAGCTGCAGGAACAATATACTGAGAATTCAGCAGACAATGAGGTAAGCATACCCATATACATAATACTATGCCTTTAGAAACCAATACAAACTTTTAGTTTCATATTTTAAAGACCTAGAAGTAGATATGAGATTGTATTCAGAGATGATGGTGCGCCTGAACACTGTAAATCATTTGCAGGAAACAACACTGCTGAAAGCACGAACTTGGGATATCTTATGCAAAAAAATGGAAACAAAGTCAGTGCATTTTACTGCATTATTTCTAGTACCACAGGAATGTCATCTAAGCCAATTCTCAGTAACTGGGGGTGAAAAAGCTCATGCCGCAACACATTACGGATATGGGCACCTCACAGTAAATGCGATGGGATGTAAGTTTGCCAAGTAAATATTTTATCAGCCATGCCATCTTAATAGGTTGATCATATAAAAGTTAAAAAATAAATTCAATTTATTAGCAGCTGCACAATATAACATAATTATCCTCCATGTTGTATCATTTGCAGAATCTTGTACACAAGATGAAGCCTCAGCATCAACCCCTTCAAAACATGCAAAGAGGGTTTTTGTATCATGGTGGGTGGAGGACAACATGGGTGATGACGTTTCTATGTATCTGTTGATGGGAAAAATCAGATGAGCGACAGTCACTTCTGGAGTGGTTGAAATCAAGAGCAACAACTTATCCCAGCCTGACTCAAGTAGCACGAGACACACTATGCATACTTGCCTCTAGCGAGAGGGTATTTAGTACAGCTGGGCTTATAATTACTGATAAACATAATCAAATATCTACAGAAAATGAGAGTAACCTGCTTATGGTGCACTACAATATCACTGAGAGTTTAAAATCATTTCCTTAACATCTGATTTTTGTTGTCATAAATCTTCAACTCCTGAATTGTTTGTTTCAGCACACTTTAAGCAAGAATGTTTTCACATACTTCATATGTCTTCTTAGTGTGCAGTTTGTGTTGCTACATTACTTTAGTTTTTAATTTCATGTGTTCCTTCATTACTTGAGTTTTCAATTTTAACAAAGATACTTGTGTTCAATACATAATTTAGTGACTGTATAATACAGATTTGATGTCGTGTAGATATTTTTGCCGATACCTAACAGCAATCATTGCTGAACTTTTTCTACCTATGACTGCCATTCATAAAAATCTGATGTGCATGAACCACCATCTAATAAACTGTAACAAGTAAGTAATAGAATGTCAATCAAATGGTTCAACAGTGCTAATTCATTTAAATAGTTAACATTTAAGTTGCATTAAATCAAAAGGACTGATGAAGGCTTTTCCACGAAGGGTAGGTCTAGCATGGACAAGTTTTCATTACGGAATTAACTTGCTCAGTCCTTTCTTGGAATTCTGTGAGAAAGATCTGCCTACTTTGCACACCACAAAACTTTGAAGTCAGGAACCACCAAAAGACGCTTCCAAATTACTTCTGACAAGAAATTTGTTCCTGTATACACTTTTTATAGAAGTGTAAGAAGAAAAAGCCTTTTTTACAAGTAAGTGAATTAGACAAGTATAAAGTTGCCATCGCTTTCATCAATAGCATTGGGAACTCTGTCTTTAACCTTAACAAAAAAACTTATCAGTACAAAGATTTATAATGTTTCTGTAACTTAAAAGTCACTGCAAATTTCCAGAAGCTGCTCATTTTAATTCATGCTTAATGCGGATTTCAAAATTATTCTTGCTTCCAGTAGATTGGGAATCCAATAGTTAATACTAGACACAGCAGGTAAATAGTGTTTCAAAGTTTTCCCAAGCCTCTTTAAATGACCTTTAATTATGTTCTTGATATATTTGTCTAAGGAAAAGTGAATTTCTACTGTGAAATCATAACGCGTGCCAAAGCACACAGTTTGGCTGGAATTTAAACAATTTTCCGGATTGTAAGGTTTTTTAATTAACAATTCAATGTAGCCTTGCACAATAAATAGGTTTGTGTTTGTTCTCTGAAGTAATAAATTTAAGTTGTTGATTTTTCAGAAAAGTCTGCTAAATAAGCCACAGAATGAAGCCAGACTTTGCCTTGGAAAAGTTGTAGCTGAAGATAAAAAGATACACTTAATACAATATGAGAACAGAATGAGATTTTCACTGTGCAGTGGAGTGTGCACTGATATGAAACTTCCTGGCAGATTAAAAGTGTGTGCCGGACCTTTGCCTTTTGCGGGCAAGTGCTCTACCAACTGAGCTACCCAAGCATGACTCACGTCCCGTCCTCACAGCTTTACTTCTGCCAGTACCTCGTCTCCTACCTTCCAAACTTTACAGAAGCTCTCCTGCGAACCTTGCAGAACTAGCACTCCTGAAAGAAAGGATATTGTGGAGACATGGCTTAGCCACAGCCTGGGGGATGTTTCCAGAATGAGATTTTCACTCTGCAGTGGAGTGTGCGCTGATATGAAACTTCCTGGCAGATTAAAACTGTGTGTCGGACCGAGACTCGAATTTGGGACCTTTGCCTTTCGTGGGCAAGTGTTCTACCAACTGAGCTGTGAGGACGGGGCATGAGTCGTGCTTGAGTAGCTCAGTTGGTAGAGCACTTGCCTGCGAAATGCAAAGGTCCCGAGTTCAAGTCTTGGTCCAGCACACAGTTTTAATCTGCCAGGAAGTTCCATATCAGTGCACACTCCGCTGCAGAGTGAAAATCTCATTCTGGAAACATCCCCCAGGCTGCGGCTAAGACATGTCTCCACAATATCCTTTTTTCAGGAGTGCTAGTTCTGCAAGGTTCGCAGGAGAGCTTCTGTAAAGTTTGGGAGGTAGGAGACGAGGTACTGGCAGAAGTAAAGCTGTGAGGATGGGGCGTGAGTCGTGCTTGGGTAGCTCAGTTGGCAGAGCTCTTGCCCGCAAAAGACAAAGATCCCGAGTTCGAGTCTCAGTCCAGCACACAGTTTTAATCTGCCAGGATGTTTCAATATGAGAACAGTTTTGCTACAATATGACCGCCTAATTCCCATGAGTGTCAAATAAAACTTGTAAATACTTGTCATTTCATAATACAGTATTGCAAAAATTTGATAATTTGTAGGATGACTTTCAATAAAACTAACTATTTTTTCCGATGTATGTAACAATATGTTGATTTACCAACTATATGCAACAGAGAAGCTTCAAGGAATCATCTTGCAACTGATGTTACAGCCATCAGTTAATTTAGTATAAGACCAAAGGTTAAATACTGTATCGGTAAATATAGAGCAAAGTACAAAGATGCTTGCAAATGGACCACAGAGAGTTTGGTTTGCGTCCACCTAGCGGGCACCTGGATTAGACAAGCAGCCAAGACAAACAGCCTTCGAGTGGACTCTGGCTGCAGCAGGGCACTGCACAGTCTGGCAGACCTCGGTGCCGCTCTACAGCTAACTCAGCAGCATTAGTTGAGGTTCACCTGCTAGTCATGGCTATTGTCCCAGGCAGGCCACATATGCCCACTGCAGGCCTCTGAACAGAATATTATCTCCTAATTATAGTAGTCATGTTTGTAAAGAAAGTTGAAAAATTGTTGCATTTAGCCTCCAGATGAAGCCCTACAAAGCTTACTGTTTATGCGTTAACTTTGGTCCAGCAGATATTTTCCATGTATTTAAATATTTCTGTGTGTACTACATTGATAACCTCTTCAGGATTAGGTGAAAAATTACTATGTTTTGAGGTACAAGCGACAGGGCCACATACAACTGGATATGTAAAACACTGCATGTTTAAGTCAATTCCAGCAATGTTCAGTGTCTAGCCCTGTGCATTGTTAATTGTGATACCAAAGGTGAATCTCATGAGTTACCAGAAAGGTTAGTCTGTAGGTTATCATTGGTATTCACGGCATCAAAACAGTTGTTTCAGTTCCACCACCAGTTAATATTGTGCACTGGATCAAAAATATTTTGAGATTGGTTATTCAGAATCTTGTTCCATTGCACCTACTTTCAGCATTAATTTATGTGGTGGAGTTCCATGCAGCATCAATGAATTTCAAAATTCAGTATGGTAATGTACTGCTTCCTCTCTAGGACTGTGCCAAAAGAGTAATAAATTTGTGATGGGACATCATACTTGAACAGAATCAAGTCATTTACTTTACTGCCTTGTTCATTCATAGACAACTGTATAGACCTTAACTGAAACCAATCGAGTGTCTCAGTTGGCATGGTATGTGTATCTGGGTATAGTTTTTCAGTTAATTCCAACACACTTGATAACAAAAAAGAAAGAAAAGACATTATTAAAATTTATTTCACCATTTCCTATTTTCAGCATGTTACTCGCAAAATGAATGAGGGCATGCTGAGAAGTGATGCCTTTGAATTTTGTATGTGGTAACTCTTAAAAGCTTTTTAAATAAAACAAACATTATTAACATTCTACATCTTTATTCTTCATGTCTACATATTTGCAGCCACTGCTGCAAGAGGAATCCAAATTGTAGTGCGTAACATGGAGGTGTGTAATCTAACAATGTCGGTGCATGAGAAACAGTGTGCTGTAATCAAGTTTCAAATACACAGAGTTCATCCATACATGGAACAGCCTCTCCTTCAGCATGACAGTGCCAGACCACACACAAACACTGCGACATCTGCAGAGATCCGACACCTTTCGTTCACCATCATCGATCATCCTCCATACAGTCCTGACTTAACCCCATCTGATATTCACCTGTTTCCAAAACTTAAAGGACACCTTTGAGGACTTCACTTTGATAGAGATGAAATAGTACAAGCAGAAGTGAGGTTGTGGCTCTGTCAAAAAGTCAAACATTCTACAGTGACAGTATCCACAAACTGGTCTCTCATTGGGACAAATGTGTTTGTCGCCAGGGTGGCAATATTGACAAATAAAATATAGCATGAAGAATAAAGATGTAGAATGTTAATAATGTGCATTATTCTGTGGTGATTACACTGTCAATTTGGTCAAATCCAATTTTATGGATTAGCCACTGAAGTATATTATTTCTGGCAATTTAAAAAGTTTTAGGAGTTTTCACATAATAAGCTCTGAGGCACTGCTTTTCAGCACACCCTCATATATTACCTTAGGTGAAAGAGAGAGCTCACATAATATTAGTTTTAAGTTCCAATTTTTGTTATTTGTCGCCATAGGTAAGATCTTTTCAAAGATGCCTTGACTCCGTCTGCTCATCCCTTCTGCAATTACTGGTAATATATGATGAAAATCTCCAGGAAACAAACAGTTCAACAGACATTTTATGGGACATTGAAACAATAAATGTGCACTCCTGCACCAATTTACCAGTATTACTTTGCTTAGAAACATTATAGATTCTGTACATGTAGCCACCATGAAATTTCATGAATGTGGAATTAGCAGGTCGCCTGCCTTCTAAAAGTGTGGCAGCAATGCCATACAATGCCACAGTGGGGATAATTTTTCCACCAGATCTGCCTTTCACAAGTATTAGATTAATTAGAAATGTCTTTCCAGTGCCTTGAATGGTCTGTGGAAGCTCAGAATGATCACAGTTTATTTCAAATAAATATTTCATATTGATTGATTTACTTATATTTGAATTTTTGGTAAAGGAAGTCCAAAATGTTTTACAAATTTCACCAAAAGAGATTCAACCTCTTTATTCAGTTCAACTAAAGCTTCATCAAACACATTTTGATTGTAATCTGTATCACTTGATCACAGTTCTTTTCATTTATAGTATAGTATGTCTGCTGCCATTACTTTGCAGTGATTTTGCCAAAGAAGCATCGGGATACTGTGATAACAGATAAATGTGAATGATTTTGCTGTACTGCATATCACAGCTTTGGATAGCTTATTTTGTTAGTGAGAATCATCATCTAGTAGACCCATGGCTTTGTACATTCCTTGGAAGGAACGTAAGTCACACAGTGCACAGTGTGTAGACATGCAAATGAAGTAGGACCTTTAACAATGTTGAGTAACATTATTGAGTGAAAGCTTTCACTGTTGTTGGGGTTAAAAATGTACTCTTGTGAACAGCATACTTTTTCTAATGTTCATGTGACCATCAACCAATGTTATCCGTTTCTGTCGATGGAATTTTTAGTAACTTGATTCCATGTTTAATAACCTGGGATTTGATCAGAGGTCAGAGTTTTTGCAAAGTCATCATCTATGTACAATTTGAAAAATGCACTTAACATAGTGTGACGGGGATCATTCACATCATTCAGATTGTTTTCTGTGAAGTACACTCTCTGGCATTTTCAAATGAACAGCAAGGCAGGTAATAGATGGCACCTGTTCATGTACATTGAAGGATAAAACCCTCTTCAACTACAAATGTAGCAGCCTGACTGGAACTGCTCCACTTCAGTGGATGACTGGACTATAAGTATAGCCCCATCATTGTCTTTATTAATATATTTGTGAAATATTTTACCAATTTCACAGAATGATGAAGTTCCACATTTATGTGCGTGGCAAATGTTTTGAGTAACAGTTCACTGTAGAGTATTACCCATCTATGGTTCTATCCTTCTACTGTCTATCTCATAGTTCTGGACAGTAGCTTCTAGTCCAACTCCCTTAGGAGTTAACCATCTGTATTTTGGGTATCCGTCATCACCAATTTATGTACGACTATTAAAGACTTTCTGAAATTCTTTTGAGCTGTTTCCTTCATTCATGCATGGTGAGTTTGGATATAAAGCCCCACATGGACCATGAACCATGTGTGTTATCAGAGTCATTAAGTACTGAGCATTCATCTTTATTTGGTATCTCTGCTGTGATTACACTGTCAATTAGGTCTGATCCGATTTTATTGGTCTGCCATGGAAGCAGATTATGCGCAGCAATCGACATTTTTACCATTCAATGACGTACATGTGACATCGTGGAGGACCAAATATACGCGATTTATTTATGGGAAACAGAGGGTTTTGCTATTTTAAACAAAATATTAGATTAACGATGTCATGCCTGTGTTGGGGTGTTGCATTCGGATGGGTGTTATCTTTAATCTCTGGTCAGTTCAAATTACACGTCATCCTGACGGAAAGGGCTGATTTTCCACAATTTTTTATGTATGTTATCATGCATGCCTTGTGTATTTTCGTGCAGATACATCGCATGCATGCCTTGTGTATTTTCGTGCAGATACATCGCTCCTCCAGTAAAAGTTGATGACAGTATTACCAACTGTGCAATATTATTGTTATATTTATTTGAGTGCAAAGCATCCTGCAAGTCAACATAGTTTTTAGCGTGCAACTGCATTTGACTGAATCGAATAAACGACAAACAGTCCAATATAGTTTTAGCACATTTGTCAACTATATATTAAGTAACATGTCATATCTAAGCACAACATTAAAGTTTTCTGCCACTCTATTATACTATAGCAATAATACTTTGTGCAGGAAAGTTTTTTCTGTGGTGAGGTACTACTAACACAACCAACTTGAGCAAGATCAATTAAATATCCATCCTCACCTCAACACAACATCAAGGCATATCGGACGCTGCCTTAGGATAGATTTAACTCTGAAAGTTCTTGAAGATTGTCACTGCAACTTCACAGCACGATATCCCTTTTGTTCAATTGTTTCCCAGCCATCACAGCTGCTACTTCCTTCACAGATTGAGCATTATAACAACCACAGTGTGCACCAGCAGGCACCCTGTTGGTGTGAATGACTACAGTGTAGTCTGGGACATTAGGACGACCACTTTCCATGGCAGTCTTGAAAGACTGTATGTATATATTGTGTGACTGCAAAATGTCTTCTAGTGATCTCACTAACGTGCTGCCAAGCAGTTCTCTTCAAATTTTATTACTTCTTGTAGCTACCTGTGTCTCAGGATTGGCAATGAGGTAGATACAAATTATAGTCATCAGCATGATATGAAAGAAGGCTGCCTGCCAGGTGGTAAACCTAACCCCACACTTTAAATGCAGGTCTGAATCCACATTCAATCAGTTGCTAACTTTTGAGTGAGGTCATTTGAAATGCATTATTGAAATGATTAATATTCTATTTGAAGTCTCTATATTTTGAGTGACTTGTAGTAAGAAGGTTTTGGTGGTGCGATAATTTCATCTGGTATAACTTTACCACTGGAACAGCACATGCCTTTGCTCCCATCTTTCTATCTCAAAGCAGGACAGTACTGACAAACATGAGGCTGATTACTTATAGAAACAGCTGGATCGTTTTTATAATCGAATGTTGAATAGTAATTCACTGTAAAATATTCTTTATTCAACCATGTATTAACGTTTTACATTCTACCCTTAGTTGGTCAAATGTTTCTGTGGCAGATACAAACTTTAACAGCCTTTGTCTTTCTATCTGAGCATTATCTGTATCATAGTATAAAGGGAAATGAACACTACATTCCATCTACAACCCTTGTTATCTCTGGCTACTATGGCTGTCAGAAAGCCACCCATTTTGCTCATCAGAGGTTTCACTTCTCCTCTGAGAAGAGTTACACCCTGTGATATTTGATAAACACATTTCTCTTCATTCACCACTTTCATTACTGTATGTTAACCACATTCTTTTAGCATTAAACATATTGAGTCCTATATCTAGAATTGTCAAAGCACGATTTAAAAAAATAAACAAATAAAAATAAAAATGTTCAAAACTGAGATGCACCTGAGCAAAACTTTAAATATAAGTACACACTACCATATTTACTCGAATCTAAGCCGCACTCTAATCTAAGCCGCACCTGCAAAATGAGACTCGAAATCAAGGAAAAAAAATTTCCCAAATCTAAGCCGCACCTGAAATTTGAGACTCTAAATTCAAGGGGAGAGAAGTTTTAGGCCTCACCTCCAAATCAAAACAAAGTTGGTCCATTGTAATACGAGACACAATTTAGGTCGAATGAATGACAATACAATTACAGTAGTTTGGTTCAAGTCGTAAGTTTAGCAGTTAAGCTTTACCAGGTAGCCATTGCTATGCGTCAGGCGCTCCGTCTGTATTTGTGCGGGTACCCTTTCTTTTTCACGTGCTTCATCTGGTTTGAATTGATTGTTTATTTTTCTTTGATCTGATAAGTGCCGTTCTCTTTGTTATACGTGTTTAAGTCACTCTAAGCTGAAAATGCATTACTGTACTGTGTCATGCACTGTTCGTCACATTCTGATAATGAGTGTTTACAGCCTGTCGCTGCTCATGTCATGGCGTACTTTTGTGCATGCTACCGCTGCTTACAATTAAAAAAAAAAAAAAAAAAAAAAAAAAAAAAAAAAAAAAAAAAAAAAAAAAAAGAAGAAGAGAGAGAGAGAGAGAGAGGAATCGTCTCATTAGCGAAACAATGGCAAGAGACTGCTATTTTTTGTTACTGACACTGCTGCTTTCTTTGATAATGATCAACAAGAACCAAATAATAGACTGCGTATGATAGATGATGTTCTGAACGAGAGTTTAGCGAAAATTTTTCTCCGTTTGAAAATCTTTGCAGACGCCTCTTTAGTACATTACATTCTGCACAGAAATTAGAGTCATCTTAGATTCAAAAATCTAGTCAATTGCCGTGCTTCATTTCTGACTGTATCACTGTTAGGCATAAGAATAATACGAATATAAACATGACATGATATGTATATTCTTCTACGTTCGCTGTCGTGTCATTCTAGTTTCGTAGTTTATTAGGCAGACAGGATTTAAATGAGACAGCAGCAAACACGAAAGAATACATGGCAAAATGTTTATATATGTTTATATTTGTATTATTCTTATGGTGAAGAGAATACGACATGTGATTCACAATTCATAAAAGTTCCTATTAGCAACCATCTCTTCTCACAGGTAGGAAAAAATTCAGAATGTAGAGTTGCCCATATTGACAAACATCCCAAACCGTCTTGCCAGTCGGATTTTCGTACTACACTGAAATGCTGCTACATTCGAAGACGAACAATACGGAATTTGTATTTACTTCATTGGATAAAGTATGAAAATGCAGTGGTCGAAACTCGGGGCGGAGTAAAAAACTCGTCTTCCACCTTTCCTTTTAATTTATTTACTGACGCAGAGGTTTTGGCGCCAGTATTTATCTTTGTGCCTGCAAAGCATTCCTGTGTAGCGCTACATACATTCGACGGCAGAAGTTAGTTGTGGCGGCACCTACCAACATTTTTCAGAACTTCCACTTATTTTGCACTCGATTCTAAGCCGCAGGCGGTTTTTTGGATTACAAAAACCAGAAAAAAGTGCGGCTTAGATTCGAGTAAATACGGTATGTTGACAACACGCTCAAAACCCCACTTGTTACTGTCACATGTCAGCACTATGTGGGCTCCAACCACATTGTGGCAGCAATGTGGGAAACGAGGCTGCCCCACAGCAGCACCACACTGGTGCAAGCTACAGCATACAGCAGATTTTGTAAATAACCTGCAATGTCTGGTGTGCTTGTTGAGTGGCCTTACAACTATCAGCGTTATGTTGTAACAGTATTGTTTTTGCACCACTGGGGACTTAATCAATCACTGTTCAGTCAAATTGCACAAAAGATTTATAAATTATATACACACACCTTCCTTGATAATCAATCTATTAATAAAATTGTATCAAAATCCCTACAGTAGTTCCTGAGATTAGCCAAAACAGACAGACAGAAATGAGCAGAGGATTTCAATTTTTGTATGTTAAGATGCAATACACAGACATAAAATAATTGCTACAGTAATGTTTCTTCCAGAATGTGTAATAAATGGATGGGTCAAAATCCATGGTCTTCACCTCAGCAGGCAGGAACCCAATCCTTACTGGGGCCCAAGGCTGCAAGCAACAGGCAGATGTGTATTGGGTGGCAACAGGAGTCATGTCATTGCAAATGGGAGCCCACCCCTGGAACAATGACACGACAACCCAACCGCTCAGCTGAGTGGAAGGCCTCAGCGGTGATTCCATAGCAGGACATATGCACAACTGACTTGCATGATGTTTCAGCTGCTCCTCATCAACAACCACCACAAAAAACTGCTACATTTGTGGCCCGCCATGACATCCCCGCCGCCAGCTGAAGAACTCTAACAAACAGCAGCCCCGGTAAGAAAACATGGCAGGCTACAGTCATCCATGGCATGCCACTCAGGGCGCAACAAATTCAGCAGACCCCATGACTGGTGCCCCTGCAGACGTTCCAATGGACTGTACCCACTGACTGACATAAGCCGGTACGTAGCCAAAAAACTCAACAATGTATCATCACGGGAAGAGGAAGATGAGGACTTCCCCACTTGGGTCTTCAATGTGGGCATGAGGTGTTCCATCTCAGGGTTAGAAGCTGGCTGAAATGGAGCAGTAATCAGATGCTGGATATCATTACAGACAGAAAAGTCTTCAAACTCCTGTGACACAGACTGCCTCCCATTATCGGACACAAGGATCCTAGGAGATCTCTCAATAACTGACAATGCACTAACAGTGGCAGTTGATGACGTGGATATACAGGAAATTTGACAATGCTCTGATGACCAACAACCACTTGCTACCCAAAAATGGGCCAGCAAAATCGACTTGCACCCCCAAGGACCAACCGGGACTGGTCAAGCAGAGAACAGGCACTGTGGTGCAGCCTGGTTCTGTGCACAGGCCATGCAAGCCCACACCAGATGTTCAATGACACAATCAACTGTCAGCCAGTAGACATGAAATCACACAACACCTTCATACAAGTCATACCCCAATGGGACGCTTGCAGCAACTGGAGTGTGCAATGACACAATGCCGGAGGGATGACTAACTCAACAGCATTGCTCCTCTGTGGCAAGCATGTGGCCTCCTGGACAATGTTGAGCCAAGCACATAGAACAAAAAATGTATGCTATGCTAGATCCACACCTGAAGATGCGTGCTCCAGTCACCCAACTAGACAGCCTAAATGATTTTCTAGAAAAGTGGGTCAGCAGCCACGGTGGTAGCGACTTAGCATGCCATCAATGGAAATTCCAACAGGATTTGCTACAAGGAATCATCAAACACAAACAGGAGAAGCTCTTGCCAATCTAACACCAAATCGGGCCCCAGCGATAGTGGATCAGTATAGGCATGGTGACTAATGGAGTGGTAATGAATATCATAATAAAAGTTACATAGAAAGATGGCCCACCACTGCAATTTGTTGGCAGTCCTATATAGCACATTGGAATGAGGGTCAAATAAGGAAATCAACAGCTCATGGTCAGTGATAATGAGAAACAACATCCCACACAGGAAGGCGTGAAACTTTTGAACTGTGAAAATAATAGCTAGTGCCTCCTTTTCCACCTGTGAATAATTATGCTGCACAGCATAAAGTGTCTTTGATGTGTAGGCAATGGGCTGTTTGGTGCTGTCCAGGTTATGTTGGGGCAGGATGGCACCAATGTCATACTGGAATGTGTCACAGGCCAGGGTTAAAGGTTTACCTGGTGTGAAGGAAGCAAGACAGGGAGCCAACCACAAACACTGTTTGAGAGACTGAAATGCCCACTGACAATTTGCAGACCAGACAAACTTAACGCCCTTCTGGCAAAGCTGGTGAAGAGACTGATAGATGCATTCGGCCCATGGAATGAACTGAGCATAGTATGAAATCTTACCCACAAAAGGCTGAAGCTCCTTTAGGTTCTTGGATGGTGGCAGCAGGTTAACAACGGCTTTGATGTGCTCACCGGTAAGAACGAGACCATCCTTACTAAGCTCACATCTCGAAAAATACAACTTTGGGGAGAAAAACAACACTTTTTCAGCTAGCAACAAAGACCATTCTATAGGAGGCAGAGGAAAATTAACTGTAGGTTTCGTAAATGCTCCCCCAAAGTAGGGCCTATAACCTAGATGTCATCAAGGTAATCGACACAACAGAATATGTCCCGAATTAACTGCTCAAAATTCTGTTGGTAATTTCCTAGTGCAACGAAGGTTCCAAAAGGCAAGCAACTGAACCAGTAAAGCACAAAGGGAGTGGTGAGGATCATGAACTTTAGAGAAACTGCATCCAGCAGCAACTGTAGGTAAGCACCATGCAAGTCAATGTGTGAAAAATACTAGCCCCCAATGACTTCACCAAGAACTCCGCTTGCCACAGAATGGGATATGAATCTGCAACACACAGCACAATGACTGCCAGTTTAAAATCACCACAGAGGTGCACGGCACTGAACTGCCCGCAAAGGGCTCACCCCCTGTTTCGACAAAATAGGAGAAACGATGCCTTGATCCTGCCAATGCTGCAACTCCACCTTTACTGACATGGTGAAGGGAATGGGGTGGGGCAACAAAATTTAGGTACAGCTGATAGCCTAACAGAAACAGGCACCTCAAAATTTTCTGCCCAGGCCACGGTATTCTCAAACAGCGAGTAGGCCACACGACCAAATTATGAAAGGAACAGGCTGAGACACTAAATGTAATTCATGAATGACCTGGAAGCCAAAAACTGAAAAAAACTATTAAGCCCAAAGATATACTGACCACTAATAATGTAAGTTGCTGTTCCATATTCTTGTAATGTGTGAAGGTGGAGAACTGTCCCTGCAAGGGAATGCAGAGTTTACTATGAACTTCAGCAAAATATGCTAGGATGACACATGCAGGATGGTGGAGATAGCAACAGAGTCCAGGGAAAACACTGGAGTGTGCGAGGACTGATTCGCAGACCACCGAGTGTCACAAATAGTTGCCAAATGTCCTATCAAATGGCATACCCCACTAGTGGCCTACATGTGCAGGCAGTCTCAGTGAACATTCAACAACTGACAATCGGTACAGTACCACTGGCTCATTCAAGTCAACAATGCCAAGGACCTGGGAATCGCTGTCAGTGAAGATGGGGAGTGCCGCGATGCCACTGCACTGGCATTGTCAATGACGGTAACACACAATGACTTTATGTGAGGTAAAGCCACCAGGAGTATCCCACAGAGCAGTGGAATCTGTTTACCATGCTCACATAATTGAGCCACATGCCAATTATCAAAAAGAACACCCTTAGCCACCACCATAAACTCATACGATGCTGCAGTTTGGCCAATGTCAACTAAAGAAGGGACAATCAAGATCAATGTCCTAGTCTGAACCACAGGATAAGGAGCTAACAAACACATCCCGAATTAGACAGTCTACATAAAAGGTAGCACATTTGGGACACTCGAAATGACATTTGCACAAGATGCTCTGCATATTGGTGATCCAAGCTGGATACTGCTACTCTGGGCACTTGTGGCATTGGTTAAAATGCAATCATGTTGCCACCACATGGGTTTCATGACAGAAATACTGTGTAAGCAGTTGACAAAGCTCATCAAAGTGAGTTTCCTTGACACAGTAGAGGGCTTCATATTTTGGACAACAACATCATATAAACCCACACTGCTGGACAACAATAAAAAAGCAGCCTTATCAACTACATCAACGATAGGTTTCACCTGCCAGTGCAGCAAGACCCAGTGCAGGTTCCCACCTTTCTGTAGGCTCAATGAAACTGGCAAATAGTGGAGAAGAAAACTGTGCAGTGGGTGCCTGGCTACCTGCCGATGACTGCATCTTATCCTGTTGCTGCTACTGCTGCTCTTTCTGTAGGTGCAAATGTTCCTACCATCATGGTGGCTCATTAATAACCACGAAACAGAACCCCATGAGAGGAAATGAACTCACCATACACGTCAATCTATGGGAAGCAGAGCATTTGAACCCACAGAGACCCATGCACAGAAATAAACTCCGCACGTGGCTGGTGCGGGCGGCCATGACTAATCACACAACAATACACAGCACAAAGTGCAAGACGAGGTCCGTAGCAGTTCAGCTCAGTGTGAGCATGGGTCTACCTGTTTACTGCTGCCTGCAAGTAAACAGATCAACCAGTGGATCTTCCCATACTATGTGATGTATAAGCCCTTCACGGCAGGGTTCCTAACCACTTCGCTGCTCTACTCACGCCAGCTCGTCTGCTTTCATCGTGATATCTGCTGACAGGGATACTAAAGACAAGAAGGTACTTGTAAATAATAGTAATGGAGGCAAAAAGTATCACAACTGAGGTAAGGAAGAGATGTTAAAGTTTAATACCCTGCCTATGAGAGATCACTATATGAGGACGACTACACATAAAAAAGGTACTTTTTTTTTTTAAGAAACCATCCCAGTATTCACATTACATTATAGCCATAAAGCACAACTTCAAATAAATCCAACATCCTGAGAATGACTGATTGGCCATTAAAATCATAAACACCCGCTAAGGTTTCCTGAATCATATTTTCACTCTGCAGCGGAGTGTGTGCAGATGTAAAACTTCCTGGCAGATTAAAACTGTGTGCAGGACTGATATTCGAACTCGGGACCTCTGCCTTTTGTGGGCAAGTAGAGTACTTCTCCGTGAAAGGCAAAGGTCCCAAGTTCAAGTCTCAGTCCGGCACACAGTTTTAATCTGCCAGGAAGTTTCGCCCACTAAGATGTTTTACTACATTACGTCCTTTCCTACAGTAGATTTTGTTTGGGGGGGGGGGGGGGGGGGTTGAAAAGTGAAGATTACTGGGTAAAATGTATAACTTGCACCACTAACACTGCTAGTCTTTAACTAACAACAACACACTCATGAATGAGCTACACTTATAACTGTGGAGAACTAAATAGTCAACGAAGTTATGGCAGTTTTCTCAAAATGTAAAATAAACTGTTAGAAATTATTCAATCATTTCTGATAATACTATAAACATATCAACATATTGTTTGCGTATCCTCAATCATTCTTTTAAGGTACTAGACAAATGGCTTTAGAGACAATTCTACACAGAAATCATACAAAAGTAGAATAAATGGCACTTCATTAAATCCACAATGTCAGCTATTAGCCTGTCCACAATGTCAGCTATTAGCCTAAGTCCACAAGCCACCCGTTAAAAGCAGCAATGCAACCGTCTATAAGATGCTAAGAATTTTACAAGACACGAGGTGGAGGCCAACTGGCCCAGAATAATGTCCCACTTCCTACACATTCCCTCGCTAACATTAAGTTATGTAATTTCTGCAAGATGCTCAGTCTCTGCTGTACTCAGCTTGTCACAGTTTACAGTAAAGAAACACAGAAATCCCTCAATACTTGTACCTTTGTGAGGACACGAAAAAAGTTCTCGACCTAGAAGTGAAAGATCGTTTTAGGTGAAAAATTCAATTATTTTTCAACACATTTTGACCAATATTTTGCCAGTGAGGGGATTCCATTCCCACAGGTGTATTCTGAAAGGTCTGCAAAATACCGATGTATGACTGCAACATCCTCTCCACTGGATTCAAAATGGTTTCCAACAACACATTTCTTTCAGGGTGGAAACCAGCAGAAGTCAATGGGGGCTTCAACTACTGAACAGTGAGGATGTTCCAATGATGCACAATTCAAATTCCTCAGTTTTGTCAAAGCTCATTTGTGAGCAAGTTCACTGTTCTCATGACCAATGGGCAATTTCCTTTTGCTGTGACAAATATTAACCGTGGCCCACAATATCACACATCACGCCTCAATTGATGTTCCAATATGTCAAAAGGTTTTAGATGTTACTAGATTAAAACATTTGCTGATGTAAGTAATCCAGCAGCTGACGAGAGATATACCAAGAAAAACTTGTGATGGTTAAATGAAATCATAGTGCATTTAAAATTAGTTGCTACTTTTGACATTTGGCTCACCGAAGGTGACATGACGCTGTTGCTCAGTTAACACCAATGGTGAGGCGGCATTCCCTACCACACCGCCAGCAGTTCGGTTGGTAAAGCGCCCCTGTTGCCAAACCACAAATAAACAGTACCACGTGGTGTCACTCATTAAAGGCATCTACATTCATTAGCTCACATTGTGAAGTGATATTTTCTGGCATTGAAGTGTTCTACAGTCGTCAGGTATTCGTTTTGACACTGCATTAATAATAACAGTGCATCATGTCTGAACATGAGACTCGCAATATAAGTGGGCATCCAAGAATACGTTCACTGGCTGTGAAGATAATGTTCCATTGCAAAATATTCCTCTGAATTCAACGATGGTAATGGACAATGTGCAATATCACTCGGTTGTGATGGACAAAGGTCCAGCAATGCAGCGGAGGAAAGCAGTTATTTTTCTCAGGATACAAGAAATGTTCGGTTGGATAAAGTTGAACCTAGCTTGTGTAAGGCGAAGTTAATGGAACTTTTATTACTGTACAAACTAAAAACTCCACATTATCAAGTCATCAAAATGGCTATTGCTAAAGAGTGTAGTTTAAACAGGCTTCCTCCACAACACGCTCATTTAAATCAGACTTTTTTTTTGCCTAAACACACCAGAGTTTACAGGTTACAACTCACTAACATTCTAATGCAGTTGAAATTGTTGCAGAATCCTAAAACAGTGTATTATTAAACTAGTAACTGAGGCCAAGACTTGCCAACAGTTATGAGAAAACCCACTCTCAGTATAAAAATAAATGTGCAGGTTCTTCACTTATACTGTTGCAAAACCCACAGCAATTCTCGTTTCACAGTCTACTGATTGTCCTTAAAAATTACATTATTTCATTTTAAAAATATGTAGTTGACTGAATATTTCAGTAGGTATAGAAGTTTCACATATTAATCATATGGCAAAATACCCTTCTCTTTGCGTGCTACCATTTGCCTAAATCTTGTTTCGATATCTCAGACAAGATACGAGGGATTCATGAATATTTCATCCTGGCTTTTTCACTGGTGAGTGCGTTCGTGACAGAGCCCTTTACATACATTCCATTTCTCGACACTGATGATAGACAGCAATATCCTTCGAGGTTTAAACAACAATCTAAATTTCATATGCAGCAATGTATGGTCTAACATACACAAAATGCAATTCCATAGCGACCCTTATTTTTCACTGCAAACTTTAAGAATTTCTCGCAGTGGTTTAGCTAATACCGAAATATTGTAACAACTCTGACCATTAAAGAAATGATAGGTAATTCATGATGAAACTGATGAATGAAGCTATAAGATGTGTGAGACTCAGTTTATTACAGTATAGTTGCTTTAAAATTGTTAGAGAAAGACTGCAATCGGCCAGCTTGCGCAGCTGACAGGTTACGCGCCGAGCAGGCCTGGCATTATCGGGCGCCTGCTGAAGCGTTCAGCACATGCTGGCAACTATGCTTCCCTTCACTCGCTCCATACTGAACTGTCGAAAGTCGCGACTACTTTTAAATGCACTATAAGTCACTAACAGTACTCAATATCTCTCCTCCCCCCTCCCCAATAAAAATAAATAAATATCTCAAGGCACTGAGATTCATTACTGTATCTGAGCATATGTACTTTCATATTTTGCTGGACAATTTATTTTCAACAAGTGTTAAGACCAGTAGTACTCTTGATGAAAAGTTTTACCATGTGCATCTGCACTGCAGGGAATATATAAAAAAAAAAAAAAAAACAGTAATCTTCTCACTAATTTGCTGGGAAACTTGCCTATCTTATATTTTTAAAAATTCATATTTACCACAATCTTCCCAGTAGTTTCATTTTCAACCATTCTTCTCAATGTAAACTATAATTTTATCTGGAAACTGGTGACATTATTGTGACCATTTTGAAGATGTGAGAATTTAAGTACAGATCTTGTATACTTAATATAATTTATGCTAGTTTTATTCAGACACTGTGCACTACAATACTATGGCATTTTGCTGTACGCACATTATTATTTAAACTCTCAAATTATGTGATAGGCCTTCTGAAGAAGGGCACTAAGTGCCCAAAACTGGTAAAGAATTTTTTTATGTAACTGGTTACTTATTATTTCATTATAGATGACTACAGTTGCTGAAGATAGATAAAATACTAATTTTGTATATTTGTTTACTACATGTACTTTTGTATATGCACACACAATACAACAGTTACAAAAAAAAAAAGCAATATCAACAGTTAAGACACACACATCAAGCAAACTTACACAGATCAGTGTGAAGCACCAAAGAAACTGGTATAGGAATGTGTATTCAAATACAGAGATATGTAAACAAACAGAATACAGCACTGTGGTCAGCAACACCTATATACGACAACAAGGGACTGGCACAGTTGTAAGATCGGTTACTGCTGCTACAATGGTAGATTATCAAGTTTAAGTGAGTTTGAACATGGTGTTATAGCTGGCGCACAAGTGATGAGACACATCGTCTCTGAGGTAGCTATGAGGACGGGATGTTCCCATACGACTATTTCACGAGTGTACGGCAAACATCAGGAGTCAGGTAAAACATCAAATCTCTGACATCACTGCGGCCGGAAAAAGATCTTGCAACAAAGGGACCAACGACGATTGAAGAGAATCATTTAATGTGACAGAAGTGCAACCCTTCCGCAAACTGGTGCAGATTTTAATGCTAGGCCATCAACAAGTGTCAGCATGTGAACCATTCAACGAAACATTTGGAGCTGAAGATCCACTCGTGTACCTTTGATGACAGCATGACACAAAGCATTACGCCTCGCCTGGGCCTGTCAACACCGACATTTTACTGTTCATGATTGGAACATGTTGCCTGGTCACAGGAGTCTCGTTTCAAATTGTATCGAGCAGATGGACGTGTACAGATATGGAGACAACCTCATGAATCCATGGACCCTGCATGTCAGCAGGGGACTGTTCAAACTTTTGGAGGCTCTGTAATGATGTGCAGCATGTGCAGTTGGAGTGATATGGGGGCCCCGATATGTCTGGATACGCCTCTGACAGGTGACACGTACGTAAGCATCCTGTCTGATCACCTGCATCCATACACATCCACTGTGCATTCTGATGGACTTGAGCAATTCCAGCAGGACAATATAACACCCCACATGTCCAGGATTGCTACAGAGTTTATACACTACTGCCGGCCACCAAAGTCCCTAAACATGAACATTATTGAGCATATCTGGGATGCATTGCAATGTGCTGTTCAGAAGAGATCTCCACTCTCTTGTACTCTTATGGATTTGTGGACAGCCCTGCAGGATTCATGGTGACAGTTCCCTCCTGCACTACTTCGGACATTAGTCAATCCATGTCATGTCATGTTGCGGCACTTCTGTGTGCTCGCGGGAGCACTACACGATATTAGGCAGGTGTACCAGTTTCTTTGGCTCTTCAGTGTAATAAAGGCTTTTGTGGTATATCTACTGGAATCATGTTATCTGGAATGAATGTTAACGTGACTAAAAGTTGAGCACTTACCTTCCACTCCTGCAATGTCCCTCTGATGTTGAAACATCAGCATGCAATTAGTGGTTCTGAAGAATGTGCCAGTCATCACAATGCTTTGAAAGAGTTGCATCTTTGAAGGTGATTTCCAAGGCAGTCCTTAAAAAAATTAAATCAAGATTGTGTCAAAAATTTAACTTGACGGTTACAAAGCAAGAAAAATCTAAGAATCTATGTAGTATAACTGTACAGTACCATAAGTAGTATGCAGGCCTATATGCACCCTGATCATCATCATAATTATTAAGCCTTACAATTCATGAAAAAGTTGAAACAGTAACAACCTTAATCAAAAAATGAGGAACAGTAATCTTCTAAGCATTTCATATTTCATTTTCAAATTGAGTTCCATGCCCTTCTCCTAACCATCTATACCACCTCTTACGTCCCACTGAAATCAAAATTATTAAACATTGCTCCACCTTTCCTTTCCCAACTCAACCATGGTAGAAACGAAATTCCTATACATGCCAAGTAATTATCAATGAAACACAAAAGAATACAATTGAATCTTTGGGGAGCTCTATATACCAGTTGCGATCAAAAAGTAAAGAGAATTTTTGTAGTTCTTGAAGACACTTTATGTATTCATCAACTTCAACTGTGTCTCTTCAAAGTAATCCCCCCTCAGATATAATACACTTGTGCCAGCACTTTTTCCAATCTTGAAAGCACTTCTGCAGCTCTTTTTACTATGGTGTTCAGCTCCTTCAGCAATTCTGTTTTTATCTCATCAATGGTGGCAAAACAGTGTCCTTCCATGGTTCTCTTCAGCCTCGGGAATAGAAAGAAGTCACAGGGGGCCATGTCTGGCTAATATGGTGGCCGAAGCAGCATAACAGAGGGGATTTTTTTTTTTTTTTTTTTTTTTTTTGCCACAAAAAAATCACGAACAAGCACTGAGGTGTGACTGCAGCATTATCATTATGCAATTTCCACAAGTGGTTTTGCCACAATTCTGGTCGTTTTCTTTGGATTTCTTAATACAAATGGTGCGTAACTTTTGGGTAGTATTCCTTATTGACTGTACGACCATATGGCTGGAACTCATGATGCACTATCCAATTGTAGAGTAGAACCTTCACATGTGATCGAGCTTGTTGAATTTTTTTTGGTCTTGGCTTTTCAGGCAGTTTCCACTGGGACGACTTGGCCCTGGTTTTGACATCATACCCATATTCCCACATTTCATCACCTATTCTAACCTTCTTTAGAAGTTCTAGATCACTGTCGACTTCACTCGGAAATTCCTGAGTGATGTCTATGCAACAACCTTTTTGGACAAAAATTCAACAATTTGAGAACAAACTTTGCTGCCGAATGTTTCATTCCCAAAAATCCAAAAAAATTGCTTGGCATAAGATAAAGGATATGTTAACATCAACAGCAACCTCTCTGGTGGTGGTTAGGCAAATTTTCAGAACAATTTTCTTTACTTCTTCCACACTGTTGTCACTAATAGATGTGCTTGGGTGTCCCAGGTGGTCATTGTATTCAATGTCTTCTCGACCCTCTTTGAAATATTTATATTACTCATAAACTCCTTTCTTACTGATAGTAGATTCACCAAAGGCCACAGTCAACTTTTCGAATGTGGTGCTGCACTTTATTCCATTACTCAATTATTTTTTGAAAGTAAAAATTTGCCAAGTACTCAAAAAATGTATAATCTTTGCAAGTATCAACAATAAACCAATTATTCGAAACAGCTGAAAATGCAAACATACATCAGGAACATGTGCACCAACAAGACAAAAAAACTTTTGAAAATCAAATGTATAAAAAGCCCTCAATGTTAAAAAACTTTTGTTACTTTTTAATCATACCTGGCATTCATGGTTACCAATATGACATTCTACAAAGAGGGACATGGTGACACAAATACTTGTGTATGTATCTGTAATCATACTGGAAACATAGCAGTAATTACTTCACATTGGACACAACTTTTTCGATTCCAAGCAGAAAGCTATAAAACAAAAAGATTCCTCAATGATCATATGCTTTCACTGACTCCTTCAAAGACCTCTAGCTTGAGTACTTTCTACAGTACAGAATCTAGGTTCATGTTAGGACAGAAGGAAAGGCCAATGCAATGATAATAGACTTGAGTTGTACTATATTTTCAAGAACATCAATGTCCTCTGTTAAGGATACAGGGTACTTTTCAGGCTCAATATTATGTAAAAATCAACACCTATTTCTTTCAGGCAACATTTATAATGTATATGTTTCACAGATTATTTGTTGATATCAGGTAATGCAGCACACTTTCTAAACAAATTACAAGTATTTTGAATATTTTAGAAACTGCTTAGGGTTATTAAGTAAATTACAAAGAAATTGATGCTTTTTTTTCCCAAAATGCTTCCTCAAATGGCGGTACCATTTAATCCAATATTATACATTTTAAGGAGACCAAATTTTTACCAGATATGCGTGACATGATGGCTGAGGTACTAGACCACCTATTATGTATATTACAAGGATAAAAAAATATCACATCTTACATTTTAATTTTTATAAAATTAGTAAAAATGTTATTTTTTCTACAATTTAATTGATTCTGCAATAAAGCTTAGGTCTACTGCGTAAGTAAGGACTATTGCAAGTTAAGATAAAAAATTAGATCAATGCTTTATAAACTCTGGGAAATATTTGTGCCTGAATTCTGAAAAATACAACTAGCGGGAAATTGTGAATGAAGATATGAGTTCAATTAAACTTTGCCTCAGAACATTTCTGAAGCATAGTCTTCATCCTGCAGCATTTCTTCATTTTCAAGCTTCCTCTTGGCTTTCCTTTTAGCACTTCTTGCTTTTTTGGTAACTTGACAAGCGAATCTTTCAGCTTCATGGACCCGTTGTCTGTCATACGCAAGCAATTGATCTTCTGTATTAGAGCCACATTTTATGCCTAAATTTCTCAGGACTTCCAAACTTTCCTATCACTCCATCATTGAAACATATCACTGCATCTAGCACACCAACTTTTAAAGTATTTAGTCCTACAAAAACATCCTTGGGTAGTCTTTCCCATATGGAATGGTTGAAACTTTCATTTGTATTCTGAGTGCCCCCATGAAGACATTTACTAAGCAAAACAGGGTTACTCAGGTCTCTAAAAATTGGTTTTATTTCATTCATAACAGGCTCAGTAAGAGAATGCTTATGATGGTATATTTGACCACTTTCTTTTGCTTTTGGGTAACCACACCAAATATCTGCTCCTTTAGGGCAAAGTCTGTGAACAGGGTGGTCATCTGTGGCCCATAAAGCTTTTCTCATTGCTGTAACTCCATTCAGAGGTGCAGTTCATCTAATGGCCAGTCCATAATAACTCTGGTCTATTTCAGTTTCTGTCAATCTGCCTCGGCCAGACATAGATTTTCCATCAGATAGCAACTTTCCTTTCATTTCTCTTCATAGCTTCCTCAATCTAGCACCCACCCTCTTTTGCACATGTCCACAACACTCCAGTTTTGTTACCAAGGTATCACCATAAACATTGAACTCATTAATTTTATTGAAAGCTTTAGAGTCCCCATCGCCTAGGTACTTCGTATATCTAACGTTATAAATGGGCACTGACCTATGAACTATTTGTAGAGCTCTATCACACTCCATACCTCCACTGTAACCATCATAATTCTTAGAACACTGATTTTCAATATGTCCTTCAGTGTTACCATGGCAGGTGTGGCAGTCCTTAAATAAATAAGCACGCAACATCAACAACTCTTTCATCCTCCAGAGAAGTAGCACTTACAACACCATTCAAAGAACGATATTCTCGAAGTTGCCATAGCCCATCAAGTGCAACAGCAATCTTCCTGGTTCCACTAATATTTACAGTTTCTTCTACTGCACATTTCATAAATGCTTTAGAAAAAACTGTCAAGGCACCTAAAAGTATTTTTATGAACTTGCTGTACCTACTGGGAGGATGAGGAAGGTCCATTGAACCACAAAACATTTAAGCAGCCTATTTTTCTTTTCCTACTGCACGCATTGAATACACTAACTTCAAATTCACATCATATGAATAATGCGCAATGTTCGAAGTCATTTTTGAGGTAAATTTATTGCAAGATCTACACAGAACAACTAATTTTGATGCTAAACCCTTCCTGCTACTTTGTTGTTCAGTTATTTCCAGACAGCCTGCACAATCAAATTGTTTACATTTCACCACTTCCTTTATCAAAGAAGATAAGATGCCCGCATCACCAACAATAAATCCACTACAAACAGCGTCACTGTTAACATAAAAATTTTGAATCACCGGGAAGCGTGCCATGGTGGAGTTTCTTCCCTGAAGAACTGATACATAGGTTACTTTCAACAGTGTGGCTTGCTTAGTTTGTGAACTGGATAACATGGAATTTCCTTTAATTGAATTTCTTGATGTGTGGTATAGTTTGTATTTATTGCACACTAAAGGATATGTACTTCCACAAATACACTCCTGGAAATGGAAAAAAGAACACATTGACACCGGTGTGTCAGACCCACCATACTTGCTCCGGACACTGCGAGAGGGCTGTACAAGCAATGATCACACGCACGGCACAGCGGACACACCAGGAACCGCGGTGTTGGCCGTCGAATGGCGCTAGCTGCGCAGCATTTGTGCACCGCCGCCGTCAGTGTCAGCCAGTTTGCCGTGGCATACGGAGCTCCATCGCAGTCTTTAACACTGGTAGCATGCCGCGACAGCGTGGACGTGAACCGTATGTGCAGTTGACGGACTTTGAGCGAGAGCGTATAGTGGGCATGCGGGAGGCCGGGTGGACGTACCGCCGAATTGCTCAACACGTGGGGCGTGAGGTCTCCACAGTACATCGATGTTGTCGCCAGTGGTCGGCGGAAGGTGCACGTGCCCGTCGACTTGGGACCGGACCGCAGCGACGCACGGATGCACGCCAAGACCGTAGGATCCTACGCAGTGCCGTAGGGGACCGCACCGCCACTTCCCAGCAAATTAGGGACACTGTTGCTCCTGGGGTATCGGCGAGGACCATTCGCAACCGTCTCCATGAAGCTGGGCTACGGTCCCGCACACCGTTAGGCCGTCTTCCGCTCACGCCCCAACATCGTGCAGCCCGCCTCCAGTGGTGTCGCGACAGGCGTGAATGGAGGGACGAATGGAGACGTGTCATCTTCAGCGATGAGAGTCGCTTCTGCCTTGGTGCCAATGATGGTCGTATGCGTGTTTGGCGCTGTGCAGGTGAGCGCCACAATCAGGACTGCATATGACCGAGGCACACAGGGCCAACACCCAGCATCATGGTGTGGGGAGCGATCTCCTACACTGGCCGTACACCACTGGTGATCGTCGAGGGGACACTGAATAATGCACGGTACATCCAAACCGTCATCGAACCCATCGTTCTACCATTCCTAGACCGGCAAGGGAACTTGCTGTTCCAACAGGACAATGCACGTCCGCATGTATCCCATGCCACCCAACGTGCTCTAGAAGGTGTAAGTCAACTACCCTGGCCAGCAAGATCTCCGGATCTGTCCCCCATTGAGCATGTTTGGGACTGGATGAAGCATCGTCTCACGCGGTCTGCACGTCCAGCACAAACGCTGGTCCAACTGAGGCGCCAGGTGGAAATAGCATGGCAAGCCGTTCCACAGGACTACATCCAGCATCTCTACGATCGTCTCCATGGGAGAATAGCAGCCTGCATTGCTGCGAAAGGTGGATATACACTGTACTAGTGCCGACATTGTGCATGCTCTGTTGCCTGTGTCTATGTGCCTGTGGTTCTGTCAGTGTGATCATGTGATGTATCTGACCCCAGGAATGTGTCAATAAAGTTTCCCCTTCCTGGGACAATGAATTCACGGTGTTCTTATTTCAATTTCCAGGAGTGTATATGTAGCTCTTGGGCAACAAACATTCAGTAACACGTGAACAAACTGCTTCAGAGAAACAAAAGTAAATAAGCAAAGATAATGATTTACAGACATTAGAAACCTGCACTGTTACCAACAAATACAATGTATCATACGAATAATCACTGGAAACAGAAAGTTCACAGTTCTTTTCAAAATACTAGGTTTCTTCTTCTTCTTCTTCTTCCGATTGTGCCTTTTCCCGCAACTACACAGGGTGGCATGGTTAACCGGATTTGCCAATTTTAGTTGAAGGGGTGGCCGGATGCCCTTCCTGCCACCACCCGGTACCCCCCGGGACGGAATTACTGTACCCAAAGTGTCTGTGACTAGTGTAATCCATGGAATAGTGCGAAATTGTTCAGATGTCTGCAAGCTGTGTAACTGATGCGGGACATGGGGACCAGGCCAGTATTCATGTAGGGGGATGTGGAAAACCGCCTAAAAACCACATCCAGGCTGGCCAGCACATCAGCCGTCGTCATTAATACGATGGGCGGATTTGATCTGGGGCTGGTGCGCCTATCCGATTCCAGGAAGCAGCGCATAAGTGCTCTCGGCTAACCTGGTAGGTCAAAATAATACTGGTTTCTGTAACCGAAATAAAGCAGGCATGGTGGCATACATGACTGTAACTTTAAAATTTGGTAGATATAGGTCATTTTTTATTTGAAACCCTATAACGTATATATCAATGTAATCAGGAAAGACTATAGAATTTAATACATTCATTAAAAAAAATCGATTTTTCCACCATTTATAAGTACCCTGCATCCTTAAAATGGTTTGGTTTCCTCCGGTGAATGAACACAAATATGATAAAATGTTATCTGTACACAGAATGAGAAAAAGGTGCAGGGGCCCCTACATACAAGCCACATTATTCTAACCATTAATGGAACCACACAGCACCAAATACAGAAATCGTAGAGATATTAAATTATGTATAATCAAAAACAGGGAGTCTTTGTAGCCAAGTCAAGGGGTGACTGTAATGGAACAGACATAGCATATGTCATCACAGGTTGTAATCATTCCATTTCATCAAATCACATTTCTATCAGTTCTGTAGCCCTGCATACAAGTGTGCCAATTTATTGTCTATATTTGATGAATGTTTGCAAGGGGTCTGCTTCTTTATTATCAACAATAAAATCTGCACTAGTCTGGTGGGGTGTCATACATGCCTTGAAATATATTAAGTTGTACAGGGCAGCTAGTTGGTGTCATTTCATTTTTTCCTTGTGTGTATGTTTCCATTTTGCAACCTAAATTACAACAATGGACCACCAGTGAGGCTGGCTGGTTAACCATGGAGAACCTGAAATTCTTCTACTGCCTCACACACCATGAGGCCAGTAAAGTAATTCTTCAGTGTAAGACAAGCTTGTGTATTTAGTTGTAAATTTGTATCTCCTACCAATGTGTTGAGCCATGTGTGTTGTAAATATGTAAAGCACAGCAAGTGCACAATCTGAGACTTATGGAATGTGAGGACAAATAGGATGCCGATGTTGGTGGGAATTAAAATGATTTGTTGTCAAACATCAGAGTGATAACAAGCACAATAATGACATGGAATATGAAGGTGGTACTGAAGGTGAAATGAGTACAAACTCTGCAGAAGAAAATGAAATTTCAGACTGTTTGACAAAAAAACATGGCAGTACTAAATGGAGTATGGAAGTACCACCTAGAAATAAAAGAACAGTCGCCTATAACACTGTAGAGAATACAACTGTCTTATCAGAAATGAGTCAAGAAACCACAAAATACTTTAAAAAGCATTATTTGTGTGTGTTTTGTACTGATCATATATTGGGGATTGTGGTCACAAACACTAACAAATACAGTGACACAGTATCCCCAGTGAGCATGATAAATATTAATCAAAAAGGAAAAGCCTGGCTGAAATAAAAGCTTGTAGCAGATTGATATAATTGGCTAGTGCAAATAAATCAAATGCACTAAAGCAAGATTATTTACTGGCTAATGGACTGTAATAGATATGTTTACATGTATGATGACATTACAATGCTTCAGATTTCTCCTTCAGTATCTTCAGTTCAATGATGAACAGAAGAGAACATAAAGATCTAAAATACATAAATTGGCACCAATCTGACATCTTTTTGATCATAATGTTACCAAATACAATCCACATTATTCAGCTGGAGAAATGGCAAATATTGTTAAAAACCTTGAAAAATTTAGAGAATATTGTGCCTTTTGATAGTATATAGAAAGCAAACCAGGACGTACAATCCCGCCTCCGGCCATCCTGATTTAGGTTTTCCGTGATTTCCCTAAATCGCTCCAGGCAAATGCCGGGATGGTTCCTTTCAAAGGGCATGGCCGACTTCCTTCCCCGTCCTTCCCTAACCCGATGAGACTGATGACCTTGCTGTCTGGTCTCATTCCCCAAACAACCTAACCCAACCCAGGACGCACAGGATTAAAATTTTTGATCTTAGAGATTTTAAAATTTTCTACACACAAAATGTGAAAATATAAGCTGAGAAGTAACCTGAGTGGCTGAAGCAACTCGGTAATGCCGCCACTGCTATACTGGAGAGAGGACAATTTCACCCATGTGTGGTTCAAAGAACCATAATCTAACATTCCTAGGAACAATAGTGAAGTACAAGAGCATCCTAATTCATATCAAGAATGGACCTATACCAGTATGTTCCTGCTTTAAAAATTAATAATCAAATGAGGAATGGTTACATAGCTCATTTTGGCAATGGATAATGATGATAAAATTCATAAACATCAGGACAGCCAAGAAGACTAGAAATGATGACCACACTTGACACAAGATAGTTCAGATACAGCAGAGCAATTGCATTCTACCTACTATGTTGCGTAACTCAAGAAGGTGGCCTCTAACTGTATTCTACGCTCTTCTAAATATTGCTGGAATTAACACCCTGATAATATCTGCAAGCATTACAGGAACTAATATTTCAACATTCTTGCAACTAATCTCATGAAAGAACATCACCAGGAACACGCCGACATGAGCTACCATCTTCCCAGAAAACTTAAGTCAGCAGTAAATGCTCCAGTATGAAAACTAAAAGACAAACATTGAAAACATCAATGTGGTTGCATCATTTGCCCTCGTTCAGAAGAAAGAAAATGAGGTTCCTATTTAAAAAAATCTTGTGCTTAGGCCATGTTGATCCCAAGTGTTAAGCATGTCCTTTTCTGAAACGTAAGTTAGTGAGTAACCATTGAACTAAGTTGTGCAATTTCAATTATTCGCATGTATTTAGTCCTAAATCACAGTACTGTTACTTCTATATTTTTTTTAATTATTCAAGCACAAAAATTAGAGTAAAGTACACTTTAAACTATGTACTTATTTTTTAGCACAAAAATGACAGAAATGTTGATTTCAAACTCTTATTTTTATTACAGCCAAGACTTAAAAATAAATAGTTTCAGGGTATTTCAATAAAATTATATGGTACATATATTCATGTTATCCACCTCTGTATTTGAGGTCATTAACGCATGCTTATGCTTTTGGAGGGGGGGGGGGGGGGGGGCAACAAATCTTTCTATGTAAGAGAGAGGTTCTCACAGAATATCATACACTACGAGAGTAGGCACACAATGAATAGAAAGGTATCTTCTTGCCATAATTACACAAAAAGATGCCAAATCATTATGTTTTAGCTGATTCACAAACCAATATTTGTTTTACATTATCAACAGACCATAACATTCCCATCCCCTCTACTTTCGGTCATTCTGTTGCATCCATTCAGTAATTAGATATACTAAACAACAAGAGCCACCAGTGTATTATTTTAAGTGTGTGTTATATGCTACATAGTGGCATTTATGGTGTTTTTGTTTGTATGTTTCAGCTGTAATGTTGTTTGTGTTCAATAATATGCCGTTTCATTTAAATACCGAAAATTGCAACAATATTGTTATTGTTAGTGAAGAGCAGTACATTAATAAAACATTGCAGTTATTTTCGGAAAACGATATTACAGAAATTGGCATGGATTTAACAAAAAAGGTACAAGCCGAGTTAAAAAAGCTATTGAAGAGGACTTTCTTCCTCTTCACAGAAAAAGAAAAAATACGCTGCTCAGTCATGAATCCGAAAGCTCCACAACTTAGATCCCAGTTTAAGGTACATAAGGAAAATTGTCCTGCTACAGTAATTGTGAATTCTAGAAACAGTCCTTTATGCAAAATTACTAAAATGTTCGATAAAATCTTAAAAGATTCTTTCGTGTTCGAGGATAAGTTTTCAATCACTAATAATTCAGCTTTGATAAATGAAATTAAGGATAAACCTATCGCTGACATGGCCCGCCTAGTATCTCTAAACATTAAAAACCTTTACGCGAATGTGCCAGTAAATGAGGCCATTAAGGTCATCCAAGAAAATTTGCTTAAGTACAAAACACTGTCTCAGCAAGAAACAGTCGAATTCATCGAACTGTTAGAATTTGTTCTGAAATATAATTATTTTTCTTTTAACAATAAATTTTATATGCAAAAAGATGGACTGGCTATGGGTTCCAGTATATCTGGAACCATAGCAGGCATCTTTTTAAATCATTTGGAAAAAAGACTCCTCGTTAACCCGCAACATCCTGTGGATAAAGTTGTATATTACAAATGCTATGTAGATAATACGCTGCTTCTTATTGATGGACAAGAAAAAGAAGTTGCAGAAATAGTAAATAAATTTAACGAGTTACACGGTAAAATTGAATTCACTGTGAAAGAAGAGAAAAATGGTGAACTGCAATTTCTCGACCTAAGTATTAGGAAACAAAATGGTAGGCATGTTTTTAAAATATTTAGGATACCAACCACAACTGATGTGTTGATACAAAATAATTCCTGTCATCCGAATAGCAAGAAACTTTCTGCTTTTAGATCTTTGATAGATAGAGCCTTTAGAGTCCCTACGAATGAAGAAGACAGAATGACTGAGCTCAACATCGTGAAACAACTAGCCAGAGCTAACAGATATCACCAAAATGTTGTCAATAAATTAATACGACAGAAACAGCACGCGAATGCAAGGAAGAATACTGCAAATAATATTACGAGAGTCACAATACCATACTTTGGTGATATTTCGCAAAAAGTGGCTAAAATTTTCAAACCTTTTAAAGTTGATACCACTTTTCAGACCAATAATACGCTGCGGTTTAAACTAAGAAATAATTTACAGCAGGAAAGCGATAAATATGAGAGAGCTGAAGTCTATAAAATTCAGTGTAACACGTGCCACACAAGCTATGTAGGCCAAACTGGTAGTATGTTACAAAGAACATAGCGACGCTTTCCGGCTTAATAATTTCGGAAAGTCAGCTGTAGCCATGCATATTAGGGAAAAGGGACACTCCATGTTGGGAATAGATCAGGATCTCGTTATTTTACATAGACAGGACAAAGGCTGGATCTACAAGAACAGCTGGAAATTATGATACATAGCGTGGATAATCAGAACACACTGAATGAACAGCTAACTGGTGATACAAATAACTTTTTCAAACATTTCACTGGTTTCTTTTAGTAACTAAATTTTTAGCAATTGGCAGGATACCATCATTTCATGAGGTCCTTGGAACATGTATACGTTATCTGTTTGCATAGACATCTCTGTGACTTCCTTGTTTACTTGCGCCCGAGCTCACTCGCATTTCAATGTCGTGTTTGGCTACGTGGTGTGTGGTATCAACGAAGATGCATGGGCGGTTTACGATGATAGAGGAGAAAGCCATGTGGTTAGATGTTGAACACCATAGGCGACACCACTTTAGAGTTTTTATATTTTGATGACTGTGTGGAGATGCACCTTGGAAGACACGGCTGCAACAAGGGAAGTAGCCACGATGTTTTAATTTTATTATTAATTTTATTGTGCCTGGTGCATGTTCCATTTTAGCGAGTTTTAACAGGTTCTTTTACTTTTTATTATTCTGATGATGGAAGCTTGACTTCTGAAACGCGTCAATCTTAGTGTTTTACACTATAAACAAATGGTTGAGCCGATATATTTTTTAACATTGACATTCACAACCACAACCTCTCATCCAGTATGGATAAAATCAAAGAACTTTCCTGAAAATTTTCACTGCACTTTGCCTGGCCACAAGTGGATGTTTGCAGTAAGTGTGAGGAGCTAGAAGTTGAAATAAAAAGTTCAGATTTACACAAATCTGCCAAGGGAGCAGCTGTTAGTGAACTTACACATCTCAGTAAGAAATTTTATTCTAAAATGAAAGAAATGCAGGAAAAATGTAAAGAACAAGATGCTTTACTTGCAGTATGGTACAATTTTATGCAGAAAATTTCTTTACCAAATGTGCAAGTGCTGAAAAAATTTTATATGTACCTGTGGGCGAACATATTTAGCATTCGTAGCCTTAAAGATAAAAAGGCACATTTTCATTCATATCATGAAGGGACTTTGCCGTAAATTTCCATATGAGTTAAGGTCTGCTTCATTATATCCAGACTAAGTGAAAAAACAGTATTTTTTCACGCAACTACAGGGGTCAAAATAGAAGTTATATAGTTATTCGACTTTTGGATGCAATTACTCAGTTGGGAATGTTTCGTAAGATCATTCACTATTTCTCACAGTGAGATCATTCATTACCTTCATCTGACAGTGACTTTGATGTACTGAAATGCCAAGTTCAGACTGGATGTATGTCCAAACATAATATGTCGTCTTAATTAACCAAGCACGCATAAACAATACATTTGCTGTAAGCAAAGTCCCTCCTAATAATTTTCTTAACTATTTTTAGTGTCTACACTGGCAATGACATTACTCAGCACATATTTTAACCTGGCACTGGATGTGCAACATTGCCACACACAAAGCATACAATGAGGAAAGTCCCATTAATACAAGAGTAGTCCAAGACTTTCAAAAAGTGACACAATACATTCCTAAAGAACACAGTTAATTCTATAAAGATGTATACTGAACTGCCCGAGGAATCTTGTGACAAAGAATGTGCTGAGGATTAAGTTTGAGAAGATGATGCTGTATGTATCACGTGTTCTATCTTTAGCTTTGGAGGTTCATTTTGAAATATTTACTGTAAGACTGGAACATCTCTCTATTAAGCTGTAGTAATGGTTGCTCAACCAGCCTTGCTTGTTTAATGTTAAGTTATTTCATCTTATAGTACTTTCGGTTAAGTTGGATTTGACTGTCTACTAGTTTACAAAAATACTTTATGTTATACTCTTCTTTAGTCCATTGTATACATTTTTTTTATATTTTACTGGGATTACACTACATTAATACTTGTTCCATAGATCATGAAAACAATATTTCATAATAATGTTAACTGTCAGTTTAACATAAGGTTTTTTACAGGATGTAACTTTTTTTTTTTTTTACTATTTCATATCTAAAATTTTACCTACTGAGTAGAAAAACTTGTCATTTTGAAATTCTTAAAATTTGTTTTAAATTAGCTAGTTGGCTACCTGTCAGACTTTTAATGCTATATGGTAAATGACCAAAGATGTCTGAGGCAGCGTAATTCACACTTTACGTGACAAAGTCAATTCTAACCCAGGGCAGTGAAGATCACCATTTCTTGTAGTGTTGTAGCTATGCACCTTGTTATTATTTTTGAATTGGGATCAGTTATTAATAACGAATTTTGTAAGTGAATATATGTATTGTGGAGGTACTGTGAATATCCCTTGTTCGTTAAATAAATGTCTGCAAGGTGATCTTGGGTCGGTTCCAGCTATTATTCTGATTACATGCTTTTCTGCAATGAATACTTTTTCTCTTAATGATGAATTACCCCACAATGTGATGCCACATGAAAGTAGTGAATCACAACAGACACAGTAGACTAATTTACTGATATGTTTAGCACCAAAATTTGTAATATTGCTGATAGCATAAGTAGCTGAATTCAAACATTTCAGCTGATGCTGAACTCAAACATTTCAGCAGATAATCAATGTGTTTTAAAAAGCCCTGTTTCAGTGAGCAACTACATATGTGGCCGAGAATCCTACTTATCTGTTGGGGACAAGCTTTTAGAACTCTGTTGGAAATTCCATCAATTCCATGTGACAGTTTACTTTTGAGTGAATTTATTATTTTCCTAATTTCAGTAGATGTGGGTTGAATTTCAATTTTATCAAATTGCATAAGTATTGCTTCTTCCATATAAGTCTTGCATTTTCTAATGAACAACTGGATCCTATTTTTTCTACAACACTTAAGAAATAATTATTAAAAATATTTTGTACTTCTGACTTTTTGTTAACAAATGTTTCATTGAGTTTGATAGAAATACAGTCTTCCTGTACTCTCAGTTGTCCTGTTTCCCTTTTAACAGTATTCCAAATCGTTTTAATTTTAATATCTGAGGTGCTAATCTTGGACATAATGCACATCCTTCTGGACTTTTTAATAACTTTTCTCAATAAAGTGCAGTAGTTTCTATAAGTTTGACTGTTTATGGATCATTACTCCTCCTAGCTATGAGATACATTTCCCTTTTGGGTTAGAAGATATTTTTATCCTTTTAGTAAGCCATGGCTTTCTAGATGGTTTCCTACAATTATGTTTCACTGTTTTCTTTGAGACACTGTTTTCAAATATACTCACAAAGCTATCATGAACTAGGTTAAATTTTTAATTCGCATCATGTTCCCTGTACACCTCATTCCAGTCTAACTGTCACAAGCTTTCCATAAAATTTGCAATTGTTAAATCGTTAATTGAATGCTTTACTCTGGAGGACTCTCTTGTATTACTGTATGAAGCTACGTCATATACTGTAACGAGCTGTGCATCATGATCAGAAAAACCGTTCTTAACAGGAAAAATTTATTTGATTAAATTTCTCTTGGTATATAAAAACACTGTCTATCAGCATGCTGCTTTCCTTTACTACCCGAGTACAAAAATCAATAACTGATGTCAAATTGAAAGAACCAAGTAATACTCCATGATCATTCTTTCTATCAGACTCTTCAGAAAATCTACACTGAAATCCCTACAAACAATAATTTGTTTCCCTCTGTCTGACAGCACAACAAAGAATCCATGTTTTTCAAAGACAGCTGAAAATGTCCAAATGGGGACTTAGACACAGCTACAATTACTAAAGTACCATTATTTAGTTTAATCTCACAGGCACATGCTTCTATATGTTGCTTTACACAAATTTTTTTAGTTTCTACATTTTTCACACAATGATAAATTGTAACATACATGGCAACTCCTCCTCTCTCAATAGTGGCTCTACTTACACATGCTGAAACCTTATATACACCTACATTTATCTTTTCCATACCAGTGACTATATGACGTTCAGTCAGGCATAGTACATCTATTCCACCCTCAGTTTCTAAACCTTCGAATCAAACAAGAAGCTGATCTACTCTGTTTTTTAATGCCCTGATATTCTGATGCAATATACTAACATCATTTTTACTGTACTCTTATGAGAATCTTGTGACATTTTAACACCTCTAGTACCTGCCTGCCCGAGCTTCTCATTACGCATAATTTCATTCAATGTTGAATCATTGGATGCTGATCTTGGGCTAAAGAAGAGATACTCTCTTGAGTTTCAGTGCCCTTCCTTAAAGATTTTGCTATCATCTTGGCCAGTTTGCCCTTCCCTTTCCTACTGAAATAAAGGCCTTACCTTGTGAAGCTCCACTTACCAACAGTATCAACAGCAACCAAATCCTTGCCTGACAAAACAGCTGCCCAAAGCAGCTGATCTAACTCCATACTGACCCTCCTGACAGAGATGTTCAACTGGGGCCAATCATACCGCAAAAAGCAAGAACCAAGCCAACATTTGTATGGTTCATTGCAGATGCTATTTTTACCAGGTCACACTCAATATTGTAACTCTGATTCCAAACCATGTTTCCTGCTCCACTCCCTATCACAGCATGACCCTTTTTTTCGAAACAGTCGGTCTCCTGGTGAAAGTCTGTAGAATAAGAACTACACTTACACATCTACTTGAGCCTCTTCCTTAGTTATCTGAGGTAGCAAAGCAAATACAAGGTGATTATAATTAAAGTTAAACTTTCAAACCACCACAGAAGTAACAGCACCGGTCAGAATGACGTCAAGTTGAAATGGAATATTATCGGAGATGGGGGAAACATATGGCAGAAGAAAAATAAATAGTTACAAAATGTAGCATCATAATTTAATACAGGTAGACTACGAATGACAAATGAATCATACAACAATGCCTAAGGTGTACATCTGACGTTAAACAAACTGTACTCTTAAGTGTGCATAGGTGTACATCTATGATACTGTTAGTTACGTAAGCCCATCCACCATGCCAAGGTCATATCACATTGGACAGGAAAAATTGGTTTTTAATTGTCCTGAGGCCAAAAACTGCATAAAAACCATCAATCAAAATCAAATTGGATTATTAATTACTGTAAGACTGGCGCAAAACATGTTCAATATGCTGTCCACCATTTTCAAAGTGTTTTTGGTGTCATGTTCAGAATGTGTTGCACAATGCATGCCTTCAATGCAGCTAAGTTTGCAACTCAAACACTGAACACAACATCTTTCAGATAGCTCTACAGGCAGAAGTCACATGGATTAAGATAAAGTGATCAGGACAGCCAGGCTGTAGGGAAATGGCAGATGATAATTCTAGCATTTCCGAAATGGTGCTTCAGCAGCTGCTTAACTGGATTTGCAATGTGCAGAGGTGCACCATCTTGCATAAAAATCCACACATCCAAGCTGTTGGAGCGCTGGAATGACATGGTTGTGCAAAAGACACTCACAGCACTTGCCAGTGACGATACAGGAAACAGGATCGGAAGCACCTGTCTCTTCGAAAAAATATGAACCTACAATAAATGATGCCATAAACCTGCTCCACACAGTGACCTTTTCAGGTTGAAGTCGTACTGGTTGATTTGCATGTGGATTTTCCGATGCCCATATTTGACAATCCTGTGTATTGACATATCCTGTCAGATGGAAGTGGGCTTTGTCTGTCCACAAAATCTTCCACAGCCAATCATTGTGCACTTCCATGATAGCAAGAAATTCTAAAGCAAAGGTCTCTTGCTGACAGGTCAACTGGAAGAACTCATGTACATGGGTAATTAAATGGATAGCAAAGGATGCTGTTTGGTAGGATTTTATGCACCATGTTCACATGTATGTCCAATGTTCGGGCAATTCTTCATGCACTACACGCTTGCACACAACTCGCCTCCTCCTGCATTTCTGTGGCCACTGCTTCCACTCCCTCTACCAGCTTGCACACCAAAAGAACCCGTCTTTTCAAATTTCCGAATCATTTTCTCCAGACCCACGGCAGTCATCTGACCAACGCCTTTTTTCAACACCTTCAGTGTCTGGAACTTCTGCAGAGCAACATACGCACAGTCATCATTCTTGTAATACAGCTTTACAAGCAAAGCGCGAGCCTGCTCTGAGACAGTCATGGGGAACGTCGCAGACGCGAAAGAAGGAAAAGCTTCAATGGGTCATGCACATGACAGGCGTTTTCATTTACATATTCTAACACATACAGCGTCATCTATTGATCAATTTTCACAGTATTTTTTTTCTTCTGCCATACGTTTTCCCCCTTCGATAATATTCCATTGCAAATGATGTCATTCTGACTGGTGGTGTATTTTCTACAATGTTTTGAAAGTTTAACTTTAATTATAATCATTCTGTATACTGTTTTGCCAATGAAGAAACTGTCAGATACTGTTCTCTTTCTGCGGCCCCTGTTCCTTGCTACCACTTCCCACCTATCTTCACCCTTCTCTTCCCTCAACCTCATCAGCTCCTCCCTTGCACTATCCAGTTCAGCCTTAAGGTCTCTAATCTGCCCTTCCTGTTCAGCTATTTTCCTACCCCTTGAACATACTTTGCAATACCATGGAAGAGACAAATTTACTTCCCCAATTTCCATGACACTACATTCCCTCCAATGTTACCATCTGCCACAACAGTTGTATAGAACCCCAGAACTAACTTTCCTATGGCAGTTCAAACCCTTCTCGCTAATGGTTGTTTACAATCTTTTTACAAAATTTATCTAGACAATAACAGTAATATTCTTTAAACACAGATCACAAGAGTCACTAAAGTTATATGGAACACTAATATATGTCCATACTATTAATATAGTAATGTAAGGCACTTACAATAACATTAAAAAATTGAAAACTTGTGTACCAGAAGAATCAAGCTTAAAATCACACATGCGCAATTATGGAGTTCACATGTTTGGAAAAGAAATAAAAGATAGAACTTACAACCTTTAATTCCCGGAGTAGTTACAATGTTACTAAATATATGTGTGATGAAAACAACCTGAATTCTTCAACAGATAAGGTGAAAAATGCTCTAATTAACTACCTCATGGTTTACGATTAACTTAGTTGACAGTTACTACAGAATTAATTATTTATCTTCACAAGCTCAATATTCAAGCATGTGCAGTCTGTGCCAGGACTGCCAACACAGATTCTACTTCATTTGTAGTGCCTTGCACATTTTTTTATAGCAGAAATAAGATTAATTAATTGCAAAATAGCGTGAAATTTAGAGCATTTCATTTGTATACCTGCTCTTGTTCTAATAAAGTCTTTTTCAATAATATGTGCATAGAACACATGTTTCAATACATTCTTATAGCATAGCAGATACTTCATTGCTGAAAGGGAATAAGTCAATGTCTGATTACAAGATATTCTGGAAACATGTTTGACATGTGAAGCTTCAAACAAGCACTGCTAACCTTCTTGAACACTAAACTAAGTCTTGGAAAGAGGCTAAAAATACGACTTAATTATTGGAATAGAGCACAAATTTTCTTTCATTATCTCAAAAGCTGAAGTCCTTGACTTACATTCTTTCTGTAACGATGATTCAATTAAAGTTTTTGTACTTAAGTCTTATAAGTTCTGTCTTATACAATTCTGTTTGCCTTAATTTTAAGCTTACAGCCTTCTCAACACACTGAATTTTGCAAGAGGCAACCCTTTCTCTGCAACCCTTCACATTCCTGAGTGTTGTGGCTCAGTGGTCAATAGACTTTATTTGAAATCAGAATTAGCACGCTTCAAATGCTCATCAGGCCATCCACACTTCACACTGTTTCTCTAAATCAAGTCAGGCATACAATAGATTAACTGCTTTGAAAAGGACACAGCTGATTTCCTTTCCCATCCTCACCCTAGTCAAACCTGTGCCCTGCTCCATCTCTTATGAACTAATCATCAGTGTCACATTAAACTGTCATCTTTCCCTGTTTGTATCCTGAACAAGAAACTTTGGTTCTAGAGCTGCTTCATTTACAAAAAATATACATTTTCATCATTTTAGCATCCTGAACTAACATTACTTGCTATGGATCTTCAATTTTCTGGTAAACATTCCCTGTTTATGAATCAGAATTTACTGTTTGAATCCAGTAACTTGATGCAAAACAAAATTATGAAGTATAACTGTACATATGTATAAGGAGCAGTCAAATGAAAACGAGACAGATGGAAAACAGTATGTAAACTGAGCTTCTGTAAAGTTTGGAAGGTAGGAGACGAGGTATTGGCAGAAGTAAAGCTGTGAGGACCGGGCGTGAGTCGTGCTTCGGTAGCTCAGATGGTAGAGCACTTGCCTGCAAAAGGCAAAGGTCCCGAGTTCAAGTGTCTGTCGGGCACACAGTTTTAATCTGCCAGGAAGTTTCAGTATGTAAACTGTTTATTATTTCAAAAGTAATCACCATAACTGTTGATATATTTATCCCACTGTGAGACAAGATGCTCAATGCTTTCATGGAAAAATGTTTGCAGTTGCCTACAGAAACATGACTGTACCTAGGCGTGCGCCTATTAGTCTGAAGCAAATTGGCAGACACAAATGTCATTCTTCAGGACTCCAAAATGATGAGCAGGGGCTTTCCAGGAAAACTTCTGCAAAGTTGTTGAAACAAACATTGCAACATGTGGGCCCCCAAGAAAGAGGTGCATACACCTGTGCACAGTCATGGTTCATAGGCAGCAGCAAACTTTTTCCATGAAGGCATTGACAGACTTGTCTCACGGTGGGATGAATGTATTAACAGTCATGGTAATCAGATCTGAAATAATAAACAGTTTACTTACTTTTTTCTATTTCCTTCATTTTCAATTGATTGCCTCGTTTATGTATTAACTATAGTGTGTATGAACTTCTTAAGTTGGACACTCATCTAAAAATGGTAGGTCTGACAAAAGCACCTGATGGTTTGCATCCTATATTCACATCTACTCAGATATAGATAAAAGTGTATGTATCCTGAGAAAGACCAGGATAATGAAACACACCACTGAAATATAAAGAACATAGTGATTATGTGGGAAAAGTTTGTGATAGCTTTTTTTCTCACCTAAGAGCAGACTAAATTAAGTTTTTACAATGTAACATATAATACCAAATCAAGGAAAAGTTTGCAATAAAACTATAAATTAGGAGATACACTACTTTGAAAGCACCCCAACAAGACAATTCCCAAAAGCTAGACAAGTAGTATAAGACTTGCACTGCAGCAATGAGTGGGATAAAAGAAAAATATAAGGAAGTCTAATGCTGCTCACATGACATGGATCACAGCTTTTATGCTACTGGCGAGTTACGCCATATCAAAGTGGCCCTCTATCTCAACAATTCATTCCTCGTAGAAACATATAATCCATTAGTTACAGTACTCAAAGTAGTCTAGAATACACGGAAATACAGTATTTGAAAATAAATGTAAACTACTTGTTAGCACAAACAGACTAGCTCTCTATAAATTGAGTCTCCATAGTTGTATGCTGAAGGCCAATACAAGGATCCAGCACTGGTTGCCTGACATATTCAGAAAAATTTTATATTTGCGGGGTAATTCCCTAATGTTTAATGGACACAAAAAATATCTTTAAATTTTTTTATTATGTATCATTTAGATAACATTGGCCATCTTAGTTTCAGGTCGCAAGATTTTTGTCCCAAGCATATTTTTTTTTTTTAATAATTCAGTAATGGGTTGCCCTAGACCTTTCAAATAAAAAGCATCCAGTTCAGTACATTCTGGCCTAAAAATTAAAACCATAATTACCTAACTGAATATTTTAATAACTCAATGATATTGGTCACAAATTTTTAAAAAAGTTAATTTTTGAACTGTAGTTTACCAAAGAAGGAGAAATTTCTCAGACTTAATATATTTTACGCTATTTCACTTAATAGTATAGTTACTTTTTAATGAATATCAATGGTGATAAGCCTACACTTAAAAAATCTGAAAAATTACAAACTTAATACACCATTATATCACAGACCGAGCGAGGTGGCGCAGTGGTTAGGCACTGGACTCTTATTCGAGAGGACGACAGTTCAATCCCGCGTCCGGCCATCCTGATTTAGGTTTTCCGTGATTTCCCTAAATCGGTCCAGGCAAATGCCGGGATGGTTCCTTTCAAACGGCACGGCCGACTTCCTTCCCCATCCTTCCCTAATCCGATGAGACCGATGGCCTCGCTGTCTGGTCTCCTTCCCCAAAACAACCAACCAACCATTATATCACACATCAGTATAAATTCCAGCTCTGACATTCAATTGCAAGTTATGAAAAAAAAATTATGAAAAAAGTCAGAAATAAGTTTAACATATGTGACATCTAGGCTAGTGGAATAAGGTATATCAATTATATAATTTAAACATACCTCTGATTACTTGGTATTTTTTATTGAAGATGAGGCAACTAATCATATTATCTTGCTCTCAACTTATTTGTTTTTACTGTGTTGTTTAGTAAATATCTGAGAAGTTCCTTCACTCAATTTGGGTATTGTAAATTTCCAGGGGAGACCACTCCTTTAGTACATTCTTAAGTCGCATCCTAACTTGATCCTTCTCAACTTTTTTAAATGAGGTTCTGGGTCCTGGTGGGTGGTAAAATGTAGCACACCCATCTTGGTTTTAGCAATCAATATTACCAACTTCATCAATCTACCACTGTTGCCATTATGTCTTTATTTTGTAGTGTCAGCGGTACACATTTTCCACACTGATGAAGATCTCTATCAGAGGATGTTAATGCAAACTTACACCTGAGCAAGTTACGTGACTGGTGTATAAAATAATGTAAGGATTGAGTGTCTTTAATCTTCTAATATGTGTCGAATGTTCCACCACAGGACATTGGCGGAGTGTTTTTGTATTTCCTCACAATTTACAAAAAGGTTTCTAATTCCTTTTACCTGCTTTTTAGAGCATTAAACATTTTTTGAGGAGTCAACACCTAGTTCTCATAGGTCCACTGCAGGCTAGTTTCCCTGACAGCTCACTGTGTTGTATCCCCGGTGCCATCACACACATTCTTCCCATGGCATTATGTGAAAATATAGAACCATCAGAGAAGTAGTTTAGTTTGTTTATTTTATTTTATTTATTTATTTTTTTGCATGGAGTCACCATGCTGCTGACTTTTGCAAATGTCATAGGATTTTTTACAAGTTTTGTACAAACAGAAGAGATGCACTTTATATATGCATAATTGATAACATAAAAGTGGTACAAGTATCAGTGTACTTAGTAAAGACAACTGAATTGGATATTACATCATAATCATGTCTATTAAAAATGCTAAGATTTTACATAACGAAATATACAGAGATTTCAATTTAGTTTAATACTAATATTCCCTCAAAAAGTATAAGCACTCATCAACCAAGAACGTTTTCAGTTCCAATTTGAGTAAGTTCCCTTTGTGATACATTATAGAGCTCAGCAGTTTGTTATACCATATCTGGTCATTAATGCAGGGACTATGGTTTCTTGTTTTTAGCTTAGTTCTTTGTCTGTAGTAGCAGTCTTTGTTTCTCATATTACATACATGCATATCAGAGCACTTAGTTCACTTGCTTTTGTGTGTCACAAAAAAATGTAATTAATTTGGAAAGATAAAGTGAGTAGATGGTGAGGTATTTATGATGTACAAGGATTTCCCTGCAGGATGGATAATCCTGATTGCTCTTTTTGGCAGGGTTAATAATCTGTTCATATGTAGGCTAGAAGTGCATAAAGTGTCCCAGAATAATTTGTTTTTAATGTCTCATCGAAAACTGCTTTTGATAGCTGGCTAATTAGATGTAGTGGACTACTGATTTTATTACATATAAAATTGATAAGGTTCATTGTAGATTTTCAGCTCTAATGTAAATACTGAGAAATTTACGAACTTCTGTAGCTACTACTACAATTCCACCCATATTACAACAGAGGTTTGATGTAAATTGATCCTGGAAATAAGTAGTTATTTGATCCACCCCCTAAGTTGCAACCAGTGTTAAGGGGCTCCGGAACGCCCTATACTTGCAATGTTAAAATAACGCTTATAAATTACATCTTTCCTCACAAAGTATTTGAGGTAGGAAGTTGGACTTTTTACAGATTATTTATTGGAATATGGGCTACAACTTAACACAGGGATTGTACAAAATTTTAGTTCAGTTATTAAAGATGATTTTTTTTCAATTGTAATGAAAATTCACAACATTTTTTTGCAATTTTTTATTTATATATTCAAAAATATACAGTTTTTTGGAAAAAGGCTATGTTAAATTATGCAGAAGGTAGTGTGTAACATTTACTGAAAGTTTGAAACAAATATGTTTGGAAGATCCTTAGAAAACATGTAATTAGTATGAGAAAATAAAAGTTTTGGGAATCGAGCGACAAAGATTGGATTAACTTTTTAGTGCATTCCAGGTCCGTAGGATGGATTATCTTCATCCTCTGCAAACTCCTCCTCCAGCTTCCTCTTGTTCCTCCTCCTGTTTACTCTTGCTTGTATTTCTAGACTCTTTACAGCCCTGTCTGCAGCCCGAAGGCGTTCCTTGTCTAAAGCAAGCATCGCTCGTACCATGTTAGAACCTATCTTCATTCCCATATTTCTAAATACCTTGCACCTTACAATGTTGCCATCATTGAAAGTCGCAACAGCATCATACACACCAAAGTGAAGTGTTTCTATTCCAACAAATACACTCTTGCGGATTCTCGACCATATAACACTATTTACACTTTCATTGGGGTTTTTAGTTTTTCCGTGAATACACTTTTTCAACAGTTCAGGTGCTGCTAAGTCTCTGAAAATAGGTTTTATCACCTCCATTATTGCATGAGGCAGACTATGCTTATGAGTGTACACTTCACCAGTTAGCAATCCTTTGTTATATTTACACCAACTGTCTTCTTTTTTGGGACACAAGCTATGTTGGGGATTTTCATCGGTTGAAGAAGTATGAAAAAAAAAAGAGCCCAAACAGCCTTCTTCATTTCGTCGACACTCTGTGTATTTGCCTAATAGCCATTCCATAATAGTTCTGTATTTTGTCAATTACACTGTCAGTTAACCTTCCCTTCCCATCCAACCCTTTACCATCACTGAGTTTTTGTTTTTTGTACGAAGCTTTCAGTCGCCGAAGTCTTGTTCCCATTCGCTTCTGTACGTGTCCAATACACTCAAATTTCTGCACTACAACATCATCACCATAGGGCTTCAGTCCTTGAACATGTTTGAAACTTTTAGAATCACCGTCACCAAGGTAATTAACATATCGCACAGCGCCACAGTGGGTCACGCCCATGTAGAACACATTTCAAAAAAAATTTAAAAATAGTTGTAGTCTTCGGAATTGAATAAATTATATATCTATTAAAAGGTAATAGTCTGCAGATTCAGAAAACGCAAAAAAGTAAAAATTGAACTCTTCATGATTTTGAGCCTTTCCGGAGCCCCGTAACTCATTTTGTTTGCCAACAAATAACAGTGAGGTATCATCTACACAGGTAATCAACTGGGAGTTGAAAGGTGGCTCTACCTCATTTATGTACACAAGGAAGAAGACAGGGCCCAACACTGAGCCCTGGGGTACAGCTTGTGCAACATACATATCTGGAGTGGAAATTTATGACCTGATCATTATATTCTGTAAATCAGCTTTGTACACTGGCTACAGTTAACTGCATATATAGTCAACATCTGCATGGCTGTAGCATTTGTATTATAGGCTGACATCGAAATAAGTGTCCAAGGAATAGAAAAGCAACTGGAATCACTCAACAGAGGAAAGTCCACTGGACCTGACAGGATACCAATTCGATTCTACACAGAGTACGCGAAAGAACTTGCCCCCCTTCTAACAGCCATGTACCGCAAGTCTCTAGAGGAACGGAAGGTTCCAAATGATTGGAAAAGAGCACAGGTAGTCCCAGTCTTCAAGAAGGGTCGTCGAGCTGATGCGCAAAACTATAGACCTATATCTCTGATGTCGATCTGTTGTAGAATTTTAGAACATGTTTTTTGCTCGAGTATCATGTCGTTTTTGGAAACTCAGAATCTACTATGTAGGAATCAACATGGATTCCGGAAACAGCGATCGTGTGAGACCCAACTCGCTCTATTTGTTCATGAGACCCAGAAAATATTAGATACAGGCTCCCAGGTAGATGCTATTTTTCTTGACTTCCGGAAGGCGTTCGATACAGTTCCGCACTGTCGCCTGATAAACAAAGTAGGAGCCTACGGAATATCAGACCAGCTGTGTGGCTGGATTGAGGAGTTTTTAGCAGGCAGAACACAGCATGTTGTTATCAACGGAGACGTCTACAGACGTTAAAGTAACCTCTGGCGTGCCACAGGGGAGTGTTATGGGACCATTGCTTTTCACAATATATATAAATGACCTAGTAGATAGTGTCGGAAGTTCCATGTGGCTTTTCGCGGATGATGCTGTAGTATACAGAGAAGTTGCAGCATTAGAAAATTGTAGCGAAATGCAGGAAGATCTGCAGCGGATAGGCACTTGGTGCAGGGAGTGGCAACTGACCCTTAACATAGACAAATGTAATGTATTGCGAATACATAGAAAGAAGGATCCTTTATTGTATGATTATATGATAGCGGAACAAACACTGGTAGCAGTTACTTCTGTAAAATATCTGGGAGTATGCGTGCGGAACGATTTGAAGTGGAATGATCATATAAAATTAATTGTTGGTAAGGCGGGTACCAGGTTGAGATTCATTGGGAGAGTCCTTAGAAAATGTAGTCCATCAACAAAGGAGGTGGCTTACAAAACACTCGTTCGACCTATACTTGAGTATTGCTCATCAGTGTGGGATCCGCACCAGATCGGGTTGACGGAGGAGTTAGAGAAGATCCAAAGAAGAGCGGCGCGTTTCGTCACAGGGTTATTTGGTAACCGTAATAGCATTACGGAGATGTTTAACAAACTCAAGTGGCAGACTCTGCAAGAGAGGCGCTCTGCATCGCGGTGTAGCTTGCTCGCCAGGTTTCGAGAGGGTGCGTTTCTGGATGAGGTATCGAATATATTGCTTCCCCCCACTTATACCTCCCGAGGAGATCACGAATGTAAAATTAGAGAGATTAGAGCGCGCACAGAGGCTTTCAGACAGTCGTTCTTCCCGCGAACCATACGCGACTGGAACAGGAAAGGGAGGTAATGACAGTGGCACGTAAAGTGCCCTCCGCCACACACCGTTGGGTGGCTTGCGGAGTATAAATGTACATGTAGATGTAGAAGTTTACTTAAGAGTAACTCAAGTCAGAGGCTTTACTGAGGTCTAGAAATATGCCTGCTGTCTGCTTACTTTGATAATGGACATCATACACTTTATGATGAAACTCGGTAATTGATGTGATCCTTCCAGAAGCCAAGATGTGTGTCTGTTAGCAACTTATTTTTCAAGAAATAATCCACAAGTGTCAGCAATACAACTTCAATGCTTTACTGAATATGGGTATTAATGATATGGGCCTGAAGTTTGAAACCTCTTCCTTGGATCTATTTTTATGCAGTGGTTTAACTGTGTTCCAATTCAATAAATTTGGATAAGTTGTGTTCTCTGATACCACAGATGATCAGATGAATAATTATTTTAACTAAGTCTTTATTACATTTTAACCAAAGCATTAGACAAACCATCCCAACCCAATGAGTACTTATTCTTTAAGTTATCCTATCTATTTCCTGTTCACTCACTCCTTCAAATTCAAAAGATCTCTCTTCAACTGGCAGAACATTTGTGAGATTAACTGCATTGACAGCTGCATATATAAAATATTTATTAAAAGTGTTTCAGGCTTCACTGGGATCTTTAATTACATTTCCTTCATATCTGATGTTTACAACTTCTCTTTCTGGTTTTTGAATGATTTTGCAAAATTTATTTATTATTTTCCCTGGAATCTTGGGTATATGGGTTGATTACACTATTTCACTACTTTATATATGTTTTCTTAGATTTGTAAGCTCTTTCTGGAATATTTTCTTAGCTTCATTATACTTATCCCTAAAAATCTGCAGCTTCAATGGTTTGTACAGCACAGCCAGGTCCTGAATATTTTGCCTAAGTTTGACCATATTTGTTGGAAGTGTCAATCTGGTGTTTTTTGCACCTTGGTTATGGATTAATTCTCTCTGTAGTTCCTTAAAAGTATATCATCATAGAATTTGGCCTATTTGTTTTCTGACCCTTTAGTCTCGTAAACCAGATCCCAATCCTCCCAGGCACAGATGTCACAATCTTTTAGGATTTGTTTATTTTTCACAACTTTTTTCATTTGTAGGACACTTGTGTTTACATACTCTGCTAGCTGAAATTTGCCGTCAGAGTAGTCGAAATTCGCATTCCTGCACCGAAAACTGTCTTTAATATGTTTACTAAGTGTAAATCAATCTACTCTATGGACATTGTTACTCTGGTATTAGTATTTACTACATTTATAATATTATGTGAGTTCCGAGTATCTATTAATCTCTTGTTAGACGCACTGCAAGAGTTTGTCTCTATATTCAAATCACCAAGTACAGTGAAATCACTGAGACCACATGGGACAACATTCCACTATCCTACTGATTGGTCTTTCGGGCTCCCTACCTCAGACTTTGGTCAATGATAAATCCCAATCACTTTGTTTTCTCATAACCTTTCTGTACCCTTTTGTGTGGAGTTCTATGCGTGTAACTTTGGTCAACCCTTCATTGCTTTACTGATCTAAATTTATTTTCTTAGACTTGAGATTCTCACTGACAAACTGCCACACCACCACCCTTACACTGCTGTCTACAATCACCATTTGCTAAGAAGTAACCCTCTAGTTTACAGTAAATCATTTCATTAGATTTTAATCCATGCTCAGTTACCATTAATACAAGGGGTGAGTGTTCATTTACGAAAATCTGTAATACATTATGCTTATTTCTAAGGTACTGCACATTTAGATGCACGAGTTTTAGTGGTATTTTCAATTGACACTTACTAATCTTGATTTATAAAGCACTGAGTTGGTACACTTATGTAATTACTGGGTCCCAGCAACAGAGGTGAGTTTGTTCCTGTTCTTTGGCCATGTTGCATTTCTGGAGTTACTACCCAACTTGGCTTTAGTCCATCTAGCCGTCTTAGAAAGTATTGAAGTGCCTTTCTTCTCCATATGGGCTGAGAAGTTGCAAAAGTGTTTAGTGTTGGAGCCACTGGAGCTGTGTATTCTGCAACATTTGATTGAGTACGAGATGCTGAAAAGTCTGCACTTATTGATACCACAACTTCTGTTGTTCCCAATGACTGATGTGGCAAGCTGACCAGTGGGGGTTGTAATCTGCTTGATTTTGCCACAAAAAATGTCACTTTGAGCTCTGGGTCTTATTGATCCTGAGTACTTCCTGGGGCACTACTTGTGTCTGCCGTTTTAACTAAAGGCCTGCTGTTGCCACAAACTGATCTAATTAGAAAAATGGTGCTGTTTCATGTAGTTTGTTAATTGCAGTTGAAAAGTGTGTATTGCTGTGGTGTGGTGTACAAGATGGTCTTTATGACACAAAAATTGTGACTCTTTACTTTATTCTAATCTTTATAACGGAACACAAATGGATGAACTGTGGCCTGTCTGTTTACCCCATGGTGCCCTTTTACTTCGTCTTTAACAACACAGGATTAGATTTCAGAAAAGTCAGCAAGAACTAAGCATTCATCAATTGCCAAAGTTTGCTTTTTACCTTTCATAAATTTACTTTCAGCTTAGGTAACAAAAGATGCATTTCAGATTTTCAAGGTTAGCTACCAGCACTTCAAAAACCACTTCTCTAGGTTTTACGATTGTCACCATTTTCATTCTGTCTTCTATCACTCATTGTTTGTATTCTATACTGTCATGCATCAAACTGTCTTCTTCCGATTCAAACATGTCAAGTAAAGCTTGTCTGCCTGGACAATCTTGAGATTTTTCCATGATCATACAACTATAACACTTTTTATCAACCCCAAGAATTTGGCAGCATGCTGATAATTTTATTCTCTTTGTTTGAAATATGGCATCAGTTTTTAGCTTTTCTATCAAATCATCATATTCAGTTGGTGAATTTTTAGAACTTCCAACTGGTTTAAGTACAAATTTGCTTTTGAAATGAGACTTCCAGAGTCTATTTGACTGTAGTTGCCCCTTTCTCAATTTCTGCATTCAAGGCAAAAGGTCTTTTTTTTCACTTAACTTAGCTTTCTAATTTTAGTAGCAGGTGATACAGCTCGGATCTGACAAGTTGAATCTACTTGTTTTATAGTATCTTGTAAGTCACAAAATTATTTATTCCTTTCTTTGTTAATTACAAATCTCTTATATCAACATGCTGGACACAATGATTTTCCTGGTATTATATTGATAAAATGGCTTTTATTTTTAGAATAATGATCAATAATTACTCCTCTCATACCTATTGTTACAGGTTTCTTATGTTTCTTAAAATGGTCAAAAAAAGACTGGAAAAAATGGTGATGAAATTTTTTTTAAATATATCATTTAAAGTAGGTCTAATGTCTTTAGGAAACACTCCACACACACTTTATGACAAGCATTAATAAGAACACCAACAGAACACAGACTCCATTTTTCAACTGCACACTTCAAGAGCTCATAGTTAACCGAGTGCACAGGATTATCTTAACACATAATTACTACTAACTTGAATTTGCTGTGTTTAAATTATATAATTAACATACTTTATTCCAGTAGCCTATATACTCCAGATGTTAAATAGCATATTTTTTACTCACATTTAAATTTTTTTTCACAATTTGCAATTGAATCTCAAAGTTGAAATTTATGCCGAAGTTTGATATCATAAAGATCGATTAAGTGAGTAATTTCCAGATTTTCATCTGATCCCATAACAAAGATATTTCAGACCAAAAAACGAAAAAATTCAAAAACTCCATTTCTTAAAATAGTGTATTTTTAAGTGTAAGATTCTCACCACTGATACTCTGTAAAAAGTACCATAACTATACTGTTTAGTGTAGCAGCACAAAAAATATTAATGCTGAGAAATTACTCCTCCTTTGGAAAAATATTCTTCAAAAATTGAGGTATTTTTTTAACTTGCAACCATAACTTTGAGCTATTAAAAATATATTAAGTAAGCAATACATTCATCTAGATTATAATGGTTTTAATTCATGAATGAATAACTGAAAAAAACACAGATGCTTGGAAAAAAATATGGGTTGAAACAAACATGACCACAATTTCCAATTGTTAACCAATAAAAAGTTAAAATATTTTTAAGTTAACAAAACATCAGGGATTTCACCCAGTAAATAAATTTTTCTGAGATTGTCACAAGCAGCCACTTACTTTTTTCCAGGTTCACTTGGTGTGGAAGACCCCAAGAGGAGTTTTTACATCACATCATACATACATTACAGTATTTAATAACATACTATGATCAATTATTAACATTAATCAAGTGTTTGTCACACCCATTATGCATTTTAATATGTTACACCCTATAAGGACTAAACCAGTAATGACAGAACAGTTACATAAAAAACTTAAACTTTTTTATTCAGATGCAATTAATATGAAATTGAGAAAAGCGTGTTAACGAGTGTGGTGCTCTGCGTCTATTAATTTAACAGATGTGAATTTTCAAACAAACAGCTGACATACATTTCCTACATTGTGACTTTCTTTTCATAGGTACTACACCATGTGTTCTGCAGAAAGCATTAAGAAGGGCCACCAGGAAAGTTTCAAGGATAACGTGGAAAAGAAAGATAAATAACTGTTGATACAGAAGAGAAAAGAAGCAAAGCAGGGAGAAGAGGTACTAAAAAAAATCTGAAAAACTTATGAGATTAAGAGAGATAGAAATACATGGAAAACAGTGGGAGAAATTAAAGAGTTAGAATGCCACACCATAAACAGGTGGGCTAAACATCAGGAAAGGTTCTTATAATTCTTGCCATTAACTATGAAAAGTAGTAAGCAAGGTAACTTGGAATCTTCCTTTAAGTCCAAAGAAACAGGGAGCAGTTGTGAAAAATCTTGTGTATGAAGCATTGCCTGACTTAAATAAAAATTCTATGAGATTTAACAAAAAAGAAAAATCTCTCTACAAAAAACTCTGTATCATGAAACAGACAGTAAAATTAAAAGAATGTTTCTTACGAGATGACACAAGTTGGTCTGGATGGATGTAGTCAAAGGACCCTTCAACAAAATATAAACAATATTTTCAAAAGATAATTATGATTGCACCAGCTGCTGAGGCATATGAACTATTTATGAATGAAAATTCAGATGCCAAAATTAAAACATCAATGATTTATGTCTGACAACCAAAACATGTTCAACCAATGTCAGAAACTCCCCACAGCACTTGCACTGCAAATATCACTCAAATAGTATGGTGAAATCGTGCTATTCAGTTTACAAGCAACCAAATTCAAAATCTTTTTGATTTAACAGTGTGTGAGATGAAAGTACAAATTTTTCAATTCATAAACTAGTGGATGATGAGTGCATGAACAATGAGACTATATGAAAGAACAGAAAGGGTGATAACGGGAAGATTCACTGTGCGTGAACACTGACAAAAAGTATCTGTTTGAATGAGTGAAACTGAAAAGCAGTTAACAATTTTAAAAGCTACTATTTCATTAAGAAATGCATCTGTAAAATTTTAAGGGAACACTTTGCCAATGAAACAATTGTTCTTCAAACTGATTTTTCAGGAAATTACACTGCTGCTCCACTGAACAAAATACATACTACACATAAGCATAAAAAACAGGTCACCCTCTTTACTGCTGTTACATGGAATGATAAGGTGTTAAGCCAGAGAGAATTTTTGCAGATACCAGTGAGGGCTTAAATAAGAACATGTACAGTGCGAGGGTTTTTCTGAAAATAGGAAGATTAGAGTTCAACATCCCGTTGACAGTGAAATCATTAGTGGTGTGATTTTTGTGTCTTAGGAAGGAAGGACGATTAGGGTTTAACATCCTGCCAGCATTATTGTCATTAGAGAGGATGTAGCACAGGAACATGAAACTTTTTCATCATATCTCATCAAATGGGAGCTGTAGATGGCATTGGAGGCATTGCTAAACTCTATGGCAATCGGTAAAATCTCAACAACATATTGAGTCTTCTTGGAGGTAGATTTATGAATGTGCCCAAAATTTTGTAAGGAGTGTAAGTTAGTTGGTTGCATGTTCTATTGATCAATTGCACATTATGGTAGCCATGTCAATTGCACAAGAAATGCACATATGAAACAAGATTTTTTAACATAACAATACAGTGTTAAAGATTATTATTTCCATTATTTACCCCATTACCTTAAATGGCACAGCATGCATATACTGTATTTATAGATTTATTTACTCCTACTCAAGAATTCATCTGTGGTATAAAATGAGTTGTCAAGGAGATATGATTTCAATTTATTTTTGAAGCTATTACTGCTGTCTGTCAGAAATTTTATTTCATCTGGTAATTTGTCAAAAAATTTTATAGCACCATATTTTACCCCTTTCTGTGCCAAAGATACGTTGAGTAAAGGATAGTGTAAGTCTTTCTATTTTCTGGTATTATAATCATGAATGTCACTGTTATTTTTAAACTGGTCTATGTTGTTGAGAACAAATTTGATTAGTGAATAAATGTACTGTGAGGCTGTTGTAAGAACTCCCAATCTTTTAAAAAAGATGCCTACAAGATGTGCGACTATGAACCCCACACATTATTCTAACAACTTTCTTTTGAACAGTGAATACTTTTTGTTTAATCATTGAGTTACCCCAAAATATTATTCCGTATGACATCAGAGAGTAAAAGCATGCAAATTATGTTAGCTTACTAATTTCTATATCCTCAAAATTGGCAATTATTCTGACAGCAAAAGTTGCTGAACCTAGTCTCTTTAGAAGATCCAAAATTTGAATTTTTCCAATTAAGATCCTCATATATATATCTCCACATAACATCTTTTCTTTATTTGCGTGTGAGGAATGTTTCCTGAAGGTTTGGCCGTACCTTTTTGTAACACCCTGTGTGTGTGTCTACCCTGTCTATTGACTTCTGTTGATGTGTTATATTTATTGCAGGAACTGTACTTTTTGCAGCAGAAAATTGGATGTACTGTGTTTTTTCAAAGTTTAAAGGAAGCACATTTGCAGAAAAACAATTAATGACTTTTTCCAAAGACCTTATTTGTATCATTTTCAATTGGACTTTCTTTTACTGGGTTAATAATGATGCTTGTATCATCAGCAAACAGTGTCAGTTCAGCTTCTTGTTTCATATAAGAAGGGAGGTCACTCACATGTATCAAGAACAGAGGGGGACCCATGATTGAACCCTGTGGAACACCTAATGTAATTTCACCCCCCGTTAGATGAAGTGGCAAACTTATTAAAATCACTTGACCTATATAATAAGACTTCCTGTTCTGTAGGTATGACTTAAACCACTCGTATGCTATTCCATTTATACCATAGAATTATAATGTCATGGTTCACACAATCAAATGCTTTGGACAAGTCATAGAAAATTTCTATTGGTGACATTTTACTATTCCAAGACTATATTGTGTACAGTGAAATTGTATATTGCTGTCTCAGTGGAACAGCATTTTTGAAATCCGAACTATGATTTACTAAGTATTCCATTACTGTTGAGATGGCTAACCACTCTTGAGTACATTATTTTCTCGAAGATTTTTGAAAATGCTGTAAGCAAGGATACTGACCGATAATTACTGAGATCTGTGGTGTCCCATTTTTGTAGAGAGGCCTGACAATGGCATATTTTAACATGTCTGGGCAAATACCTTGAGTTGGTGATGCATTACATATGTGACTCAGAACATCAGCTGTAGCTGCTTCACATTGTTTTAATATCCTATTAGAGATGTCACCTACTCCAACAGAACATTTATTTTTCAAATATTTAATAATTTTACTTATTTCACAAGAGGTTGTTAAGTGAAACTTAATCTGACTTTTTTCCCCAAAACAGACTCTTCCATGTACTCTCTGGCTTTTTCTTTTGAACTGTTCTCAGCAATTTTTTTCTCCTACACTTACGAAATGGTTGTTAAATACATTAGCTACTTATGTACTGTTGGTTAGAATGGTCTCATTCTCTTTAATAGTAATACTACCCCAGCAATTACTTTTCCTGTCTCCCTTCTAACAACATTCCATATTGATTTGATTTTATTGCTAGAGTTGTTAATTTCTTCTCTAACATACATATTTATTGATTTCCTTACAACTTTTCTCAGTGTGTTACAATAATTTTTATAGTGTAAAACTACTTACGGATCTTTACTAGTTCTTGCAGTCTCATACAGTTTTCCTTTTCTTTCTGAAGACACTTTAATACCTGTAGTAACTCAAGGTTTCTTTGAAAAGTGTGTGGTTTTACATTTACTAATTTTCTTTGGGAGACAATGTTCAAAAAGGGATATAAACTTATCAAGAAATTTGTTGCATTTATCATTAACATTCGGCTCATTATATACATCTCCCCAACTAACATTTCTTAAACTTTCTCTGAAGTGCTCTATAGATACCAGGATGAGCAACCTCACACTTTTACTTAATGGTTTCTGAAGTGTACATCCTGTTAGGTTTTGTAAGTTAATCAGTTGTGCATCCTGGTCTGACAATCCATTTACCACAGGGAAAGCATGTGTTTTACATCCTCTTTCTGTGCAAAAACATTATCTATTAGAGTGCTACTGTCATGAACTATACATGTGGGGGAAATTTACCACTGATTTTAAGTTATATGTTGTTAATAACACTTCTAGTTCAGTTTTCCTATCAAAATTACTTAGAAAATTTACATTGATACCACCACAGATTAATAACTACTTCTTTTTGTCTGACAGACAGCATAATAGGGAGTCAAACTTTTTTATGAATAGCTCCCAGCCTCCTAATGGGGACCAGTACACTGTTGCTAATATCAATACTACATTATCTAGCTGAAGTTCACATGCACAAACCTCAAAGTGCTGATCAACACAAAATTTGCTTACTTCTACAGTTTTGTATTTATACCCTTGTTTTACGAAAATGGCAACTACTCCTTTATCCATCCTAGATCTACAAGTGCACGGGTTCTCTTTTATCTTAAGTGAAGATAAACGACAACATCCGAATGTCTGAATGACAGTGTAATAGTGTGAATAGTGTAACTGCAGCTCCACAAATTTCACATTTTCCATCAGTGAGGAAAGTTGTTCTGAAAGCAATTGTAATATGCCATTGTGACAATTCTGTCATCGTTACCTTGCAAAACAGTAAAATACAGTATAGGCATATTACAGAAAGCTCTGAATTAATTTCAGAAAAAATAATGACATTTGAATTTTTTTTACTGGTCATATTGGATATGAGTGGAAAAACAAACACTGAGAAAGAATACTTTGCGGAAGTTTTAGACTTTGACTCAGAAAATGATTCTGTTGAGCATCTCAGCAGAATTTCACAGATCTCGGCAGAGAAGGCACATATTTCCACAGAGAAAACTTCTCTTGCAGTGAAAAGGTGGAACATCTAAAAGTTGCAATAATAATTATTGTTTGTAGTAAATAATTATATTAAAATAATCATTTCAAATAAACAATTTGTCTAATTAACTTGTTTTACTTGTAACTACACATCTGTAACATACAACAGAAATTCTCTGCATGTATTTAAAATCATATTAAATTTATAATTACATTAAGCTCTTCTAAGGTCACAGAAATGGGGAAAAAATTTTATAACAGACCTTACATATCAACACAATTATAGAATTAACTGCAAAAATATGCAAAACAGGTGGAAAATTTTTGTCACACTAGTAACGTTTCACTGCCTCTCTCCTGCACTTCTTAGAGAAATGATACAGATTTCATAATTACAGGTCAGTATTTATGTAACTATAAGTAAGCTACACATCACATCTTTCAAAGTTTTCTACAAGATATTAATTTGAGATAGTATTGAGTATGTCTCTAAATGTTGTTGTAGTGGTCTTCAGTCCTGAGACTGGTTTGATGCAGCTCTCCATAATACTCTATCCTTTACAAGCTTCTTCATCTCCCAGTACTTACTGCAACCCACATCCTTCTGAATCTGCTTAGTGTATTCATCTCTTGGTCTCCCTCTACAATTTTTACCCTCCACGCTGCCCTCCAATGCTAAATTTGTGATCCCTTGATGCCTCAGAACATGTCCTACTAACCGGTCCCTTCTTTTTGTCAAGTTGTGCCACAAACTCCTCTTCTCCCCAATGCTATTCAATACCTCCTCATTAGTTACGTGATCTGCCCATCTAATCTCAAGCATTCTTCTGTAGCACCACATTTTGAAAGCTTCTATTCTCTTCTTGTTTAAACTATTTATCGTCCATGTTTCACTTCCATACATGGCTACACTCCATACAAATACATTCAGAAACGACTTCCTGACACTTAAATCTATACCCGATGTTAACAAATTTCCCTTCCTCAGAAACGCTTTCATTGCCATTGCCAGTCTACATTTTATATCTTCTCTACTTCGACTATCATCAGTTATTTTGCTCCCCAAATAGCAAAACTCCTTTACTACTGTAAGTGTCTCATTTCCTAATCTAATTCCCTCAGCATCACCTGACTTAATTTGACTACATTCCATTATCCTCGTTTTGCTTTTGTTGATGTTCATCTTATATCCTCCTTTCAAGACACTGTCCATTCCATTCAACTGTTCTTCCAAGTACTTTGCTGTCTCTGATAGAATTACAATGTCATCGGCGAACCTCAAGTTTTTATTTCTTCTCCATGGATTTTAATACCTACTCTGAATTTTTCTTTTGTTTCCCTTACTGCTTACTCAATATTGAATAACATCAGGGATAGGCTACAACCCTGTGTCACTCCCTTCCCAACCACTGCTTCCCTTTCATGCCCCTCGACGCTTATAACTGCCATCTGGTTTCTGTACAAATTGTAAATAGCCTTTCGCTCCCTGTATTTTACCCCTGCCACCTTTAGAATTTGAAACAGAGTATTCCAGTCAACATTGTCAAAAGCTTTCTCTAAGTCTACAAATGCTAGAAACGTAGGTTTGCCTTTCCTTAATCTTTCTTCTAAGATAAGTCGTAAGGTCAGTGTTGCCTCACATGTTCCAATATTTCTACGGAATCCAAACTGATCTTCCCCAAGGTCGGCTTCTACCAGTTTTTCCATTCATCTGTAAAGAAATCGGGTTAGTATTTTGCAGCTGTGACTTATTAAACTGATAGTTCGGTAGTTTTCACACCTGTCAACACCTGCTTTCTTTGGGATTGGAATTATTATATTATTCTTGAAGTCTGAGGGTATTTTGCCTGTCTCATACATCTTGCTCACCAAATGGTACAGTTCCGTCAGGACTGGCTCTCCCAAGGCTGTCAGTAGTTCTAATGGAATGTTGTCTATTTCCAGGGCCTTGTTTTGACTCAGGTCTTTCAGTGCTCTGTCAAATTCTTCACACAGTATCGTATCTCCCATTTCATCTTCATCTACATCCTCTTCCATTTCCATAATATTGTCCTCAAGTACATCGCCCTTGTATAGACCCTCTATATACTCCTTCCACCTTTCTGCTTTCCCTTCTTTGCTTAGAACTGGGTTTCCATCTGAGCTCTTGATATTCATACAAGTGGCTCTCTTTTCTCCAAAGGTCTATTTAATTCTCCTGTAGGCAGTATCTATCTTACCCCTAGTGAGATAAGCCTCTACATCCTTACATTTGTCCTCTAGCCATCCCTGCTTAGTCGGTTTGCATTTCCTGTTGATCTCATTTTTGAGACGTCTGTATTCCTTTTTGCCTGCTTCATTTACTGCATTTTTATATTTTCTCCTTTTGTCAATTAAGTTCAATATTTCTTCTGTTACCCAAGGAGTTCTACTAGCCCTCTTCTTTTTACCTACTTGATCCTCTGCTGCCTTCACTACTTCATCCTTCAGAGCTACCCATTCTTCTTCTACTGTACTTCTTTCCCCCATTCTTGTCAATTGTTCCCTTACGCTCTCACTGAAACTCTGGACAACCTCTGGTTCTTTCAGTTTATCCAGGTACCATCTCCTTAAATTCCCACCTTTTTGCAGTTTCTTCAGTTTTAATCTACAGTTCATAACCAATAGATTCTGATCAGAGTCCACATCTGCCCCTGGAAATGTCTTGCGATTTAAAACCTGGTTCCTAAATCTCTGTCTTAGCATTATATATCTGGTACCTTCTAGTATCTCCAGGATTCTTCCATGTATACAACCTTCTTTCATTATTCTTGAACCAAGTGTTAGCTATGATTAAGTTATGCTCTGTGCAAAACTCTACCAGGTGGCTTCCTCTTTCATTTCTCTCCCCCAATCCATATTCACCTACTATGTTTCCTTCTCTCCCTTTTCCTACACTCGAATTCCAGTCACCCATGACTATTAAATTTTCATCTCCCTTCACTACCTGAATAATTTCTTTTATCTCATCATACATTTCTTCAATTTCTTCATCATCTGCAGAGCTAGTTGGCATATAAACTTGTACTACTGTAGTAGGCATGGGCTTCGTGTCTATCTTGGCCACAATAATGTGTTCATTATGCTGTTTGTAGTAGCTTACCCGCACTCCTATTTTTTAAGTCATTATTAAACCTACTCCTGCATTACCCCTATTTGATTTTGTGTTTATAACCCTGTATTCACCTGACCAAAAGTCTTGTTCCTCCTGCCACCCAACTTCACAATTCCCACTATATCTAACTTTAACCTATCCATTTCCCTTTTTAAATTTTCTAACCTACCTGCCCGATTAAGGGATCTGACATTCCATGCTCCGATCTGTAGAACGCCAGTTTTCTTTTTCCTGATAACGATGTCCTCTTGAGTGGTCCCCGCCCGGAGATCCGAATGGGGGACTATTTTACCTCCGGAATATTTTACCCAAGAGGACTCCATCATCATTTATCCATACAGTAAAGCTGCATGCCCTCGAGAAAAATTACGGCCGTAGTTTCCCCTTGCTTTCAGCTGTTCGCAGTACCAGCACAGCAACGTCGTTTTGGTTAATGTTGCAAGGCCAGGTCAGTCAATCATCCAGCCTGTTGCCCCTGCAACTACTGAAAATGCTGCTGCCCCTCTTCAGGAACCACATGTTTGTCTGGCCTCTCAACAGATACCCCTCCGTTGTGGTTGCACCTACGGTACGGCCATCTGTATCGCTGAGGCACGCAAGCCTCCCCACCAATAGCAAGGTCCATGGTTCATGGGGAAGGTTAAATACAATCAAAAAATTGTCACACCTATAACTGTGTCATGACACCAGTGTATAACAATATATCATTGCAGAGAGATGTAATCAATTGGGACTAAGCCAAATCACACTTTTTATTTTTTTTTTAATCATCAATACTGTTGATAAATTACAAAACATTTATTTTTATGGTTTTCATCATAAAACAGTAGCCCCCTAATTTAATTTATTTTCACAAAGATATGCTGCCCTACTTCAAAATTTAATAAACCCCTTTTCTTCTCATCAATGTTTGTCACCTCGAAAATATCAAAGTCATTTAAGGAAAGCATTTATACATGTCAAGTGATGTGTAAATAAATAAACTGAAGCAACCTATGCAAACAACAAAAAATATTAATCAGAGGTCAACAACAAATTTCAGTATAGTGGTAGTAATTTATCTGTCCAAGGACCATTTTACAATATTACAGGATTTGTCATTTAAAAATGTAATATTCCATAAACTGAAGAACAGTCATTAGAGACTATCAATTTCATACTATACCCAACAATACAATCCATAAAAATTTTCTCAGTGTCTCAGTACTGAAATTTCCTCAAATTAAGTGATCAAATAACACCATGGGCAATAGCACTGTGTAAACATTGTTGAAAGCAGTAGTCGGTTCAGACTATCTGTTCTATAGTGAATGACATATCAGCACATTTCATGAGGGTCCTACTAACTGCCATTTATCACAAAAGAAAGTTCACTATTCACAATGAGGGCAGATGCTCACTGCAGAGCACAAAGTAGACTCACTGGTATCGGGGCTACATGGAAGAGAGAGGAAGGGCTTGCTGCTTACACACTGCTTCTTTGCTTACTGTAATTTGTGTGCTAGGAATTGGTTAGGGCCAGGAAGTGGACATTTTTACTAGTGATACTTCCAACAGTTTGAATTTCTCCCCACTGTAATTCCTGTTTAACTGGCCAATAGGTTACCAATTAAGCAGCAATGTGTTCTTATCCAATATTACATATAAAAGCATTGTTACTCAACAAATATTGTTTTATGGTTTGCAAAGTAAAAGTTTAGTTCTGTTTTCAATAATGCATTTTTGTCAGTTAATATTAATTTAGGTAAATGAGATTTATTTAACCGATTAATTAGAAGATTCGACATATGAATATACATAAACCACTCTATAAACATCAATTCTAAAAGAAGTAACAGTGCTGTAACCTTAATGGCTGCATATGGAGCAGACTTCAGTGAAACCTTGGGTGTAGATTCAAAAACTTGATACATACCCCCAGCCCATTTAAATAATTTATTTCAGGGATAATATATTACAATGTGGAATAATTGGTGCAATATAAGTGGTTTTCTTTTAGACTTTGGTAAAAATGGCATGACGCAAAAAGAAGCACATTAAAACTAGAAGTGAGTCAAGAGGAAATTGTAACGGTCATAAAGTCAGTAAAAAATGGCATATCGCCTAGAACTGCTGCACATCTCTACAAGATGTACTATACTGCTTATGCATAATGCAGCAGATATTAAGCCGAGTGGTAGTAATCTGACAGCATCACCACCAAATTATCATCACTCAAACTATACATGTCAACACATTTTCAGTGCTGATAGAGAATGTAAGCTTTATGATTACATTACTAACAGTTACTAAAATTAACAACTGACAGAGAGAGAGAGAGAGAGAGAGAGAGAGAGAGAGAGAGAGAGTATACCTATGTTTGCTTACACATAAGTTCCTTATTCATAGTGTAATCACTGGATGATTATGCACTGAAGAGCCAAAGGAACTGGTACACCTGCCTAATATTGTGTAGGCCCCCGCGAGCATGCAGAAGTCTCTCTTTGGTGCTTCAGTGTAGTTTTGTTAGTGGTGGGTGTGGCAAGATATCCTGTGTAACATTACTAAATACCTTCTCTGGAAACTACTTAGAACAGATAGTTTGGGACCCCACACATGATGGAAATATATTAGCTTAGCAGCAGACAGACCTGACTTCTTTAAGAAAGTTGACATCGAAACTGGTATCAGTTACCATTAGGCAGTTATAATAATAGTAATAATGAATACTAAAATACAGTGGACAACTAAAACAAGCAGAAAAATTTGTGTGGTCAGCAAACTAGAGAGAGAAGCATATCTCAATGAACAACTTGAAACTTTTAGCTTATGACAGAAGCATGTAGAGGAACCATGGCTCAAGATTAAAAGAATAGTTGACAATTCTCTGGAAAGATATATAGTCAGTAGAACAGCTCATGATGGAAGAGATCCTCAGTGATATACACTCGCTATAAATAAACTGCTAAAGAAACAGATTACTGCATAATAGGTGTAGAACGAAGCATAAGCCTACAGATAGATAGATAGATAGTGAATGAATCGCATTCAGATGTCACGAGCACAACACGTGAAGCCACAGCTGAATAGTGTCAAAATATCTTTCACAAAACTCAAAGAAATTCTGGTAATATGTAAAGGCTGATATTGAAAAGAAAATTCACATTCAGTCACTTGTGGGTAAGGCAGAAACTGAAAGTGAACATAGCAATGCAAAAGCAGAAAGAATTACCTAGGAGTATTGCCACAACTTAATTCTCGTACTACTGAAAAGATGAGATAAACAGTTATTAGTGTAAGTGGCGTTGAGAAACAGCTTTAAATTGTTAAAACTGAACAAAACCTAGGGGCCCGATGGAATCTCTATAAGATTCTATACACAACCTGTGACTGAGTTAGACCCTATGTTAACTATAATCATCACAGATCTCTAGAACAAAAAACTGTGCCCAGTAGCTGAAAAAAAGGACAGATCAAACTTGTCTACAAGAAGGGTAGCACAAGTGATCCATAAAAATTCTGTCAAACATCCCCGAAATCAATTTCTTGAAGAAACTTAGAAGATATACTGAGCTAAAACATAATGAGTTATCTCCAACAGAATGATTTTCTGTATGCCAAGAAGCACAGAATTTTGCACACACAAATTGAGTCAAACCCAACTCTCAATTTTCTCGTATGACTGCCTGAAAGCCATGGATCAAGGCAGTCAGGTAGATGCAGTATTCTCAATTTCCAAAATGGTCACTCCACATCAAACCACCAAATAATTCTAGGATTTGTAACCCTCCAGCTCAGATTTTCATGAAAATTGGTATATCTGCCGATACATAAGAACTTAAAGCGGTCATTTACCTACAGAAATACAGATACCTCAAGTGTATATGAAGTTTTTTATTCAGTTTTTTTTCCAGACGTTAACGAGACTGTATTTATTTAAGTAGTAAAGTCACAAAGAAAATTACAAAATGTAAGCCGGTTCGAATTTCGTTGGTGGAAGAAATTTTAACTGCCAGTATGTGGCTGGCAGAGGAAGGAGAGGCAGTGGTGCAAAGTTTCTGATCACCAGACTTTGCACCAATGTCCTAGCTTAAACAATAAACCTCTCCACAATGTCTCCTGAAGTGAGGGCGTGAGTTAATGGTGATCCATCCATCGGATGGAAACATTAAGCTTGGCAGTCCCCTTGGTGCTCTTCAAGAGGAGTAGGCTATGTGCCGACACCGGGTTTAACCCTCTCCCTTCAATCATCATCTCCAACATAAACGTGACACTACACACACACACACACACACACACACACACACACACACACTACAGTCACCTACACTTAACAGATACATGTATGCACACAGTTTCATACTTCATGAAGAAAGGTGCCTGCAGGTGCACAGGATAAGGAAAACCTTTCCAATTAAGAAGTCAAACATGCCCTTTGGGGTCTCCCAGACATTCATGCCATATGACAGTAAGTGTACCAGCCATTGGATTGCAGTGTTGAAATCTGACAGTAGGGAGGATAAAATGGATTATGAAATTGTGAGGAAAGCCAAAGATACTGACGCTATTACACTGTTGATGAAAGAAAAAGTGGTTGGTGTAAGGAGATTAAGAAATTCAAGTTTTCACCTTAGCTCCTCCCCCATGGGCAAATGAAAAAATAATGTCAGAATTCAATGCTAGTGAGTATGTACTTCAATAGGCAAGGATACTGAATACAGAGATAGATACTTTATCAACTCCTAAGTCAAAAAGAGGTAAAACAATCATTGATGAAGTTTTAAAGTATTGGCAAAAAAGACTCATCCTCTGCAACCTAAGGAAATTATTTTATTGCTGTAAATGGTACAACCCAAACATTAACATTGGTTTCTCTGTATTTTGTTCACTGAGCCCGAAATGGTGTATTTTAGCTGGTGCTACTGGCATTCATTCTGTGTGTGTGTGTGTGTGTGTGTGTGTGTGTGTGTGTGTGTGTGTGTGTCCACCAAAATGTAAAATGCTTTTGGATGCAGAACACACACATTCAAGAAACACATAAAGAACTTGGAAAATTTCTTGTATGTGACTCTGAAAACTATGACTGTACGCTTAATCACTGTGATGATTGTCGCAGTGATGACAAATTGTTGGAATTTTTGAAAGCAAAATTATCTTACAAAGATGCTGATGATCAAATTGAGTACAGCCAGTGGACTAACACACACCATCAGACTAAACTGGTAAAACAGTCTACAACTGTTGATGAATACACTGATTTGTTGGGAACAAAATTACCGGCTCTTAAACCACACTCGTTTATATCTAAGAGTCAGGCAAGGGCCGTTGAAAATTTGAAAGAGAATCTAATCCCAGAAAAAGCAATTCTATTATTCAAGTTTGCTAATTCAGAATGAAATTCTGAATTACCACTGGACAAGAAGCAGCTGTACAATCTGTCCCATTTGTGTTTACATAATAAATGAGGAAAATAATTTGATAATACCAAATCATCGCTCTAGAAGTGATGATATGGATCATGATGTAGGACTTGTAAATGCTGTGCAGAAAGAAATGGTTAAGTGGTTGGCTGAACACTACTTACGAGTCAAGAAACTGCATTATTTCACCGATGGATGTGCTGCTGAATATAAAAATTGAAATAGTTTTAAATTGAGTGTGAACACAAAAATGATTTTTCCATTCACTCTCTGCTTTCCTTTTTTGCTACTAGCCAGGGTAAATCTGTGTGTGATGCGATTGGAAGGAACTGTAAAATGTGTTGATAAAAGCTAATCTTCAACTAGAGGATGATGTGCAAAAAACTGCTGCATCTGGTGTTTACAATTTCTACAAGGCTAATATTGACAAATATACTTTTCAATTTCTTAGAGAAAATCAATGTAGAGATCTTTGACAACACACACAATACCTGGGGTACCAGGAATTTTTACAATTACAAACCACTTTCCTGTGATTCATTAAAAATCAGAGAAGTAACTAGTTCTTGAAAGCCTTCCTTGACTTTCTCAATCAATGAAAATGGCACACAATGAAAATATACCCATCCTCAACAAAACTCTTTTGTGGCAGCTGTATATGACGACAGGTGGTACTCTGCCTTTGTCAGGAGTGTATGTGATTAAGAAGGCGATCGTGAACTACTTTTTCTACACCCATCTAGACCATCATCAGTGTTATTCTTTTGGCCTGAGAAGGAAGATTCTCGTTTTGTGCCACTGGAAAACATTTTATGTCCTGTTGGTCTACCTGAGTCAAGCACATTAGGAAGAATATATTACTTTAATGAACACAATATGAAGTTAACATAATCTAATTTATCACTGTGGATTCAAAACAGATATGCTATTAAAACTTTCACTTGAGAACTCCAACAATCTTCACTGCTGAACATATACAATTTAAATTTAAACATCTATCTGTGCAGAATAATTGTGATTTAAATATGCTCATTTGATACTCCTGAACAAAGTTACTATTAGTAATGAAAACATTTCAGTTAAAATCATAACTTTTGGCTCTGAACTTTTATTATTTCAACAAAACATGATGCACGCACTAAAGCTTAGCAGTCTACATAATGTGCTTTAAAAAACCTTCTGAACAATGTTACAGATACTTTACTATACAAATGATAACCCTATGTCTGTCAAAACCCAGGCTGTCTGTTTTTAATGGCATCATATTTGAGTTTCAATTTAAAAAACTGGCCTGATAACAGCTCTGCATAAAAGTATTTTGAATACTTAAGAAATCACTGTTTAGCCATAACAATTTAAATTGATTTTCTACATTACCAGAAGTCGAGCACAGTTATTTTTCCCCATAAAGAGACATTCGTTTTCTGTTAACTGGAAAAATTATGGCAGTTATTTGTCGAAAATTAGCTAACTTCTGGGTTTTTCCCTACAGTAATGTAATTTGAATGGAAAGTTTCAGACAGTTTTTCCTTCAAAAACTATATGAAACACATGGAAGAAATTTTACAATGGTTATTAAGATGGAAAAGGCAACAAAAAAAGAATCATGAAAATCTGAGGCACTAGGCATCAGGCCCAGATTCACTTACTAGGAATGAAACATTTTTCATCACAGTAAAAAGCTTTCTTTTATTTCCGATTTATCTGTGTCCCTCCACAGAAAACTTATTAACATTTTTATTTTATTAGAAAGCTTACAACCTTGGGAATTATTTAAGACCAAAATTAGATTCCCAGAAGGTTTGAGAAATTCCACACCAAATACAGCTGCGATTCAGAATGCTAAGGATTTTACAAGAGTCCTGAAATCTTACACATCCACAGCCCTCATTATTTAGTCCAAAGAAAAACATCGAAGAATTCTGTGAGCATAAAAAAGGTGAATGGCCCAAACAAACTATTCCTGTCAAAGAAATTCAGAAGACACATTCTTGGACTCAAAGTGATGGGCAAACTCATATTGCATGCACTTTAGAAGAAATTTCGTTCATTTTGCCAACACCTCAGAAACAGCAGGGTAATATTCAGATTCACAATTTGAGAAGGGGGATGGTTTTGGCATGTGTGTATGACAGTGATTGGTGGATTGCAGAAATTATAGACACCAGTTAAGAGTTAAACAAAACTGTAGTGAACTTTATGCTACCACATGGACCAGCTGATGGATATAGGTTTCCAGTTGAAGGACAGCAACAATGCCATCAGTGCTCACTTCCTATTCACAATGACTTGAAGACTGTAAGTGCTCCAGTTCCTATTGGTTCAACAGGAATGCATCACTCTATATCAAAGGAAGATACTGAAGCAGTGGTACACATTTTTAGTTCATTGACTGGCTAATTTCAGCACAAAACAGAGTGCACAGAAGTTGCATAAATTGAAACCTCGAAATCTTTGGACCTTTCACATAAATTTTGTAACCATTTAAAAAGGTTGAAAAACGAGTCTCTTACTCATCTATCAAAACTAAAATTATGTCAAATAAGGCTAGGTTTTGATTTTTTATGAGAATGTTATGTGATAATGTGGTAATGAAACAGTTTTATGTATGGCAAAAATTTCAATTGTTTATAAAACCTGCTCAACCTAAAAGTGGAAGCTTTCCTTTCAAGCAATGTAGAACTATATGGTACTAATCAACAGAAAAAAAAATCCAAATTTTAAGGACTGCTATTTCTGAAAAAAAAATCCATAAATTATAAAAAGTTCAGAATGCTGTAGTAAAAACTTTGACAGGTAAGTCCAAATGGAGGATTTCTTTGTAATCATAAAGCAATTATCTTTCAAAACAAAAAAACAAAAAAAATCAAAATATCTAGAACTGTTCCAGAGATACAGCATCTTAAATTTTTTTTCAAAAATTCGCATCATCAAAATGGTATGCGCAGTGTCATCTTTGGAGGGCTGATCTCTGAGCATAATTTTTTTTTTTTTTTGAGAAAATAAAAAAAAAAATGTGTGTTCCTTACTTAGTCCTTCATTTTAACATATGTTAAATTCAATAACATCAGAGACTATGAAGGTAAGATCTTTTTCCTAGCCTGCCTGAACTGATACGGACTATGCCTAACAAAGCTTCAAGAACTGGCTTTAAATGATGACTCTAGGAATATACAACAATATCCTACATATCACTCCCATACGGATTGTGAGGACACAGACTAATTTTAGCAAGTGCAGAGGCATGTAAACAGTCATTCTTCACATGCTCCATACATGAATGGAACAAGAATGCCCTAGCAACTGGTACAGTGGGATGTACCTTCTGCCACACCCCTCACAAAGTATTGATACAGGTAACAGTACACACAAAGAAACTGGTATGAAAAAAAAAGCTGAAATAGACTGGGTCAAGGATTTCATGAGCTGGTACAAACAGCTCACATATGAAAACACTAGCTTACCAAGAGCCACAGCTTTTAATAAAGCAAACGTCACAAAAGCTTTTGGATATTCATTCATATGGTTTCACAGAAGATTAAAGAAACAATCTGATGATGTTTCTTTGTATGTTGAATTGAATAATAACACTTCCAAAGGTGGGCCAAAATTAACAATGGGTATATATTTATTTCTCTTACAGCTCGAAACATGTATTTAACATGCATGGGCAATGTTACAGTAATTACATTTAAATTATTGATACACAATATATATAGATTACATGCTATTAAGTAAAAGATCATTTAAGTATATTTAACATAGCATTCCTGAGGTCAAATCATGTCAGCACCATACTGTATGGGCACTTCAATATAAGGCATTTTTAACTCATTTTTAAAAATTCTGCCAGAAAGCTGTTTCAGGTTGTTTGGCAGAGAATTATAAAATATTGCTCCCTTAATGAATGGGGTATTTGTTGTTAGATTCAATCTTCTGCTCACTATATGAAAGTCTGATTTGTGCCTTGTATCGTAATCATGGATTTCCATATTCCTGTTTGTCACTTTTTTGTCTTTTTTCACTAATAATATTGATTGAAACATATATACTGCATAGATAGTCATAATATTAAAATTAATAAACAGGTTTTTGCATGAAGTTCTGGGTCTTTCTTTTGCCATAGTTCTTATTACTCTTTTCTGCAATACAAATACCCTTCTTATATTTTACTGGCTACACCCACCCCACAATAAAATTCCATGAGAGAGATGGGGCTACACCAACTCAAAAAACGCTATTTTTATTGTTTTAATATCTAGATATTGAACTCATCTCCTTACCAGGTGGGATTGACGGAGGACATCGAAAGGGTACAAAAAAGGGCAGCTCGTTTTGTATTATCACGTAGTAGGGGAGAGAGTGTGGCAGATATGATACGCGAATTGGGATGGAAGTCATTACAGCAAAGACGTTTTTCGTCGCGGCGAGATCTATTTACGAAATTTCAGTCACCAACTTCCTCTTCTGAATGCGAAAATATTTTGTTGAGCCCAACCTACATAGGTAGGAAGATCATCAAAATAAAATAAGAGAAATCAGAGCTCGAACAGAAAGGTTTAGGTGTTCGTTTTTCCCGCGCACTGTTCGGGAGTGGAATGGTAGAGAGATAGTATGATTATGGTTCTGCAAACCCTCTGCCAAGCACTTAAATGTGAATTGCAGAGTAGTCATGTAGATGTAGTAAATACAGACTAGATGTTATTTTACCACAGACATGATCTATTTGCTGATTCCACGAAAGTCTGTCATCTATATATATCCCAAGAAATTTACATTCTGAACAGGTATTTTCCTGAATGTTCTCATTTACAACAGAATTTTTATTTGAGCCACTTGTCTTAAAATAAATTAAATTAGTTTTGTTAATATTGACCCTCAGGTTTTCTTTTTCAAAATGTGTTTGGGCTTTTTCAATAAAATTCTGTACCATTGAACTTAGGCCATGATTCCTACGTGCCTTTTATATATACATAAAATTAATAAAAATAAAAAAAAAATTCAATCAATCCAAAGCTGCACGAGAAGTTATATTGGTTGAATCTTCTGAGAGGTAAAACACTGAAGTTCTTTTAAAGATAAATATGATTACAAATATATGAATTGACTAATAATAATTTAAGGACTATAAATTAATAATTTTTCACACCCGGGGAGTTTGCAGAAAACGGCAACAAAGACTTCTTTGCAAGGAAAGTAGAAGAGAAAAACAAAAAATTACTAAGTAAAATTCATGTGACCTAATCTGTTTCTCAAAAATTTGGCTGTATTTCCATCCACAGAAATATTCAGGAGTTAAAAGGTACCTCATTCCCTGTTGAAAAGAACACCACAGCAGGTGTAGCTATATTTCAACAGAAATACAGCCTATTTCAAATGAAATGTAAAATTTGACTTTGTTTTTTAGTAGAACTTTTGTCCAACATACTTGCTGTGTTTCATAGAGAAAATTATAATCTAAAATGCACTCCCCCACACCCCTACTGCTTTCACTCCAAAACACCTTCTTTCAATGCTAGAATGGTTAAAGACTGTACAAACATCATACTTTTAGAATGAGATTTTCACTCTGCAGCGGAGTGTACGCTGATATGAAACTTGCTGGCAGATTAAAACTGTGTGCCCGACCGAGACTCGAACTCGGGACCTTTAGAGTGAAAATCTCATTCTGGAAACATCCCCCAGGCTGTGGCTAAGCCATGTCTCCGCTATATCCTTTCTTTCAGGAGTGCTAGTTCTGCAACGTTCGCAGGAGAGCTTCTGTTAAGTTTGGAAGGTAGGAGACGAGATACTGGCAGAAGTAAAGCTGTGAGTACCGGGCGTGAGTCGTGCTTCGGTAGCTCAGATGGTAGAGCGCTTGCCCGCGGAAGGCAAAGGTCCCGAGTTCGAGTCTCGGTCGGGCACACAGTTTTAATCTGCCAGGAAGTTTCATCATACTTTTAGTTTGCTATTTTGTTCACAGTCCAAAACACCCCCCCCCCCCCCACACACACACACACACACACACACAATCACCTGTATCAGATGGAGGGGAAAAAACCAAAAAATTTCAAAATGGAATATATTAAATCCTCAAATATTTATACTTATGTCAGTTAAGAAGCAACCAAAAAATGAACACAAATGAAAAACACTGAAGCATAGAAATTAAGTTTCCAGGCTGTTCTCCACAGCACACCCTTGAAATATATTAAAGGCCATCACAGTATTTTCCTGATACATATACAAATAGCTGAAAGTAGAAAATTTCTTATGTAAATCATCTCATGTTACGAAAAAATATTTTGACAGGAAAAGGCGTGGATACCCCTTCAATGCTGTGCATTGCCTGGATGTGAAAAGCAATTACCACTAATTAAAACTATGTTCGACTAGATATTACCACCACTATAATTCACTGTTTGAAAACTAAAAAATGGAAGAAAATATTTTAAAAAGCTCTATAAATAGCTTGCGGCTCTTGGGTCACAGCATCAGGTAAAAGTGCACTAGTGATGGCGTCTACAAGCAATGCCCAGTGTGTGCCATAAAACATTACTGATTTTTAAATAGCATAATACAGGTCTACGTAAAAACGGGAAGAGGTATAATTTCTGTTACGATGGCATAAGTTGCATATACAAAACAAAATGCAACCCTATATGTGAATGTATAATTTTCACTATTCGAAGAACTTCGCCAACTAATCTAATAGCTTAAATTTAAAAGCAGGGGTTCTGCTAGATTAATATGTGGAATACCTTCAGGGCTCGCTGACTTTTGCGTAATACTTCGTGTCCGCTTCAGATGTTGCCGCTGGTCCTCGTCGCAATTAGACGTACAGCATCCCACGGATGCTCACACCGCATTCCCACTCCACTTGTGGCAACAAAACCGATAAATGCGGAAACCCTAATACCAAAGTTTATCGCTTATAATCGGAACCAGAATATATACTTGCTCTAAACAGTGTTTTTCACGAATCTCCACTTCGCAAGCTGCTTGCTACGGGAGTCTTTCGGACCATTAAATCTTCCAACCGGGGTACATTGTCAAACGACAATTTTTAGTTCATTAATGCAAAAATATAACTTATCCTAGCTGCAAACACAGTATAACAATGAACCTAACACTAAAAAATAATGTAAAAATAAATTATAAGCAAAGTTTAGCCCATTCTAATTATCACCGAACTATCAACGCAGTAAACAAAACTTCTGCCACAGGTAATCAAACAACCAGAGGTAACACCTACTGCCTACATCGCTACCGATCAATGAAAGCACCGTTACGTCATAATCTATAGCCAGGTTTCCATTGGCAGGAATTTCTTACATGTGCATACCCCCACCACCATTCGCATAAGTCAACTTACATGTGAAGGCACCCAACGTGTACACAACCTTGCAAACTTACGAGTAAGTTGCGAAAGATGAATGAGAGCCTACTTACTTGCTGATGTCACTTTCCCCACCATGGCCCACAAGCTTCAGAAACTGGAAATAGGTGGAACTGCTCTCATCCTGCTGTGGTCCGATCGACGGCACAGATCCAGAAACGTTTGTTTACATATTTGGAAAATTTGCGTCATTCCAAATTAAAGGGCTTAGTCTTCAACTAAATAAATAAATACTTCCTGAAATGGCCAAATGTTCTTAAACAGTACGACAGGAATATCACACTAACATTCAGCAACTCCTTGTAATCACTTACTTGTAGCAGAGTAACACATCATCGTTTGAAGTGACGAAATGGATTAAAAAGAATTGAAACAGAGTGTGAACTTGTTGAGGTTCGTATTACTACAAAACAGTCAGTATTGTAAAGGAATACTATATTTAAGAAAAAAATATAATAATTTTTTGCTTTGGTTTATGAGTGTAATTGTCACAGTAAACTAAGATTTATTTGTGGTGTTAGAGATTTAAAACTACTCTTGACCCTCATTAAAGTCCTATTTAAACGTAGCAGTCTGATATTAGCGCTGTTATTGAGTAATGACTGTTCTGCTCAATACTATATTGTTTGGTTACAAAATTAAGTACCACACTGCTGAAACAAACGTATATTTACAGCCCCTGTGACCGATTATAACCTTTACTAATCCTGAAAATAAAAACAAAGCTGAACTGTTGAGGTAAAAACCTTAGTTTCCGGTGTACCTTCAGTGTACTGTACATAACATAAGAATTTAAAAATAGTGCTCTTCGGAATCCAATACCTGCATATCAGTGACTCCAGTTGCTACATATTTCAGTATTACTTGTAATTTAATGAAAGCTGGTACGGTCTCTCACGTAGGTGAATTACACATTTGTGCAGATCCAGAAATATGGCTCAAAAAGATTAGAAAATTTATTTTACTCGTTCGAAAATGATTTTCGAACGACAAGTCATCCTAGTAAGATAACACCTTATTAGCGTATTTGGTTCCCAAACGATTCCTACGAGATGCCCATTTCCGTATCCAATATCTGTGGTTTCGTTTTTTCTTCGTCAACATCAGTATAAGCTCCCTTGGTTAAAAGATGTCCCATACATGCTCTCTTGGAGACATATCTGGCCATCGAGCAGGACGAGGCAGCATTTCGACATACTGTAGAGCATGTTGGGTTGCGACAGTGGTATGTGGGTGAGCGTTATCCAATTCGAAAACACTCCCTAGAATGCTGTTCATGAACGGTAGCCAAACAGGTCGAATCACCAGACTGGTGAAAAAAATTGCTGTCAGGGTGTGTGGGATAACCATAAGAGTTCTCGTTCTCCTGCTGTCACACGATATCACACCCCAAACCACACCTTTAGGTTTAGCTCCTGTTTGTCTAGCATGCAGACAGGTTGGTTGCAGGTCCTCAAGTGGTCCCCATTTAACCAACACACGGCTATCATCGACACAGGCACAACCAGCTGTCATCATAAAACACAACAAACCTCCACCCTGCCCTCCAATGAGCTCTCGCTTTACACCACTGAAATCGCAAATGGGAGTGGTTTATGGTTAGTGGAATGCACACCACAGGGCGCCTGACTCGGAGCTGTCCTTGAAGTAACCGATCTGTAAGAGTTCGTTGTGCCTTTGTGGTGGCAACTACTACTCAGATTGCTGCTGCAGCTGCAGTAAAATGCACTAGAAAAATACCCCAAACATGATGGTCTTCCCTCTAGGTAATGTCACATGGCCGTTCAGAGCCAGTTCTCCTTGTGACTGTATATCCTTGTGACCACCATTCCCAGCAGTCATGTACAGTGGCTGCATTCCTGCAAAGTCCTTCTACAATACTGTGGAAGGAACATCGAGCTTCCCCTGGCCCTATTATATGACCTCATTCAAACTCAGTGAGGTCTTGATAATGGCATTTTTGTCGCTTTAAATGCGTTCTTGACCAAAATCAACTCACCAAATCCTATACCAAAGGTAACTAATGCTCACAATCGTTACAACACGTATTTGAAGCAAACCTGGTTTGCATCCTCCTAGTGGCGCTATTAAGCCAGCTTGCAAAATTTCAAGAAACAGCTTTAATTTATTTCAGACTGTAAGCCCAATAGAACAATATTGTTTAGGTTTTTAATTATTTATTTAAAATCATATAATGGTTTTTAAAATGTGAATTTCTTTTCAGAGAAATTGTTTGGAGTCTAAGCTCATTTTTACTGCTTTGGACTCAACTTCATTGTCATCTGACAGTTACTGTGTGTTTACCAGTGAGTTCAGTTACAAAGTTCTCAGTGGCGAATCCAGAATTTTGATGTGATTCTTGAGTTTCTCCCAGCGTATTTGACAATCAAAATATCCACGGGTGTACTGCCGGTCTACAGTGTCCAACGGGCACAATATTTCGGCGATCAAACATGTCGCCATTATCAGGTGAACTGACGGACTGAGCTCCTGAGCACGTTCACAGGAGCTCAGTCCGTAAGTTCACCTGATGATGGCAACATGTATGATCGCTGAAATATTGTGCCCGTTGGACACTGTAGACCGGCAGTACACCCTTGGATATTTTGATTAACAGACTTTTGGTGGCGGTGGGGTGGTGAGGGGGAGAGTCAGAGCTTACAAAAATTTCGTTGACGTGACATCTCCAAATTCTCCTGAGTAAATGAATACATTTTCTTAGCCTGTTATGATAAGTACTTGAACTAACTGAAAAAGAATTAAGTGATGTTTTAAACATCAAACAATGATATAGATGTAGAAAATGCTACCATAAAGTGGGATACCTCCAATTTTAGATAATTTTTCAAACAAATATGTAATATATAGAAGTTCTGTAAAATGATGTCTTGAAAAAAAGGTTAATCTATTCTAAAACAATGTAAAAACCATTAAGTAACATGTAAAGACATTCAAGATTTATTTTTGAAATTTTATAATCTTTGAAAAATTGGAGCAGCGTAGCCTCTAGAGTGGATTACTTTGTTCCACTTGATGAAAACATTATTTCATGACAGAATAATAACTCATGCTAATGTTCCCCTCTTTAAAATTTATTATGTTATGTTATAAGATCATTGGAAATCAACATTCATGTACTTTTTGGTATTGAAGGGACAAAATAACAAAAATTCAGGATGATGCAACTCTTTAATTTAAGAAGTAAAAAAAGTAACAATCATGAACAAAATTTAGTGTTGTTTTGTCATCAAAGAAAAGACCAATGTTTCATTTGGTATGTTGGTGTGTCAAAATTTCAGTGACTATACCAGAAAAATATTTGGCACAAATTCATCATCATTTAACAATCCTGGCACTGGGAAAATGTCTCTTTTACTGTTTTGACCGTTTTATACCTTCAACACTATCATCGCATTTGTGAAAAAGTACATCCTCATCTACAGGCCATTTCCAGTTAACAAGAGATGGCATCATGGTATTTATGATTACACCACCTTCAGTAAAACTTTCAACACCATCATAATGTTTATTTTCATACTGTGTAACCACAAATACACCAGCCTACTTGCTGACTGCTTTAAGTTTTCCTGTGGTTTTGACAGGCTCTCTTCGTTCTCTGTAGATACTAAAATTTCGATTTGATTTCTTCTACATGATTCCATATCTTTGTCCGAACTTTCATCAAGTCTACCGATTTTTGTACCATTTGGCCAATTCCTTCATGGTATGTTGTTCTTTTTGTCTTTTTATAAGTCCCATGCTGCCATATCTAGGCTACAAATACGTCTTCAGCCGTCTTAATGTACTGTACCTCTTCTGTGGTGTTGCTGTTGTAACAGGAACCATTGCAACTAGTTCATGTATGCTGGGAAACAGCTATTTGTCACACCTGTTTAGCAGTTCAATAATCAACGATTTAATGTTCTGAAATTCCCCTATTCGTCTTTTCTGTAGAAAATACTTACTGTATGCTTGCTCAGTTGCTGATGAAGGCACCATTTTCGAGATCATCCTCATAAAATATGATCAAAGTTTCAGAGTCATTTATGTTTCCTGAAACAAACATCAAACTGAAGAAGGGAGCTAAAAACTTACTCCTTATTTCTGAAATCATGGCACCCAAAAAGACAAGGAAGATAGAAATACAATACAAAAATATAATTCGCGATCAGGAATATCTGTGTTTGGTCGATCGATTTGACCTTTATTTCTCCTTTGAGTAATGACTTTCACCTCATGTTTTTCACACTTCGCTCTCAAACAATCATCTGCACACTTTGTGATATTCAGCAATTGATCGTTTGGGAATATTTTACTGTGGTATCCAAATCGTAATCTTCTTTTTCTAGGTATTTGCTCAATAAAATGCAGCTGCTAAAAAAGAATTCACTCTCAAAAGGGAAATCATAGATTTCACTATGGATGTGGAATTGACTAATGAAATGGCACCGGCCGGAACTTCACGGTCAGTTGAATGGATGTTGTCATACAGACACATGTATGCAGCATCCAGAAGTTCGACTAAAACAGTTATAGTCATGAGTCCACACCCATCTTGTCACACATAGATTCTTAAAGCATTTTTTTTTTTTTATTCTGGGCAGAATTCATCGCTCTTCTTTGAAAATATGACTTGTGCCTTTGCAGTGTGAAGAAAGGAATGTGTCATTTCAATGATCCCAAAATACTTACTGATGTCTTGGACATGACATGAATCTGAGATGGCAACATTTAAGCAGTGTGACTTGCAATGTATATATATAACTTTAGATTGTAATTGAGCAGCACATGGTTGTGTCCCTTTAAACTCTCCATTTATTATGCGAGTGCTGTCATAACCTTGTCCTCTAACGTGCTTGACACACAAACACAGATATTTCAAAGTTTTTAAATTACCAGAGATATACTTACTTCAGTTGTGGGAGTAAGAGGAACAAAACACAAAAAAAGTTCACATATCTTCATCAGCTTCTCGTCTAAATAACTAAGACAGAAAGACATTTGTCTGATAGTTGTAACACCAGTTGCCTCACGAATAATTTTTTTTTTTAGTTTGTAAATGGTTTTCCAGGGATCCATATCTAAACTGAGAGGCAAATCGTAAGAGAACTCTGAAATATCCTTCACTTTTAGAGAGTACGTTACCTGAATTAATTCGCTCAATATCCCTATACACACAGTATTAACCCTTTTATTATGGACTTCATGTGCTTTCGGTTCTCTTTAGCCTCTTTGATGTTATTGTCTTCCAATAAAGTATCCACTAATATTTGTTCATTGTTGTGTATTTGCCTTAAGTTGGTATAACATAAAAATGAATTTCTATGATATTCCAGCACTTTATGGTTATTCATGTACCATAACATGCATTTCCATTTCCTAAATCCTTCATGCACGAAACAGGCCAAAGACTGTGAAGACTGTTCAAGATAGTGAACAGCAAGAAATAGATAATATTTGCATTATGCTGCCTTTTCTACTTCAGAGTATACCAGCCAGCTGCATGACACATACTGAAATTTTCTGGAGAATGTTTCACTTGGTGTAATACTTGCTGGAAAATCGTAATTTTTCTAAAGCTTCCATATAAGTTTCAACAACTACAAGAATTTGAGCTTCTTGCAAAACTTGTTTCCAGCAACACAATGTTATTGTCATCTATAATTAAATTTGTAGGGGACAAACTCTCCTTGCTGTTCTCATTTCCATTAGTTTTATGACAACTACCAGGTCCACCACTATGCATCGTTATAACATAGCTATCTGCTGTGAATAAGGAACTGCTATGATCACGATCACGACGACGACCACCACCACTATTTTTGATTGATTTGGTCTCCACCATATTACTTTTTGATCCTTTGCCTTGAAAGAAATTAAAATTCTCCCTTTCTTTGTTTTTTGAACCTGGTATAATGAAAATATGCTGATACACTGGTAATTCCTCATGTAAAATGTAGGTATAAACACACATTGAATAATGTAATGCCTTCATATGTTGATATGAAAGATATTAGGTGTACGGCAAACAACGGTGTGGGTATTTCTAGTGATTTAACTTTTGTTTCCATAGATATTATATAGCTGTATGATGTCACTGCGAAATACTTGCTGCAGTGCTCTCAGGATTATACCGAAAATGGGCACAGAATGTTTATAAATAGGGATAAAACTCATAATATCTTGGAACCACAGACAAAGGCCTAAACAAGGAAATTGTCACACTTCTTCCACACACATGCATTTACAAAGAAATAGTAGAAAAAAATAAAATTTATCCAAACACAAATGAACATGTTAGCAATCTGTTTAAACAAGCAAACAAAATTCCAACCAGCATTCAAAACGAAAATACTAACACAATAACAGTGAAAATATGTGATGTTCTGATAAATACTGTAATACAGTGTTACTACACTCAAAAATCACATGAAAAAAATAGTAAATGCCTCATGATGGCACTGTCTGAAACAACACAGTTGGCATTTAATGGCAACTGTGATTATAAACGAATTGATAACAATGTGTATCCAATGTCATACAGGGTGTCCCATTTATCTTGACCACACTAAATAAGTGTTTGTCCAGTTTCAAATTACAAAATTTCTTTAGCAAATGTTCTTTAGCCGTCAGGGGGACATCAATCAGCATGATTGCCTTCGTTGTAGCTTTGTTTTTTACAAAGATATGAACAGCGGTATGACTCTTTTAAATGGCACCCTGTATTTTTTATTCAGTACTCCATTTTCTCTCCTGAAGACCTATTCAAAAATGTATCACAGTATACCATTCACTGAAACACAACGTTATTAATTACATAACACAACATTGACATTGACCTTCAAGCACTTAGTGCAGGTACTCAGGGTAACAGAACACATCCACATGCTGACGTTGACAGAGGACAAATGTAAACATAAGTAGAATGCACACCCCTCATTCCGTCAACCATCGTCAGTTGAAGAGTTATGTGAGTAGAATGTGCACCAACGAAGAAAAGGAAGAAATGCTACTCATCTACGGGAAATGTAAGTTAGCAGAACAGTAATTACAATACTGTTTCCTTACGTACCGGTACATTTAATACAGTAGTTTAGTCCTTTTAAATACTTTTGTGTAGAGTAGGCTTACAGTTAAGGCTGTCCTTCCTATAAACTGCATCGACATAACGTTTCTTTTATTGTTGTTGTTGAAAGTTTGTGAAATGCTACACATGCAGCAGAACTGTACAGATAATGGTATCCTGACATGAACCCACCTATCCGATGGATGTTTTCTCGTCTTGTTGCGACGCTTCAGGAAACGGGAAGTTTCAACCCACGACAACGCAATCGTCATAGCACTCGCAACGACGAAGCTGCCGAAGTTACTGTTCTCGCTTCTGTTGATATGAATCCACATGTGAGCACACGACAACTTGAACACGTGATTGGAATTCCTAAAACCAGTGTACATCGTATTCTTACACGTCACCAGTTCCATTCTTACCATGTACATCTACATCAAGAATTGCATGGGAATGATTTCCAGAATCGTGAACAGTTCTATCAGTGGGTACAGCAGCAAATCCTCGCCAACCTGAACTTCTTCTCCATTGTTCTATTTACCGATGAATGTTCCTTCTCAAACAAAGGACAGGTAAATACAATGAACATGCATTATTGGTCCAGCGACAACCCACGATGGCTTAGACAGGTGGAACATCAGCGTCAATGGAGAGTTAACGTCTGGTGGGGGATGCTTGGAACTACAATTATTGGCCCTTATTTCATCAATGGTAGCCTAAACGGCACAGCGTATGCCAACTTCCTCGGACGATTTGTTCCTCCTCTTCTAGATGAAGTGCCGCTAAGAACCAGAATGCTTATGTAGTATCAACATGATGGATGTCCAGCACATAATGCCTTGCATGCACGTTGTGTTCTGAACCGAAGGTATCCTGCCAGATGGATTGGTCGAGGAGAAACAGTTACTTGGTCTAGATGTGGATGCATTAAAGAAGTTGTCTATCGCCATATTAAACAACTCCAGAGGACATGCAGGAACGTATCGTGCTTGCTTGTAATTCTCTTCAACAGGCAACATTGAAAGCAGTAAATAATTCTTTCATTCGACGAGTGGACCAGTGTATGGGTGTCCAGGGTCACCTCTTTGAGCACCTTTGAATGTTCTACTCCTGGGCAGTGGTACAAGAGAGTCAAAGTCAATTTTGTGTTATGTATTTACTTGGTTTTCATTTGATTTCTGACAACTCCAGTAAGTGGACGAGTCTGTGATTCTGGGCTCAGAGTCAATGCTATGTTATGTAGTTAATAACGTTATGTTTCAGTGAATGGTACACTGTGATACATTTTTGAATAGGTCTTCAAAACAGGAAATGAATTACCGAATAAAAAAGTACAGGCTGCCATTTTAAAAAGTCATACCACTGCTCATATCTTCGTAAAAAACAAAACTACAACAAAGGAAATCATGCTGATTGATGTCCCCCTGATAGCTAAAGAAAATTTGCTTGAGACATTTTGTAATTTGCATTTAGAGTGGTCAAGATAAATGGGACACCCTGTATATTTATTGTATACACAAATTTTATATACCGGTACTGAGAATGTATTTAAAATAAAAGGGAAACTCCTCTGGTTCAAATCGGTATGTGTTCTATGTACAGTTTGCACTAGTCAGAGAAATCTATAAACAGCAAACCAAAATTTAAGCAGCAACTGCAGAAGGAAGAATGGCCAACTAACTAAACAATACATTAACTAAACATGTAAAACTTTAACTATAGAGACTTTTCTCATCTCACAATAACAATCAAAAAGAACACTACAGTACATAAGATGCTTTAATAAAATTACAATGAAATAACACAGTCCGTCACCATTGATCTGTTACATGAGGCAGGAAGCACAGAATGAAAATAAAAGATGCCGTGCTGTTACCAGAGGTGAGGCAGAGGAGTATTTTGCACTTGCAAGTGCATTGTTGACAATTAAAGTGCCATCAGTAAGTGTCAAGTACAGATAAACTACTGCAGCAGTAACAGGTTTTCGTAAGTTTTCATAAAAGTGCATTATAGATACATCCACGTTCAATTTGATACTTTATATGAAATTAAAGTAACTTTCTTATAGCGTAGTAACTGTTTGATCACTGCATTTGGCAGCAGTCGAAAACAAACTATCACGAAGACTACTGACTTTTATGCTTCACTTTTACCAATGTGTATCGAGGGAACTATGGGACCGAGAAACAGCGCAATGGGAGCAAATTGTATACTCTGTTCATCTTTATTTTAATCATCATACAAACAAATGCACGCTCAGCGATTGGCCAAAGAACATAGTTCATGGCCTCCAACAAGTTTTGTTACGTTACTGGAAATAGGTCCTACTCACCTAATAGGTATTTTGTCGTTATGCCACTGAGAATGAAACTTCGATTTCGACACACCCTAGAGCATTAAAAGTGTTCAATTTTTTTTGTTAATCATGGTTTTTAACGTTTAAACCATGTACTTTTTATTTCAAATATCACTGTACAGTGGGTTCTTGTAAAGATGGTACACCATGCAAAGAGCCCTGAATGCAAGTTTTGATCGGTATAAGTTGGCATATAGCCGACTGGTAGAAGTCGCCTGACTTCTGGCAAAGTACCAGTACTGACATATGTGATGAAATACATAATTGTGTCATAATAGGCTTAATTTAACTTCATTATCGAATAACAGCAACATTTGAACTTGGAAGTCTCTATGAAGAGACTTCTCAAAACCTTATTTCCTTGATGCTCGATCCAAATTGTAGAGCGAAAGTAGTTTCGACGGTTCGTAGTGAGGCTGTTTATCGTCGTTGGAATCTAATTGTAGTGCGGTAACAAGTAGTGCAGAAGAATTCAGTGTGTAATGTATCAAATTTACAGTGAATGCATCCAAAGACGTCTGCAACCAGTTCAACGCTACAGGTACAACTGAACAGACTACAACAGCAAGAAAAATTTCAAGACTGTTAACGCTGATAGCTACATTGCAAAGATTTGTTTTGGGAGATTAAGAAGAAATAGGTGCAGTTGCGAGGGTGGGGGCCGAATCGCCATTGAGGAAGGGACAATGGCGATCAACAGCGCCTTGATGAACTTATGGATTGTATGCCTTGACGAATACAGGCATGCATCAATGCAAGAGGACGTGCTACTGGGTATTATAGGTACTGGTATGTACAGCAATCTGGAGCACCGCCTCTGAAGGTCTCGTTGTATGATGGTACAACATGCAATGTATGGTTTCTTTTTTGTGAATCTGGCATGGCTGGATACTAGGCAAGATTCAAAACTTTCACACTGTAAACCAGAAACAATGGTGGATGCAACTAGCATCATAAGTGCAATCAGTGAGACGTGTGTCTGAACATTCTATCCCTATGGAAGTTAGTGTTAAGATGGAAAAGTCCTTAGCAACAAGGCAGCAACACCACTCATGATACAATGTTGAGAGCGGGATTGCTCCCATTCTTTTGAAGACGGATTTAAACTTCAAGGGATGTGTTCTGTTCTTCTGAAATAACTTCTCATACAGTTGCCTTGGAGGTGACCCATATTTCTTGATTTGTTCAGTAGTTTACATACGCGATCATCTTGTGAAAGATGCTCATGAGTGGCAGTGAACAGAACAGAGCAGAGCATTACCTTGAGGCTAATAAGGGGTTGGGTCCAAAGTAATAGCATTAACTGCATACTGACTAGCAAATTTGGGGGAAGTTTACTTCTCATGACAGGTTTTTGAGATGGAGACTAGTCGATGCAGTAAGATGGGGGGAGGGGGTGGGTGCGATACTTCAGTTATCTTCGCTGGGAGAGATGAGATAACGAACCAGTACTGCTGGAACAACTTAGCTGACACTACTCTTCTTTAGCAAAATAAGAAATAAAGTATAGTGCAGGTATCGCAGCAGGAGAGTAAAAAATAGAACGGGGTGTACAGAAAGAAACCTCGTAGCTTTTGACAGCAGTCGCCCAGCAATATTAATTCACGATGCATATCATCAGAACGGATGACTATGGTTGTGCCTGCATGGTTGCAGAAGGAACTGGACCATTCTAAGTACGTTGCAGTTAGTCTCTATCTGTCAGGGGTGGGATACAATCTCTCTACCTGCCCATTCAATAGACAGTTAATGTGGGCTCCCTATGGTACATGGACTCAGCAACGTAGTACAATCCGAACTGAATAGTAGAGGAGAATTGTTCCGTTGTACCCTTGCAAGACGTTGGCAACAGGGATGTGGCAGCATGGTAAAACACAGGTACTATCAGATTAATCGTGTTAGGTGTCAATTGTATGTAATGCAAAGTGACTCTGACGATCCCTCCAGATTTATATAGACAGTCTTTGTTTACCCAGTAGCAAACGAGAGTGTCTATAGCAGGGGAGTCCAAATTTCGGTTCGTGTGCCATGCCCAGGCCCGAGTGCCAAAGTGCTCAGCCTGGATGGCAGATTTTCCCCATCGCCATGTCACGCTGTCTGAGCGCGAGCAGGGGGAAGAGGGGAAAACTGCGAACGCGCCCCGTTTAAATGGTAATGCAGTTGCATTGCATACAACTTGGTTTTATGTTTCACATTTATCAACAACATAAGTCACAAACAAAACAAATTTTCAGTATTATTTAGTTACTTTTGGCGCGCTGAAGACAGATGCAGACAATTTCACAGAGTTTCGCACGAAAGTTGCCACGTAATCGTGACTTATTTAGTTTCATAATCGAAAAAAGTCTTTCACACAAATACGTCGACCGAAATATTGTAGCACTTTTGCAACTTCATCATGGAGACTTGGAAACTCTACCTGAGGAAAGCGATGTAGACGTCCTGGACAGTTTTAACGCACAACAATCTGTCATTAAAACGAGAATTACCTTGTAGACCAATCAGTTACATCTGCACGTGCACAAGTGCATTTCTACTGAAACGATAAATGGTCTCGAAAACAGCTTCAAAACAGACGTAAGACTGACCCGCAATGAATTCCTGAAATTCTGCATTTTCTTTAATGGCAGTGAGTTTAGGGAACTGAACTGTATTTGTCAGAATGTATCCCTTCTACAATGCGATTTTCTTTTTAAATGGATACCCATCAAATTAGAAAGAAGTTAGCTTGCAATGTCTTATTGTGGGCATTGTACAGTAAAGTCCATTTAAAATGCGAAGTCTAAAATGTTCTAATTTTCATTCCTGCATTCCTTTTTCCTTCATAAATTCAACAGTAGTGAGATTTAAATCGAAAAATCGTTCGAGACCTGCCCCTTGACTTAACTTACATGCTCTACATCTACATCTATACTGTACAAACCACAGTGAGGTGCATGGCAGAGGGTACGTCCCATTGTACCAGTTATTAGGGTTTCTTCCTGTTCCAGTCACGTATGGAGTGTGGGCAGAATGATTGATTGAATGCCTCTGTGCATGTAGTACTTATTCTAATCTTATCTTCATGATCCCTGTGTGAGCAATACATGGGGGATTGTTGTATATACCTAGAGTAATTATTTAAAGCCTGTTCTTGAAACTTTGTTAATAGAATTTCTCGGGATACTTAATGTCTGTCTTCAAGAGTCTGCCATTTCAGTTCCTTCAGTATCTCTGTGGCACTCTCCCATGGATGAAACAAACCTGTGACCATTCGTGCTGTTACCAGTTATTAGGGTGTCTTCCTGTTCCAGTCACGTATAGAGTGTAGGAAGGATGATTGTTTGAATGCCTCTGTCCATGTAGTAGTTATTCTAATCTTATCCTCACGATCCCTGGGTGAGCAATACATGGAGGATTGTTGTATATCCCTAGAATAATTATTTAAAGCCGATTCTTGAAACTTTGTTAATAGACTTTCTCGGGATAGTTAATGTCTGTCTTCAAGAGTCTGCCATTTCAGTTCCTTCAGTATCTGTGACACTTTCCCATAGATGAAACAAACTTGTGACCATTCGTGCTGCCCTTCTTTGTATACGTTCAATAACTCCTATTAGTACTGTATGGTATGGGTCCGACACACTTGAGCAATGTTCTAGTATGGGTCTCATGAGTGATTTGTAACAATCTCTTTGGTAGACTGATTGCACTTCCCCAGTATTCTACCAATAAACCGAAGTCTACCACCTGCTTTACCCATGACTGAACCTATGTGATCATTCCATTTCATATCCCTACTCTGCAGTAACATACGAAGTCTTCATACTCTTCGTTCAGTCCCATTGAAAAGTGTTGCAACTAACAATGGAATAATGTGAGCGACATCAGAAATTTTACTACTTGTACCACCAGTTTGTTCATGTGCTCCAAGACAGCAAATTTAGCACAAAGTGCTTTTTGACGTACAGAACAATGAATCCCGTCTTTCGATCATTGTAGTTTTTTGCTCTTTCATTTTTGAGTAAACTTTAAATTCATTCTGTGTGGTATTGTAACGTAATTTCATAGAAAACAGACAATACCTGTCACTTATGTGAACTAAGAATTCTCATCCCTCTCTTCTGTCAGTCCTATTCATTTTAAAGGATTGCGATGATAGGTCGCTAGACTGCCTCTTTTTGTGCAAATAGCCACTGGACATGTGAACGTCCTTCACACCACGAACAAATAATGAAGGTTAAACAGTACTGAAGCACGATTCTGCCGAAGTGAAGACAGTTGTGCCGACCGAAAAACGGCGCACCGCAATGCTACATGAAATGTCACTCTGTTCCGGGTACACTACTGGCCATTAAAATTGCTACACCACGAAGATGACGTGCTACAGACGCGAAATTTAACCGACAGGAAGAAGATGCTGTGATAAGCAAATGATTAGCTTTTCAGATTATTCACACAAGGTTGGCGCCGGTGGCGACACCTACAACGTGCTGACATGAGGAAAGTTTCCAACCGATTTCTCATACACAAACAGCAGTTGACCGGCGTTGCCTAGTGAAACGTTGTTGTGAGGCCTCGTGTAAGGAGGAGAAATACGTACCATCACGTTTCCGACTTCGATAAAGGTCGGATTGTAGCCTATCGTGATTGCGGTTTATCGTATCGCGACATTGCTGCTCGCGTTGGTCGAGATCCAATGACTGTTAGCAGAATATGGAATCGGTGGGTTCAGGAGGGTAATACCTGACGCCGTGCTGGATCCCAACGTCCTCGTATCACTAGCAGTCAAGATGACAGGCATCTTATCCGCATGGCTGTAACGGATCGTGCAGCCACGTCTCGACCCCTGAGTTAACAGATGGGGACGTTTGCAAGATAACAACCATCTGCACGAACAGTTCGACGACGTTTGCAGCAGCATGGACTATCAGCTCGGAGACCATGGCTGCGGTTACCCCTGACGCTGCATCACAGACAGGAGCGCCTGCGATAGCGTGCACGAATGGCAAAACGTCATTTTTTCGGATGAATCCAGGTTCTGTTTACAGCATCATGATGGTCGCATCCGTGTTTGGCGACATCGTGGTGAACGCACATTGGAAGCGTGTATTCGTCATCGCCATACTGGCGTATCACCCGGCGTGATGGTATAGCGTGCCATTGGTTACACGTCTCACTCATCTCTTGTTAGCATTGACGGCATTTTGAACAGTGAACGTTACATTTCAGATGTGTTACGACCCGTGGCTCTACTCTTCATTCGATCCCCGCGAAACCCTACATTTCAGCAGGATAATGCACCACCGCATATTGCAGGTCCTGTACGGGCCTTTCTGGATACAGAAAATGTTCGACTGTTGCCGTGGCCAGCACATTCTCCAGATCTCTCACCAATTGAAAACATCTGGTCAATTGTGGCTGAGCAACTGGCTCGTCGCAATACGCCAGTCACTACTCTTGATGAACTGTGGTATCGTGTTGAAGCTGCATGGGCAGCTGTACCTGCACACGCCATCCAAGCTCTGTTTGACTCAATGCCCAGGTGTATCAAGGCCGTTATTACGGCCAGAGGTGGTTGTTCTGGGTACTGATTTCTCAGGATCAATGCACCCAAATTGCGTGAAAATGTAAGCACATGTCAGTTATAGTATAATATATTTGTCCAATGAATACCCGTTTATCATCTGCATTTCTTCTTGGTGCAGCAATTTTAATGGCTAGTAGTGTAGTTCTGAGGAGGGCCGAGCTAAGCCGAGTGACATGCCGAAGCCTTGGCCCGCCGGCGGCCAGCACACGCTGCACGCGTGAAGTTTGGCATGCCGTGGCCGCCCCTTGTACATAGTGTAGGCGGTAGTGTAGAGTGAAACGGTAGTTATGATGTTAGCCGTTAACAGCAAGATACTACACTCGGTTTGGCGGAAGGAAGATGAGATGTACAGGTTCTAGAATATAATGGCGAGGTTCACAAAGACAGTGGAACCTCTTCGCTTAGTAGTAAACATAAATGTGGTTGGAACTCAATACCTTGTCAGGTTATACAGTAGAAGTAGTGCAGTGGAAATTGTCTTTCAAACAGACAGAAAAAAGTCACATGCCAATCCAGAAAGCACTTTCACTCAAGTGTGGAATGGGTTGAATCACTGCACTGGCTGAGCACTTTACTAAGCCACGTTTGTGTACTTGGAGAATGCAGATACCACAGCAGGAAATTCCCACTACAGGAAGGCTAATTGGAGCTGGCAGTATCCAGGCACAGAGATACAGAAATCGCTTATATCATAGAAGCACCTAAAGTGTTCAGAAGGGGCAGCTAATACTGCAATACGTCGATATCTCACGAATTGAGTGGTTACACAATACATGCAAGATAATAGCACAGTAAACAGCAATCGTATAACATGTAATAATCATCACAATAAACTAGGCTATTGCCAATACATCACATTTGTACTGGAGGAAGTTCTAGTAGGGACCTGCTTTACCATTAACGAGTAGCGCTCTGACTTCAGCGTATCTTTAAAATAAATCCAAGGGCGGTTAATAAAGTTCATCAGCGATAGGTACACGTTGCGAGTCCTCATAGTGGACTGTAGACAGCCTCCTCTGTTTCTGTCTGCTGTTATTTGCCATTCTTTCTTCATCAAAACATTCTTTTAGCTGTCAAGCGACTACTTGTTTCAGATAAACTATACCCTAATCCTTAACGAAGGCAAGAGCAGCTCTGGCAGTACGCAGTCGCTGTCACAATTAAACAGCAATTTATACGAATAGAGCAGTAACAGTAGGCAAAAGACAGTGGGATCAGTAGTTACAGTCACTTGAAAGTACTACTAGATGAGATGGAAGAGCTGGCAACCAAAAATATGGCGCAATTAAAACAGCTGCCGCTTATTACGGATAATTTTACCTGTGGTTGCCTTCCATTTCGTCATCCGCGGGAAGATCTAATGAGAACATAAACACGTTTCTGTAAAACATTCGGCACATAAGTCATCGCAGGATAAAGACGGGAGAATATGTGGGTAACAGAACATAAAGTTGTCCTACCACGATTGGACAAATGCTAAAGTCTTAATAATTTTTCACTACACGCCTGATGAGCAGCGGTAAGAGACGCAGCTAGCAGGCAGAGGTTCGAGGCCACCAAGCAGTACCGTTGCTGACTCAGCTCATTCAATAGCTCAGCACGAAGTCCAGCTGACGTAGCTATGCCTTCCAGAGGCAGGAGTACAGCACACATAAGCTGTAACAGCAAGACACCATTGGATAAAAAGGAGGAAGAAAATAAAGGAATAACAAGTACATGGTGTTGTGAGTGTTATCGAGGAGTCTCTGTATCATGCACTTGTGAGTAGTCGATTTGACCATTGTGGAGACGTAAAACAGGCATTGAGCCACTATTAATCAATTCAAAACGTAATGAGATCAGGCTCACTGATAGGATGGAATGATGACAGATTCAACTACTACCGGTATAGGGTAGGACATTTGGCACTGGGGGTAATTGCCTGGCGGAAAGAGCGGGCATATTAATGAGGTAAATGCCAGAGGCTGGCATCGCTGTTTTTGTTGCCTTGGGTGACTAACTCTGGCTAGCTGAGAAGGAGGTAGCAGATTTGCGATGAATAGAGCACCACTGAGCAGAGAGACCTTGGAAGTATGTGTGATGTATTAACAGGTGGTTGTTGATGTAGTTTTAAAGCTGACTTGTTTAATTACAACTTTAATTCGCCACAGACATATTCTTGATATACTTGTAGATGTAAAGTATGTACATCATCAACATCATCATTCACTTATAGATGTGAAGTATAAACATATTCTTGTGAAGCATTCACTCCACGGGATGCAAAGGGCACCGTGCAAGTTGCTGAGGAATATATTGCTAATGCAGTTACAAAAAATGGTACAAAGAAAACACTGACATCATAACATGCGGACAACTGGATCCTCGGAATAGCTCTCCTGGAAAATGTGTGAAATACTACTGGCTAACAGAGACAACAATGTTAAATAAATTCTAGTCATACTGCGTACTCTTGACGCCGTTTGAAGGTGGCATTATTGAAGGGTGCATAGGTTAAGTAAGTGTAAAGATAATGTCAAATGTGTAAGGTGGTTCAGTGGCATTAGATATAAAATTCCCTTTAACAGGAGGGTAGTAACGATGACAGCCTCGAGCATGACCATTGTAGTAAATACGATTTATATGTATGTAGATAAATAATGTTAAGAGAGATGTGTGTGCATCATGGTAGCCCTTGTAGACAGTGTGAAGATGTGTGGGCGGATGTGCAACAGACTGTCTCATTCTATAGGAAGGAATTGGGGGGGGGGGGGACACAAGAAACTTGGCCTGGTCTAGTATTCCAACACACTGTAACAACAGGTAGGCAGGTCAACCCATTGGGGGCCCGGGCACAGCTATGACTATTCATCGTCCTCACAAACACAGGTGTCACATGTGTTCACTAACTTCAAGAGGGGAGCTTGGCCTCAAATTCATATGGTTTGGTTTGTAAGAGAGACTCTTTTAAAATTAGCTACGTTTGCCACCAAAGAAATAGCTCACTTAGCTATAGCACAGTCAGTAACAAAGCTATGATTTCCAAAGAGCAGTGCAGTACAGTTTGAAGGTGGATATAGGTGCAGTCATGCTAGGAGGTTTGGTGTTCTTATCCACAGGTCTCATGAAATATATATAGATACAAGGGATATGAAAAATCGAACAGGTTGAATAAAAGGCTAAGGAGCATACACAATATTTAAGAACTGTGGGATATGTAGGTGTAATAGTAAGATGTGTAGTGTGTAATAGATAATGTACATATATTTCTATAAGATTGGTGTAATATATGGTGGCCCACATGTCAGCTCGAGCCAAAGGAAAATGTGCAAATTTTTTGACTGCATTTTAATTTGTTTGCCTTTATCAACTGCAATAACCAGTAATCAAAGTGCCTACACCACAGTAGTGCATTGCACTAAATGGGTTTCCCAGATATGGTTCTACAGGATATCCCTCTAAATATAGGTGAGGTTGTGCACACTTGAATACCACGTAATGGCCTGCATGTTATGTGCCTGTTCTAATGTCAAACTCGTGCGTGACCGCTACGGTCGCAGGTTCGAATCCTGCCTCGGGCACGGATGTGTGTGATGTCCTTAGGTTAGTTAGGTTTAAATAGTTCTAAGTTCTAGGGGACTGATGACCACAGATGTTAAGTCCCATAGTGTTTAGAGCCATTTGAAATCCCATTCGTTATTAACCAGTGTAGTAGAGAGGGTGTCATTGATATTAATGGGTGGTGTATAATACCCTTTTCGCCTTGTGTAGTAGACTTATAAATGCGTCTGCGTCTATATTGTGTGTGATTTACATTGCCACTTAATGTTACCAGGTTATTAAATTAAAACCCAAGGTTAGTGTTCAATAGGAAAATTAGGGAATTCGAGTTCTCTTTTCTTCTGTTTCCACTCCATATTGTGAGCTACAGGTGGGAGGCTGCTTTCCAGCTCGCCTTGATAGTGCTTGGCTGAGCCTAGTTCCCACAAACAGATACCATGGCCTGCTTCTCCATGAGTAGTTGCATGAGGAACAAGGAAATCCAATGCTATGACTGATGAGTGGACTCTGTAAGGCGCCTGACAGAGGTCACATTGATGTGCTTGGAAAGTGTGAAGCAGACAGTTACCTGCTTCCCCACAGGTAGTTGCAAATAGCAACGGCTGCATGTGGGGTAGGGAGGTAGGCTCCACATCTACCATGATGCATTTTTGGTGGCAATGTATGATGTACTGCAGCATGTGATTCTAGTGCTTGCAACAACTCCCATTTCTTGAGAAAATTGCAGTTAATACTTTCAGAATTCATCAGAAGGAAATAAAAGTGACCTGCTGTCTGTACCACACACATTGCCTATTAATGAGGTCCGCATGAAACTTTGCATAGAGTGGAAGGGGCAAAGGGTGGCTTCAGCATAACCTCGGATTAGGAAAGGATGGAGAAGGAAAGCGACCATGCCCTTTTGGAGGAACCATCCTAGGAAAGGATTTAGGAAAATCATGGAAAACATGAATCAGGAAAATATATCCTGAGTGATGTGAATATAAAATTCCTAGGTGTCTGTTGTACCCACATTTGTCTTTGTATTCTCTATCACACTGTAGGTCACTAATGTGTGGTTGTAGATCAGAACAAATCTCTTCAAGGAGAGGGGAAAACAGATCAAGATCACTTTATAATGCCATCAGGTCTTAAAACGTTGCTCAGTTTCTTCCTCGTGGACGACTAAAATATGTGAATAATGTTGAAAGTCTTTGTTAACAACAGCATCGAACACGGACGATAATTTAGTAAAATTAGCTTGATTTCTTTTTTTTTAGGTGTCAATATGCGTGTCTATCGTTTTGTGTAAAAAGGTGATATTCTTTACACAGGGGATTAAGATTCGAAGACGTTGTTGGTATTACACATGACCGAATCACAGTTGCTGCTATTACATGGCACCGCTGTCAAAGCTGACCCTCCCATATTTCATAATTGGCGCTTTTCCGATGTTGTCACGACCGCACCATGCACGTACATTTCCCTCGCTCCCTTCCATGCCGCAACTGCTCTGCTCTACTAGAGCAGACACGAGTGCTCACGCTCAAAATATGCGAGTTGTTAAGCCTTGGTCTAGCAATATTCACAAGGAATGTTACTTGAAATAGCGAAACTTTGAGATGTAGTATAACACTCTGTTACCATCTTCCAAGGAATCAAGAAGCGGATTGAAAATGAAGCTTATATTTGGACTAATACGCTTACTTGATGAGACATTATTTCTTGGTCTCAGAAAAATGATGATTCAAATAACGGAGATATCCTCGAAATATTAGAGCTCTTGAGCAGGGCTTAATTTCAGCTTTTAACGCTCAGGAAAGGCGTTACAGCTCCTCCCAGGGAATTTTTGTGAACTCACTGGAGATTTCAAATACTACACGTGCATTAAATTGCAAAGTTGTAACTATAAAATGCCACTACACTGGCGCTAGTGAATGTGACAATGGGTGAGCAATGTGATGGGATAGGTAGGGGCTTGGAGTTGGAACAAGATACTGTGTGTGTGTGTGTGTGTGTGTGTGCAAGCTACGCTTCATTCCGAAGTTGTGATCGGTAGGCCTACATATCGCGTTTTGTTTAAGACTGCCAGCAACCTCAGTGATCTAGTAGCATGCCGACATCTTGTATTATGTGTGTCAATGAGAAAAATATCGTAAGAATTGTTCAAATATGGGTGTCTGTATAATGTGCTTTCACAAAAATCTTCTTTCTTCTATGGCATAATTTGCACTATAGCTGCTGATCAACTGCGCGCACGGTGCACACATGGCTAAAAGTTGGCCAATACATAAACATCCTTCCACTCACATCCCTTTGACTATGGCACTTTTCCTTTTTCCCTGCCCCATACTCTTGTTAGAACATTGTCAGCCTTCAACTTAATCTCGGATTACCTGCACAACAGAGGGGAGCTACCATGTTGTTGTTGTTGTGGTCTTCAGTCCTGAGACTGGTTTGATGCAGCTCTCCATGCTACTCTATCCTGTGCAAGCTTCTTCATCTCCCAGTATCTACTGCAACCTACATCCTTTTGAATCTGCTTAGTGTATTCATCTCTTGGTCTCCCTCTACGATAGGGGGCTATTTGTATCTCTCAGAGGCCAAGAGATTTTACAGAAAAAAAGTAGAAGAAACTAAAAGGAGGGGAAATGATAGATTCATAAGAGAAGTCTCTAATCCGTGCTAAGCAGCCTGGACTCTAGTAAATGAACATAGCAAGCCTATTTCCTCTTCTAATGCCTACAGTCCTGATGACTTCAATGACTACTTCATCAAAGTTATAGAAAACGCCGTTGCTGAAATCTCAGACTTGGTTGTAGATCCTCCGAAACATGGAAAAAGTACATGCAAATGACATAGTGAAAATAGTAAAATCTTGCAAAACTTTGGAGAGTCAAGATATCTACGGGATGCCCTGCACTGTCCTAAAGAAAATTATTGGAGAAATAGCAAAGCCATTAGCAACAGCTATAAACAACTGCCTATCTGCAGGAATTTTCCCAGATTTCTAAAAACTTCCAAGGCCAGTACCAGTTTACAAAAAAGCAAACCCAGATAATGTGTCTGATTTTAGGCCAATATAAATCATTCCTATAATAGCAAAAGTGACTGAATCCATCATGAATGATGAAATCCTAACTTATTTTGAAGAAAACAATTTCTTCAAAGATGCAGAACACGGGTTCCGGAAGGGAGAGTACTGTTCCTCTGCAGCATTAGACTTATTAAGAAAAGTAATGCAGGCATTCGAGGAGAGAGAGTTTGTGGTACTCACACTGTGTGATCTAAGCAAAGTTTTCAACTGCATCCCCCACAAGATTTTGCTCAGGAAACTAAAATGCTATGGTGTGGGAGGTACAGCCCTAGCTTCACTCTTACTTGGAAAACAGAAGGCAAAACAGCTTTACCAGAGGTCGCAGCTAGCCCAGGAACTACTTTGCTACACCAGGCACATGATCGCAAATAGTTGCGGCAGATACATCCGCTAAACGGGATTTATAGGGCGGCGCACCGCCGATAAAGGGCAGTTCGCTGCACTGCTTGGAAGTATACAGAAGCTGCCGCCTCGGCAGCTGCGGCAAGCACCTCATCTAGCTGGCTGATCTCTTGCCAATTGACTTGGTAAAATCGATGATTTTCTTGACAATGTAGAATTGTTTGGTTGTGATCTCTCCCCATGAGAAGGCGGATCTTTTCTGTTATTATTGTTTGTTATTGTATATTGGTGACTATCCACAGTTGGGAAGGGTCTGTTGTTCTTTTGAAGACTGGATTATTGTTTCATTTTGGTGAGTCCACTAAATTGTTTCGGACTTGTGTTTTTCACATTTCTATTGTGCTAGCGCAAATACTTCAGTCATTATAAGTCTTTGTTGTTGTTATTTACAAAGAACCTGTTCTGTTTCTATTGCATTATATATATATATATATATATATATATATATATATATATATACACATAAAGGCTGTGCAGAGTTTTGCTGAAGATGAGTGCTATTAAGGAGGTGAAGCTTAAGATGGAGTTACGCCTATCATGCAACACAAATTGGGTTATAGGGGCAGGAGGCACTTGACTGTGTCTGCTTCCAAACATATGTAGCAGGCATGTCTAAAATGATCTCCTGTGCTTGAAAAAAACGACAGTCATAGCAACTGGTTAAAATTGTACACTGTCAAAACAGGACACAGGGTTGAAAAAAGTGCACAGAAGTTGTGTGGTAAAAATTCACTAATTTCTCATTCAACTTAAAAGTAATTTTACATTTTCATAAGCAGACAAAGCAACACTATTTTCAAACATCTTCTTCTTCTTCTTGAGTCGATGAGGAGCAGGACACCTGTAGAATTCCAGGTCTTGAATAGCAACAAACTTGAAGATTCAACGCATCCATGAGATATTCTCCTTCCCCTTCATGTAGATGATGGTATCTGTGTGGTCGAATAATCGAAGCGACATTACCATATCTTTGTAGGGTATGTGAAGATCATCCCAGTGAATTCCATGGTAGAAATGTCTTAACCACTTTGCACTCTTCTGTGTCTTAGCACACTTCACATACTTGAAAGACCTGAGTGATGCAATGTTTGCTGAGAATGTCTCTATTATTCCTACATCTTTTGTGTACACAGCGAATCCAACATATTTAAATATGAACTGTTTATGATCACAATCATAGGAACCCTGAGCGTCTGCAATGATGTTGACACCCTGAGATGCCACTGTGGAATGCTCTAGGTATGGTGCAACACCTGTTCATTTATGCAGCTCATTGCACAACACAGGTGAGCGGGCAGTAGTTGATCATATGGTCATGTAGAACTAAAGTATACTTGGCAGTGTACTCTGGGAAATTTACCGAAGATTCAAATTCGGTTCGCACATCACCGGCCAGGGTGGCCGAGCGGTTCTAGGCGCTACAGTCTGGAACAGCGCGACCGCCATGGTCGCAGGTTCGAATCCTGCCTCAGGAATGAATGTGTGTGATGTCCTCAGGTCAGTTAGGTTTAAGTAGTTCTAAGTTCTATGGTACTGATGACCTCGGAAGTTAAGTCCCATAGTACTCAGAGACATTTTTTGAGTTTGCACATCTATAGGTCCAGACTTCATTATCTCATTCTGTTTCAAGCAGTCTATTACGATGATTGGTGATAGCTCCATGAATTGACCCCCTCATCCTTCTTCTTCAGCACTTTTATAGTAAGAAGCATGAAACCACACATACATGTCATATGCTAAGCTGTACACATTTTCATCCCAGTGCAGGTGTAATTTGTCATATGGGTAGAATTCAGAATTCAGGTAGGCTTTGGCATTAGTTAACTTGCAGTTGTCAGACACAGGGGAATCATTTGCTATATTCCCTCTTATATCAGTCTGAAACCCAAGTTTGATCAATCTAGGTGTTTCTAGCTGTGAAGAGGTTTAATAGCCCATGTTTGTCTGCTTGTAGTTGGTAGCACTGAGTACTCGAAAACCTCCCATGAGCGAAACGTTAGTGATAGAAATGTACCTCAATTTAGGACTTTTCAGAGCTTCAAACACTCTTCACTTGATACACTGATGTGAGGCATTTTCCATATTACCTTGCTGATTGTGATCATATTCTTCTCTTGAGCTTCTTGAATGTATGAATTATTGTCCATCACACTCTGTACCGCAATGAGTTCCTGTTTAGCATTCATAATAATCAGCCTCATGTCCTCAAAGTAGCCCATCAGCATTTTTAGAGGTATGCATGCAGTAAATCGCTTGTACTCTGCAACTGTCCTATCCTATGGATTGTCTATGAACCATCCCACATTTTCTAAACCATTCAAATTAGTGGGTGATGCAGGGACATACGTTTTAAGGGTTGGTGTTATGCCAACATTCTGTGCACGGTTGACCTCAGACCCATTGAGTTCATAAGGTATATCCTGAAACAGAAATGCTAAGGTGTTACGTGTAAGGTTGGATCCCACTGTATGCTGCCATTGGTTTTCCTCAGTGACTTCTCCAAATGTATGAAACCCTTGCATGGAAGCGTCAGTGCATCTTAATGCTGGATGACAATCCTAGTTTCATGATTCTTATTAAATGTGGTTGAAGCATAACGTTTAGTGAGAAGTATTCCTGACATCTAATTCACTTATGATACTGGACTGGTTATATTGAGTGAGGACGTCACTGTGAGGTTCAAGCCAACTGATTTAAGAAACTACTTGTTCGCAAGTGTTATCACTTTGTGGTTTGATGGCAAAGTGACGAGCTTCGGATTGCATACACTGATTTTATACCATACGCCCATCCTGCCTTAAATGAAATCGTAAAATGATTTCCTCACCACGAAAGTCAACAAGTCGATTATTCTGGTCCACAATACACAACTCCAAATAGTCCAATGTCTGAACTGTCATTGGAAGGTATATTGCATTAGTAGGAGTCTTGACACTCGTATACCCTGTTGCAGCTGAGGGTAAGAATCCATAAATAGAATGAATGAAGCTGTCATTGAGATAGGAGTTCATTGCAATGTTACACTCAACTCGGATTGTGCTGACAGGTAGTATGTTCACAGTCTGATCTGACTTGTAAAATTTATTAGGATCCTTTTTCAAAACTGCCCTTTTGTGAAACCCGGTAGGCGCCCTATTGAACCTTTCTGGTTAAAGTCAGTCGTTGCATTTACAGTCCTTATTTCAGATTTAAGTGTACTGATGTTTGCATGTAGCTCAATACCTTTTCCAGACTGTTTTAAGACTTTGTTTAAATAATTGATATCGTATGCACCCGGCTCTATTTCCACAATGTCTTTTTCATCATAGGTATCCAGATGCAGTTTCTTGTTAGTCTCGGTGATATTTGGGACGCTGTTGTACGTCTCCAGTCCAATCAATGCAATACTCCATTCACCAATGCTCAAATCAATAGGCGCGAATTAATTTGCAAGCAACACAGATGATCGTTCTTTTAACGTCAAAGTGTACAACACTGCATCTCAACCTTAACTGATGAAGGAATGTTTAAAGCTCCTCCTTATATATTCTGCTTCTTCTTCTTTTTCACTGTAAACGTCAAGAGAAACACAATTCACAGATGTCCGCAGAGGTATGTATTAAAATCCTCTTAGTGCCGAAAACTGTAGAACACACATCTTCTGCGAGTGAAGTATCGCTGTAATTCTTCTTTCGGTTGCTGGTCATTAAATGAGTCGAAATAGTAGACGGTATCTGCATTTTTCATAACATATGACACCCAGTGGTTGCCGCGACCTCCAGCAACATCTACATTCGCAATACCACATTCACCAGTTTTCCACACAGTCTTTGGTAATGTATCCCTCATAAAAACAGCACAGAATCTTGAAATGTTGAATTTTTTTCTAACAGACTTACGAAGGGCAGTATTTGTGACTGATCGATCTGGTAGGACTGCTAATGGGCTTTTTTTATTTATTTATGAATAGGCCAAGCTCTTTTCTGTACGGTTTCAATTATAATCCTTTTCTGATGGCTGCATCTTCCACCATGTGGTTATGTGTTCTTGCCTCGTGTAACTGAGCTTGGGAGTTTTGTGCGTTCTTGACTGTTTGACCAATTGCTGCACCACCACCAGCAAGGGCTTATACCGCCGAGAGTGCTGGGATGAGGAATGGTAGGAAACTGCCAGTCATCTTGGGTACTGGTAGAACTCGAGGTGCTTTAACTGATCCTCTTTTTCTTCTTCCTGCTTCAGAGCATTTTTAGCTATACATAGCTGCCAGGATACAGTTCTTCAAATAGCTCTGCTTCCCACCCTTCTCCTCCTTCTTGTTTAGTGCACAACGAGCAGCATTCATAACTTGCTTGAAATTCATCACTTCTAAAACCAACTTAATTTTCCATGTGTGGTTTTATCAGATGCAAATGCTGCAATGTGTTGACCTGCACCAATACCATTTCTTCTGTGTATCGCCATAGCCTTATCAGCTTAAATCCTGTCTGCAATGTGACGACTTGAACGATCTTTATTTGCAGCATATGCAAGGTCATGTTCCATACATGCTTCGTCGAGCAGATTAACCCCTGTATCACCTCACGCCAAGCGTTGCTGAAGCTTAGTTCCAGGTCCACAGTAGTTACATGCCGGAATGTGTAATTCCACTGCTAGTTTGTCTAGAATACCACCACATCCCCTAATGCTTCCCCTAGCATCCATGTTACGCTACTGCGGTGGTTGTGGACTGTGCGTCCCCACTATATAGCAAGTCATTAGAATCAATCCAACTGTTTTGTGCTGCAGGAAAACCAAGCCATTTGACTAGCGCTCTATTTTCCTGACGTCTTATGACTCTCTCCACGAGAAACAAATCAGCTTCTGAGCTTCCCTGCAACTGCTCCGTGTAGAAGCAGCCTGAAATTTCTTCGTTCTTACTACCCTTCTAGATATAAGTTCTATGATTCGTTCTTCGCATCTTTGATACTCTGTCGACGAGTTCGGTAGGTATGATCTATCAAATGCTGTCTTGTGTTTTGAGATACGTATCAAATCACCTGTCTGCATGGAACCAGCATTTTAATGCAATAGTGCACCATATCCATGAGTCCATTATCACGAACATAACTTGTTCTCATTTTTATTGTGCTATATTTGGTTCGATTATAGTGGGCAATTATTTCTTGGAGGATATCTGTCCATCTGCGTGAGCCACGAAGGTTTAAACGCATCCACATTCGACCTTTTATTGCTGTTCAGATGCTCCACGATACTTGCCTTTGCGTGGGTGAATTTTGAGTAGTGACGTATTCCATACCGCTGCATCATGGTCTTCAAATACTTACCGTAAAACTCTCCACCATGATCGGTTTGGAGGTTGTCTCGACATTGATTTTTCCCTGTCTGTAGCAAACGCTCAAACACATCTGCGACATTTCTTCCCATTTTTGTTTCAACAGGCAATGCCCAGGCAAAATTGGCGTATGTCTCAATAACCATTAAATATATTTGAATCCATTTTTCTCATGTAAATATTCCCTGATATCTAAAAGATCATCCTGCCATAAATCATCCAAACCTTTAATCGTAACATACCTACGAGGGTATGTTTTGCATGATGGTTTGTGCAGTTCTCAAGCTAGTCTCCATACTTGTTGATGATACCTCTCTCTCTCTAAGCTCAGAGATTATTGAAGCAGCCTCATTCGAATGAACTGTACTACCTGCAGCGAGTGCAGCAGCTGATGCTACGAGCAGCCATAATCGATCTATTAGCTCGCCGGTGTCGTCAAATATATATACTGCGGTATTCGATTGCTCACCGATTTATGCTCAACGTCAATACCATCACCGCTGCTGCTGTTGTTGTTTTCACCTTCAAATATTGGTTTTATAATGGTTTTATATTCCTTGTTGCTCACGTTTCTTGCGATATTATGTACATCAGTCAAATGCAGTATTTCGCGGTACATCTCCCTGGCATTAACTGAATAATTTATAGGTTTTTTGATAGGTATTAGAAAAATAACATCCATTAAGCCAGGTGTTCTCTCAAACCGCCTTTCACCAATCTGTATTGTGTCATCAACTACATTTATAGGCTGCATGCCCAAATGTGCGGTTTTCCCTTGCTAACGCAGAAAGTTCTATCTATCTGACCAGGGGCGTGATGGATAATGAACTCGTCAATGGCAACAGCATCGTTATCTTGTGCTTTTGTTTTTGCTGAGAGCTGCCTGAGAGATTCAGTAACCGGCTTGAAGGTCTCTCTTAATGTTTGCTGTCGATCCATATGCCCTAACCTTAGCAACCGCAATTTCTCTCGAACCTCTTTCCGCGCTCGAATGATTTTCTGCTTCGTTGGCATCTCATTGTATACGAATCCGACGTCTCTGCAGCGTGAGGCTTTATATATCCGCACCTCTTCCCCTTATTATGTGCCTGTCCCACTTCTGTACATCAAGGACCTTTACATCTACTTTCTCCTCAATAGCCTTGACCTTTTCGGTTAAGTCGGTTACTTTCTCACCTATTTCATTAACTAACTCAATTAATGCATTGACCATTCTCTGAAGAGTCTGGTAATACGTCTCTAGTTCCCTGCGCACACCTCCAACTTTGTGCACAACAGCCTGAATTTCGGCATCCATTTAAAACGTATGTTCTGTCTGTGTACAGCAATTCTCTAGGGCTGAGAGCTAGACATGGGCGTCTACTGATGTACTCACCTCTCTTACTGGGATACATGTACAGAAACTCTTGAAAGTTTCGCCTGTACCTAACATCACTCGGTTTTCTTGTTTTATCAATAACGAGAAACCCATACTGCGAACGATTCTAGCAGTCAGCACATATCTCAACAAAATCATTGAACAACATGTCGGTTCATACATGTGCTTGGTAAATGTGTTTAAATTCAAAGTGTCTCGTCTGAAGGCTATAATGAGGTTTGCATTATCCCTAATCAACTGTTTTGGGAATCTGTACTTTTTGGCTTAGATAAAATACATCGGCACTCGTATGATGACAGAAACAGAAATATTTTCGAATTTGGTCTTGGTTTTCCTCAGCAACATCGTCAAATATGAACACAGTGTTTGGCTTTACTTTTTTAGGTGGGGGCATATCACTGCTTTCACGGACTGTCGCGTATGAAACACCTTTTACAACGTGCAGTCTCTCCTGTAATGTCTGGTCTTGGGCTCAAACATTGTTGAAATCGGACTTCATCTACATGTGTTAGCAGTGTCATGAGGACATTAGTCTTGCCACAGTCGGACAGATCTACAATAATTGCTCATATATTATCAGGAAGGAGTATTACATTCTTCTTCTTCAGGTCTTCTTTTGCATCTTCACAGGACCAGTCACTGTCACCAAAGTCCTTGTGATGAGGATGTTTCACCCACCCTGTCAAAAACTGTTTGTGACGAGGGCCACTTGAAGTCCAAAATTAACCGTCTGACATACATTAAAATGCTGCACACTCACAGGATGAAACACTGATTGTGGTTCCTCATTTTTGTGGCGCTATATCCACTAAAATAGGAAACGTCCAGGGTAGATGGGTTGTAAGACCGATTTTTCCTCCTCCTAAGATGATGCGCCTTGTTAAGGACAGTGTCTGCCTCTGGGTCCCTTGAATTTATATCATCCCCTGTGAGTGAGGAAGTAGCTATATAAGTCAGACCATTCATACTGTTTCCGACTGCTGAGCAGAACACCAACGGCATATTAAAAATAGAGAATTAGAGAAATAGGCAATTGTGGAGTACAGCCTCACTAAGAAACGTAAAATACTGTTTGATGAAAGAAAAATCTTGTTCCATGCCTCCACATACTGAGATTCTGTTATTAAGGAAGCTGTTGAAATAAGAATGAGCCAGAAGAACTTGAACCATGATAGCAGATATTATCTGAGCACATGGAAACGAGCACTCGATGCAGACAAGCAGCAGAGACATTCCTTGCAGTGTTTACATTCCCATGGAAGTGATGGTGCCATCAGTGCAGACACTGACACCGTCAGCGACAGCAGTATGTAATCACTGACCAACCAGAAGCCGACCAACCAGAAGCTGTCCACAGGCTATATAAGGCCACTAAAGCAGCGAATATCCCCACTATCATGCAACACACCAATACCTTGGTTGCTCCACTCGTCCCCAGTCTCCAGGACTTGGGTCAGTTACCCCTCCCCCCCTCCACTTTGACATCAACACTCCAATCACAGCACAAGACATTAAACTTGTCCTTGGGTCAAAACATAACATAGCCCTGGTGACGACTGTGTCACCTACCAGCGCCTCAAAGAATGCCCCTTCTCCTTCCTGACTGTCCTTGCTGATTTATATAAAGTCAGCCTCTCCACTTCTACACTGACCTGTGGAAGACTTCCCACATCCTCTTGTTCCTCAAACCCCCCTTCTGCCAACTCTTCCTATCATCTCATCTTCCTCATCTCCATCTTCAGTAAGGTCTTTGATTCCATCCTCTCCCGTTGTATCCATCAACATCTTAATCAACACCACCTCCTCCTCCTTATCCAGTGTGGCTTCCAACCCTCCTTCTCTGCCAAAGACCAACTCTTTAACCTCATCCACTTTCTCTCCCTCCAACTTAAATCCCATTGCTCTGCCATTTTTGTTTCCCTCGAACTACGAAATGCTTACGACCACATATGGCATCTTGGTCTCCTCTTTAAAACTCCAAACCTACACCCTGCCTATCAGTTTTGTCCATCTGGTGGCTTCCTTCTTCTCTCACTGTCCTTACTATGTCACCCTCCTTGATACCAACTCCCGTATCTTCTATCCCACCGCTGGTGTCACCCAAGGCTCTGCCCTCTCCCTTCTCCCCTATCTCCTGTACACTGTCGATATACCCAAGCCACCCCACCTGTACACCTCCTCCAATATGCTGATGATACGGTTGTCCTCAGCTCTCTATCCTACCCTTCAATGGTTCCAACACACCCTCCAGATCTACGGTAGCATTCTCGTTTCTCGCACCCAGGTTCCCGGGTTTCATTCCCGGCGAGGTGTTGTGTGATGTCCTTAGGTTAGTTAGGTTTAAGTAGTTTTAAGTTCTAGAGGACTGATGACCATATATGTTAAGTCCCATAGTGCGCAGAGCCATTTGAACCATTTGAACCAACCCTCCAGATCCACCTTGACCAGTTCACTATTTGGTGCAACCAGTTATTCCTTGGTATCAAACTCTCCAAGACCTAGGCAATCATCATAGGCTGCACCACCTGCTCCTTCCATTTCCATGATTTCTACCAAAGCGTTGATGGTTGTCCCAACCAGTTCACCCCCACCCTGAGATACTTTTGCCTCACCCTCAACTGTCACCTCACCTGGACCCCTCATCTCCTAACCATCCAGTAGAAAGCCCATACCCACCTCCACCTCTTGAAATTCCTGTCCGGCTGGACATGGGGATTTTCATGTTTCCACCATCCTCCACACCTACAAATCCATAATCCATCTTATCCTCTGTTATACCAGCATTGCCTTGATCTCCACCCCTCCCCCCAGCCCCCCACTTTTACAAGGCCATCCAAATCCTTGAATACTACGCGCTCCACCTTGCCTTCTGTATCTGCCTTCCGTCCCCCACACGGCTCCTGTACGTCATACTCTTCCCCCACTTCCTCCTTTTCCTCCAACATATCCGCATCCTTTACACTGTCTGCAGGCTTGATCTCCCCCACCACCTGGTGCCCTCCTTCCTCTCCACCCCCTGCCCATTTCTGCGCCTCTATAAATGTATCTCCCCTCTCTCCACCTCCACACCTTCCATACCCTCCATCAGGGCAATTTCCAGCACCTCTCCCTCCTGGATGATGAACTTTGCCATGACATCTACCCTTCCTACCAACTGTAGCCTGGCCTTGTTTCCCCCTCCCTCCCCAAGCCCCCCCTTTCCCCTCCCCTCCTTCCCACAGAGCAGTTATTTCTCCTTCCTCCCCACCTGAGTCTCTACACTACCTCCTTGGCTGTTTTCTTCTCCCATCCTTCCCTCTCTGCCCTCCTTCAGTGCACCCCCCATCTGTCTCCCTTCTCTTGCCCTCACTCTAGCATTGCCCCTTTCCCCCCTTTCTTCCCTTCTCCCTCGTATTCCTACCCCTGGAGGGTCTTCCCAGTTTGTTCTTCATCAACGGTGTGGTACGTCAGTGTTGTGTTCGGTACCATTCTACAGTGACGTAAAGTGCTGTGGTTTTAATCGTGTGCTTGACTTGTACATAGTTTTGTTGTTGGTGTTCGTTCTGTGCTACGCCTTCTATCGCGTAGCTGTTTTAATCGTTCTGCAACTTTTATGCTCCAGCCATCCTTCACCTTGCGTTCTTTTAATCCTTACAGTGTGTGGTTTTTGTGTAAAATACTTTTTTAGATTTTTGTCTCCATTTTTACAGTCACCCCCTTTTGTATGCCCTCTTCCATTATGTTCCCCCTTTTTATATCTATGTTCCACCATATTTCATCCTTTATGTTGTTTTAAATGTCCTCCTGTTGTATACTTAATGTCTCTCCGCTGAAAAACAGTGTTTATGCTGCTGCCAGCCTGCCCCAGATAAGGAACTGAAATACAATAAAGAAAATAAAAAAATTCAGTGAAGCCAGTCACTTACTTCTCATGATGATGATGGAACTATCGTTGAAAGTTCAAGATTTTATCCCAAATCGGTGCGGCAAGAAAACCAAGAATGTTTTACCTATACCAGTATCTTTGGCACTTCAGTGTATATCATCTTTCCAATATTAAGGTTAGAGGGCTACCATTTAAATAAATTATAAATAGCCGGTTTATATGGACCATTTAAATGTGTTAAGAAATCAGGGTAATTTTCCAGAAGACAGGCCCGTTGGGGTAAAAATATTTGAAGGATGCAAAAGTGATTTTATCTGCATCTACTGTACAGTATAGAATAATGTTCTCCAACAAATGGAAAATATTTCATCACTCAATTACACAGACATATATACCATGTTCACAGAGCCAGCTGTGTGAAGGAAGAGTGGAGGCCACAAATCCAATCTATACTTTGGTACACCTAAATATATAATTTCACTTTCAATTGATATTTCACTTTGATAATAATTCAAAAGACCTGCTGATGTTTTCCCTGACATGTGGTACCTGTTAAATTATGCCTCAGAGGGTGCACTTTTGAGAGCATTTTCAATTTGTATTTATCTGGAAAATTGTAATAATTGATAACATGATGAAGGAAACTGAAAATTGTTGAATACCACAAAATCACATAAATCCAGTATGGCAAACCTTATTCTTCTGACATAAGCCAACAGTAGTATAGTTTGGTCAATTCTTCTTGTGTCATGTCAGCAGGGAGTGTGGCGAATGAAGTGGTAAGTACTAGGGCCTATCGTAGTGAGAGGAATGTTGCAGGTCGAAATCTCCCACAATGCTGACAACATTTTGCAGCTCGAACTACAATCTGATCACTTCCTGTGATGGAAATGACGCAAGGAAGTAACAAGGTCTCGTGAAACCACATTACAGTGCATTCATGTTCACTTGTGGTACTTATTAGTAGCTATGAATGTGAAATGAAATTAAATAAATGCCACAGTGCAAGGTCAAGCGATTCACTGTGTACAGGCTAGTGCAGTGCCACTTAGCGTCAGGTCATGTAGACTCATAAACACGATGGAAAGCATCTCAAACGGTTCCAAATTCTACCATTGAATACGAAGCCGTATCAGGGAGTATTGCTTAAAGAAAAGTTGGAGAAGCTATGTATCTCTTTCTCCCCTTTCCTCCTTTCCGACCTGCTCACTGTCCCCCTACTCTTTCGACCTCTCTCCAGCTTCTCCTCCTCCTGCCCCCTTGCTTTGTCCATCTCCTCTTCCCCCTATCTCTGATCATCTCTTGGTCACCCTCTCTCTGTCCATCTCCTCTGCCCTCTCTCTCTGTTTATCCTCCTCGACATGATGTCTGCCTGTCTCCTCCCCCTCTCTCTGTCCATCTCCTCCTCCCCCTTTCCTGTTCAGCAACTCCACCTGCTCTCTATGTGCTTATTTCCTCCTCCCTCCTTCCTCTTTCTACCTCACTCCCCCCCTCCCCTTTAGAAATCCACCTGCTCAAATGTACTCATCTGCACATATAGCCCCTGATACCCCCTGCACAACATGCTTGTTGTGAAGGTCAACCTGCGTATCATGGCTGAAAGTGCTATTTGCTGCATTTCAGCATTTGCATTGAATACATATATTGAACATACCTCCTCCCCCTGCCTGTCTGTGTTCACTTATTCTTCCCCCTGTCTCTCTGTCCACCTCACCCTTCCAACTCTATTTGTGTATCTCCTCCTCTCCACTCTCTCTGTCTCATCATCTCCTCCTGATCCCTCTATTTGTCCATCTTCTCTGAACATATCTGTCTGCCCCGCACTCTGTCCATATACCCCTCCCCCTGTCTCTCTTCATCTCCTCACCCATCCTCTTCCTTTTATACCAGCCTCCTGCATCTTCTCCTCCTCCCCCTCTTTCTTTCAGTCTCCTTCTCCCCTTCTCTCTTTCCCTCTCAACCTTCTCCCCTCTCTCTGTTCATCCACTCCTAGCCCCTCTCTCCCTATCCATCCTCTCCTGCCCCCTCTCTCCTCATCCATCCCTTCCCGCCCCTTCTCTCTATCCCTCCTCTATCCGTCTCAACCTCTCCAAAGTATGCCCATCTGCATGTGTAGCCCCTGCATAACAGATCTATAAAACAGGCTATTGCTACTGCCTCAACATTCCTATCATTCAGTGCAGCCTACATCTCAGGGGATGGAAAATCATTTACTGACCCTGACATGTAGGCTGCCATTCAAAGTGAGTCGATAAAACAGGCCAATATTACTGCAACAGAAGACATCTGTCATGCAGGGCAGCCTACACATTTTGGACTGGAGAACTGTTCCATGCTCCTGACAAGTAAGCTTCCCTGAAGGTTCACGAGGCAGATTGATAGGGCAGGCGGATACAATTTCCACACAGCTCTCCAGTCATACAGGGCCCACCTATATGACAAGGGTTGGGAAATTCGCTCATACTGCAGCTAGGAGGCTATAAACCACACAGTCCTGATACTCGTCTGTGTGCCAAATTTGGTTGAAATCAGTCCAGGAGTTTGGGAAGCGAAACAGACATACACATTTATCTTTAGAGCAATACATTTAGTATGAACTTTGCTAATATTTCTTACAATGATTCTTATATTTAGCCATAAAACTTTTCAGAAACAGTAACACTCAGGCTCACTAACGATTTGCACATTTATTCAGATGTGTGCTGTGTTTTGTAAAGTGCTTTTTTCCGTATCAATAACACTGAGAAAGAAACCATTTGAAATGGACTGTCACATAACATGCTGTATATAGACACTAAATACTCGCGGGCTACAGAGCAATTTATGTCAATATCAATATGCATCTCACTGTATCTACTATAGTGCCTTAAATCCCATTCACTTGTATTAGAATTTTCATTAGATGCAACCTGTGTTCCAGTTCTAAACGCTGAAACAGTTTCTGACCATTCAGCTGCTTATATCTTGGGATACTGATCTGAATGAAAATCTTGTACAGTATTTGAATAGAACTGTTCAAATGGTTCCAATGGCTCTGAGCACTATGCGACTTAACTTCTTAGGTCATCAGTCGCCTATAACTTAGAACTAATTAAACCTAACTAACCTAAGGGCATCACACACATCCATGCCCGAGGCAGGATTCGAACCTGCGACCGTAGCGGTCGCTCGGCTCCAGACTGTAGTGCATAGAACCACACGGCCACAATAGAACTGTATCCTTCCCCAGATGACCCCCCCCCCCCTCCCACAGATGAAAACATTTATTATGCCCGTCTGATTTACGCATAAGATTCTACAAAGATAATGCAGAAGAACATATCCTTCTAGCAGCAGTTTACTGTAGACTGTAGATAAGATTCTACAAAGATAATGCAGAAGAACATATCCTTCTAGCAGCAGTTTATTGTAGATTTCTGGGGCAAAGACAGGTACCTGTCAACTGGAAAAAAGCACAGGTCATTCCTATTTCCAAGAAGGGTCACAGGACAGATGCACATAATTATGGGCCTATATTGTTGACGTCAATCTGATGTATAATTGTGGAATAATATGCTTAAGAATTTTGTAGAATGAAAATCTCCTCTATAAATGTCAACATGGATTCTGTAAACAGAGGTATTGGCAAACTCAGCTCGCTCTGTTCATCCAAGAGATCCATGGAGTGCACGGGTTTATACCTCATTTCTTGACTTCAAGAAGGCATTTGATACTTTCCCACACTGCTGATTAGTGAAAAAACGAGCTTACAGAGCATCAGGCATGTTTGTGACTGGATTCAAAACTTCCTTATAGACAGAACTCAACAAGTCACTCCTTGAATTGCGACAGGACCATTGCTGATTACAATGGATTTAGATGATCTACTAGAAAGTGTCAGAAACTCTTTAAGAGTGTTCTCAGATGATGCAGTTATCTGTGAGAAAGAAGCAACGTCAGAAGACAGTATCAATTAGCAGAATGACCTGCAGAGGAGGAATGGTGCAGGATACGGCAGTTGACCATGAATATAACATCTTGTGCTTACATAGGAAAAGAAATATACAATTGTACAGCTACACTACTGATAACAAGCTGCTGGAAACAATATCTACGGTGAAATATCTACGAGTACTTGTCCAGAGCAACCTTAAATGGAATAACCACATAAAACAAATAGTAGGAAAAGCAGATGCTAGACTGAGATTCAAAGGAAGAATCGTAAGGAAATGTATCTCATCCTTGAAGTAAATCAGTGTGTATACGACCCAGAACAACTTGGAGATCCGGGAAAAACCCGAGAATTTTTTCATCCAGGAGAAAAATGGGAAAAACCTGGGAATTCTTTAGGATTCCGGGAATTTTTCATTGTTTTAGTTTTCTGTTAAATTTTTGTAATTTTGACTGGTGAGAACCGACACTCTAAAAAAGGATATTACTGTATCCCGCTACTGCAGAATAATACTTCAACAGTAAAACATAAACGAGAGAAAAAATGAAAATAAATTGTAAAAGAAAAGCGCCATATACAACAACGATACACAGTGCTCATGCAAGCGTCTGCCAAAAGCAAAATGTGTCAAAGGCTTTAGGAAGACTATGCAATGCTTCATAACAACAAATTGCCTCCGATGAGTGTGAAGTCACAACTGTTTACATTAGATTCGTTTAGGAGTTACGAGCGGGCTCATGATCATGTGCAGTTGAGTCGCGTTTGAGTGGTAGATTCTCTCGCTTCTGGCTATAGGACTGTGGCTGTTGGCACAGGCGTCTAAAGCTAGCGAAATGAGGGATGCTCAACTACCGGAACCACCTATAGATGGCTCTAGCGCGTGCCGGCCAAAGATCATATCATTGAGTGTCCGCCAGAGATCACTGCTGTCCGCCATATCTGAATTTGGCAAAAAACGAAGTGTCAAAACACGGATGAAAATGTTTTTCGTTCTGCGCCCTCATAAGTCTTTTATATTGGATGTTCTAGATATCTACACATCAACATAATGAAGTGTCTCTAATCTAGCGAGAAAAAACAGTGACAGTTCTGCTATGAAATTCCTAAATTCGAGTGTGTTTTGGGAGTTTGACAAGCTGACCTATAAATCGTTTACTATTAATTTTATGAGTGCTTTACTTATTTGCCCGTTTTAAAACACTATTTAAGATTCAATGGAGGTCAACAAATTACCTTACTTGCCAAAGCTTTTAACTACAGGTATAATTCGGAAAATCAAATGTGGAATGCAAAACAGCCTGGTCAGTAACTAATACTGTTAACGGTGAAGTCAGAAACTTTGACAAGACAGTCCCAATACCAGCAGATACATTCAATAAATATTTTGTAAGCTGTGCTGATGATATCAAAAAGCTGATCAGTAAACCCAATGTAACATGTATAGATTATCTGAAGAGAGCAAACCTAAATCATAATAGGGCCAGATCATCATTGAAACACTTCAAAGAGGTATGCCAACATGAAGTTCTTAAAATAGTCCAAGAAATGAAAAATTCATACAGTACAGATATTTTTAATATGTCAAACAATCTATTGAAAGAAATCATACATTACATTGCAGCACCATTAACATATTCCATAAACCTGTGTCTCATAGAAGGGTTTTTTCCTGATCCTCTCAAACTATCCAAGGTAACTCCAGTCTTTAAGAAGGGTGTCAAATCAGATCCTGCAAACTACAGACCAATTTCACTAATTCCAGTACTGGGAAAAGTCTTTGAAGGCATAATATATAAGCAGATGTATGAGTACCTAGAACTAAATGGTATGTTAAGTGCATCACAGTTTGGTTACAGAAAAGGAAGGTCAGCTATACATGCCATAGAGCTCTTAGTCAAAGACATTCTAGCAGCATTTGAGGACCATGCGCACGCACAGGTAACCTTATGTGATCTGAGCAAAGCTTTTGACTGTGTTGACCACTCACTTCTGCTCTCTAAACTTGAGGACTATGGAATATGTGATAAAAGTTTAAAACTCATCAAATCATACCTCAATAAAAGGAAGCAGGTGGTGAGTTCAGGAAGTCATCTGTCAAACATACTCGAGGTTCATCACAGTGTGCCACAGGGATCTAAATTGGGACCACTTCTTTTCCTTGTACACATAAATGACTTACCAGGAAATATAGATGTAAAGACATGTATGTATGCAGATGACACAACTTTTCTATCTGTAAACCATGTACTTGATAACCTTGTAAGTGATATGAAATTGGCAAAAGAAAATGCAACATCATGGTTTAATGCCAATGATCTGCTATTAAATGAGGAAAAGACCCAGAATATATGGTTCAGTCTATCAAAGACTACAAAAATAGAAAAACAAAAGGCAAAGTTTTTAGGTATCATACTTGACAACGGTCTAACATGGAACTCTCATGTTGATCACATAGTGGTTAGGTTGTCAAGAGTTATATATTTCTTGAAGAGACTGATGTGTTGTGTGACATTTCAGCATGTAAGGACAGCGTACTTTGCCTTTTTTCAATCTGTTTTAAGGTATGGGTTAATACTCTGGGGAAACAGCAGAAAAATAAATGAAATTATGGTGATCCAAAAGAAAGCAATCAGAGTAATGGCTGAGGTAGATAATAGAACACATTGTAAACCATTGTTCATTAAATATAGAATTTTAACAGTAATTAATTTATATATTCTTGACAGTGTTAACTACATACTTGCTGAACTACCTAATTTAAGTGTAACAAATGAAAGGCATGGCTACTATACAAGAACGTGTACTTCTCTGCTGTTGCCACAAAATAGATTAGCTAACACTAACAATAGTCATAAGTATATAGCAATTAAAATATATAACAAATTGTCTAAAATGGGTCAATCAAGCCTGACAAATTATTTAAAGACAATGTTCATAACTTCTTGTTAACTAATCCATTATATTCATTAGAAGAATTTTTAGAAATGCCCAATATCAACTTAAATATGTAAAAAATTATTTTATAAAATTAATAGGTTAAGTGAACTGATGAAGTCTATTGCATGTAATAATGCTGAATGACTAATAAAGAATCTGAATCTGAAAACAGTGAAGACGTCTCTTGAAAAAAAAAAGTTGACGTCGTTCGCGTTTGCTTAGGGGTATCTTTACTGACAACAGAAATTACAACTGAACTGTTAAAGTATTACTTACGTATAAACGGAAAAATTTATTATTTTTCTTTATCTGAAGTGATGCAATACCGATCTGCATATATGCTGACACTGTAATTGCAACATGCACTTACGAATTTGGCTCTCTCTTTGATCAGAAATTTAAATGCCATGATTTTATTAACGGCTGTACGTGCATGGTGTATTTTAACTGAGTGATAAGGTAGAAGCACCAGTTTTTGACAGTGCTTCAGTCTTTGATACGAGACAAGAAATACATTTAAATGAGACAAACACAAAGGCCAACGTTAAGGCTCCTCTTAAATGCATGACTTGTATCATTTGGAAGTTAAGTCTAGTACTAATATTATATTGGAGTGATCCATGATGATGTAGGATGTGAAGGAACTTGCTGAAAATATCATCGATCACAGCTGTTAATTTTATGGTTGGGGTGTCTTAAAACTGTAATTTTCCAGTCTGACACCCAAACAGTGACTGGTACCATGGTTGAATTCAAAACATGTCAGTGAGCAAAATTAATTACACTATGAATTATAACCATGGAATTTTATTTCTGTGAATCTTGGTTCCAGTCTTTGAGATGGTGTCTGTCACTGGAATGACTGGTTGTCAGTATAGGGCCCAAGCAAAAACCAAACCTGAAAGCGAAAGCTGCAGAGGCTGGCCAGACAGGCACCCCAATGGTTGCTACAATCTGTGTGAGACAAGGGTGTCATTATATTGCAAATTTAGTGTAAAAAGTTCCATATTGTCTGAATTTGTTCTATACTGACAGGACATTCTAGTCCAGCCAAGTTTCTTATCTGCAAAAGTACGCTAGCCAATACCAGTGGCACAAAGGTAGTGCCAAATTACCAAACTATCCGGTAACAACAGAAGTATTGCTGGACAATGTACAGTAAATAATATGTAATAACCTGAGAAATTCAGAATTGGTTTGAAGAAATAGAACAGTATCTGGAAAGAGAGTAACATTCTCTCTCTCCCTCCCTCCCTCCTCCATGTTTAGAGTATTCCTGTAATAAATAGCTAATAGCATACCAAGAACATAAGCGTGTCACAGTGGAGATTTGTTTTCTGGTACAGACGTCTGTTACAACTATTCCACAGCAAAACTTACTTTCAATAGGTGTGGTACCAGTGCACTCCCATAGGATAACAGAATTTGATGTCCTCCAGGAATCACATTGGGTACACCACTTACAGCATTAACTGTACAGCAACTACAATGTTCTGTGAGCAAGTATTACCAGTCAGTATCTTTAATTTTAACATAACTCTTTACTCCCATAATTACCTGCTTCTATGTGTGCTTGTACTACAGGTTATTGGTAAAGCAAATACTAATTGAATAGGTCTTCACACTTTTAATACTTACCAGAAATTCTGAAAAAAGTAAATTGTTTTATTACTGTATCACCTGTATGGTGAATTAAGAGGTGCTGACTGGTTTCTTTGAACATTTAATAGAAGCCTTCTTTTTTACCTGCTATTGATAAAGAGCCATTCCAAGTTCTGTACAGAAAAATCTCTCCCATTTTTCATGAGGTTTGTTATTCTGTGCACTAATATTGCTTCTTCTAAATGGTAAATAATGCATTCAGACATTGTTGGTATTAAAGGTAATTCATGAAATAAATTATATTTAAACCAGAAAATTAAAGGTTCCATATGGCACATGAAAAGTACTTTGCTACACACATGTATGTACGGATTCCAAATTGTCTGTGAATTTGAGTTACAAACTTTTTTAAATAGAAATATGAAGAGCACAATACTTTGGGCCTGCAACAACTCAAACGTAAAACACTTTAGTTCCCTATGGGTAACTTTGTTCTACACGTGACTCGTGAACTGCTTTCACTCTTAATGGAAAACTAAATGGTTTATGTTAACGTTAACTAGCAAAAAGTGTAACTATTGTTACATAATTTCTGTGAAGTAAGATTCCTTAACGTTAATTCCTTCCTTTGTCGTCATAACTTCAGTTCCATGTGGGACATATGAACTAACAAAATGAAATGCTTTTATTACTATGACCAAACAAAATGTTTTTAACATTTAGTACACAGTTCAAATAAGCAAAAAGTGCAACCGTATAGTTAACGTAAATGATGAAAATTAGGCATGTAACAAGTACCGAAATTTCCTAGATTGCCAAGTGCAACTGCAATCACTGTATTCTGTACTTTATAGTGCTAGAAAGATAATTCTATATGATTATTTGCATTCTTCCCCCCCCCCCCCCCCTGTCCCTCCAACACAGGAAAATATAATAGAAAGACCTCCTAGCAAAAAAAGACAAAATTCAGAGAATTAGGTTTCGCCTGACTCAGGCTCCCTTATTCTAGAATGGTTCTAAAGTAAAAAGAATGTTTACGATCAATTGGAACATTGTGTTCATTCTAGGAAGTATTAAAACAAGAATTGACAGGTAACAATTTTATTGCTCTTATGTTGTAGGGTATCCACAAACATTACTGTTTGAAACATAGGGCCTCTGCATACTCCATTAGATCAAATTCAAGTTAACATAGTTATTGAGGGAAATATTTTCTCACACTGAAAGCCATCTGTCAAATAAGTCTCAGAACTTTTTTTCCATTAATTTCACACAAATCACATGTTTTTAATGCAAGTGCATATTTTGTAACACCAAACATCTTAAAATAAGCTTATATAATACACAATTATAATTTTGTTACAATATCTACACAGGATGTAAAGAGTTAATTTTACTTCAATGTGATTCGTCCTTTGAAGTTCATCATTACACAACAACAAATCTATGGACAAAGTAGTTTTAAAAAAAGGTGTCAAAATGTCACATCCATCTGCATGGAATGTTCCATTACATAATCTTTTCCAATTTGAGCACTATACATGATTAAACAATATGAGTTTATTTAACTTCTGCCTTATACTTGATTTGTTGTTTAAAATTTTCTCAGCAAACATTTTTTCCCATATGTTTTTAAGCGTATGCAGGAGTACAGGGATGCAATCTTACAAACAAGTTGAGTCTGATGTAAGTCCTCAATCCCAATTTCATAATGGTAATCATGACCAAGAGCAGGAAATGGGTAATCTACAAAATTATTTTTAACAGAATGCAAAATCTTGGCCTGTATATATTTCCGTCGCATATCCCCAGCAATCACAAACATCTGAAACAGTTTATCTGAGTATTCTACAACAGAGTATACGCAGCCACTTGTTTTAACCAGTTCTCCCCGGTCAACGAAATTTACAAATGCATTTTTACTGGCCATATTGGGAAAAGCATAGAGAGCATCACATTCTAATGCAGATTTAACTACTGGTGGCTTCAGTATGTGAAGGCAGCCTTTGCATGTGATCTGCCTTGACAAGCGCAATGACACATACCCTGCAATATAATAGACTATGTTTTGCTTGTAAAATGAGAACTTAATCTTATCATCAAGAAGTGCACACCACTTCTCCATTTCATTTTCTACAGCACTTTCATCACTTTCTACTACATGCTTTCTTGCATGAAAATCATTAACAGGTGGCAAACAACACACATTAAAATTTGAGCAGTTCTCAATCATTACAGTGACACTGTTACCCAAGAGCAACTTTCTCATGGCACATTTGAACTGGTATGCATTTGGATTGTTGTTCCAACCACCTCTGGACCAAATGCAGGAAAAAAAGCCCTATGTGATCTTGTGACAGTTTATATGTCAGCAAATACTTCAGAGGAGATTCAACACGAAGCATACTTGACAGAGCTATGTGCCTGACTGATTGCATATCGAAAATTATCCCAAAATCAAAAGTACTTCTTGCATGGAACAGCAACGGAACACCACTAATTTTTAAGCTTTTGATATAATTTTTAGTGTCTGAAAATACCAAGCCAATAAGATTTGTTGTCAAGTCTCAGGGGGCTCTTGTACCTTTTACCTAATGGATTTCTGGAGTTCAGAATATCAAACATCCTATCAATATAATACAAAAATTCTACTGTTGCTTAACTTCCTTTAAAATTTGGATCATCAACCCTTCTCAAAAACTCTATACTATCTGCCACACTAGAATTCAAAGTCTGTGCAGCTAATGAAACATTCATTTTTCTATTCACATAACTTATATGTTGTCCTAATAGTTTGTTGGCAAATGTCATACCTTCTTCAATTGCTCAATGAAATGCCATCTAATAATGCCAGTTGGAGACTTGATAGGTACTTCTGCTACAGCATTTATGGCTAACTTAATCATATGACACATGTCAAAGATACAATAAACATTGTATTTTTCCACAGGATGAGAAAGTGGCTTTTAAAATCACCCTTGGAAAAATTTAAAGTACAGCCAAGTGCTTATATTTACCTTGCAGCCATCACATGTAACACACCAAACCCTAATGCCAGAACTATGCAGCCTCTCAAAGCAGATTTTTATCAGTGTGGCCTGATTATTTGCCTGTACACCATTGATAAAGAAATATGCAATCAGGCAATTAAATTTGCCTTTAATAGAGACAAGCATGAAAGTCAGAGCCTCAGATGCCTCTATTACTTCTTTTGACTGAGAAACTTCCCCACCAAAGTCTTTATAAAAAAAAAAAAAAAACCTGTGTATTGCTTAGTTCCTCGGTCCCAAACTACTTGCTTCCTAATTGCCATACTGTCTACAATTAGACATGAATCGCTGAACCGGTCCCTTACAATTGGGTTCAAATCAATGTACTTAAAAAAATCTATTAAGAAGCCAGGTTCACAGTCTACAGTTGTCACCCATTTGGAAATCAATGATTTATGGGGCAGAGGCATTAATTTTTGCAGGTATTCATATGCTGCTGGTGAATAAAAGTACACAATCACAAACATTTTCACATTTGTTGTTTATCTATTACCCTTTGACGAGAGAGAGTTGTTCACTAAATTGCACACTAATTCCACTTGTGTTCCTTTCTGATGACTGAGGAAATTATGTAACTTCTTAGGAAGATCCCATTCTCCTTCAATGAACTTATGATGTCATCCATGGAAAATACTTTCTTGGAAGTTTTTCACAGACGCACTTCAGTTTACGTTTTAATTCGTGTACAATGTCTGAGAAAAAATTGCAAGTTTCAGTCTCCTTGTCTTCCATTTCTACTTTCGACTGTATACTACAATCAATTACTGAAGAACCAACTGCACTCTGAAACAAAGAAATAATTTCGTCACATATGATTGAAATAACTCAAGGCTTGATGAAAAAATATTATAAGAAAACTTTGGGCGTGTGAAAACATCTTTATACTAACGTTTTTGACACAATTCGCAGCTTCTGCATTGGATAATTGGGACATGCTTTTCACGGAAGAATTCTCATTGACAACATTCTCCACGCAATCAGTAGGTTCTGCAGCGGGTAAATCGAGCACAGATTCTATGACAGAACGCTAAAAACAAAAATATCGACCTGTATTACAACATTGCTTAGACCTATGTGGCCCATTTTTGTTCGTACGAAATAAATTCACAAAAGTCAAAAGCACACACATAGCAAGGAAATTAATTAGCTACCTCAAATGGAAAAGCATTCGTTGTCGCTCAAAATCCTAACAACATGTCATCGTGGCTGTTTATTTGGTGGCATCAAACGAGTCGGAAAGTCAAAAACTGATGGCACTGCTTCGGGTTTGAGACGTTTCTTCCACGTTCCAGGGCTCACTACGTAATCATCTTGTTGAAAATGGTTTCCGCGAAGAGAACTGCAAGACGTAGGATTAAAACCTTTCCGATTCACGGAAGTAATACACTTCTTTAGCAGCTCTGGGTGCTTTAGAAGAAACCTGTTCAAAAACATCGAATTAACAAACGCAATAAGTCTATATTTTTATCGTATTGTATCGGTAGTCCTATTACCTGTGAAATGGTAAGTCACTTTCCTTACTCCATCGCTTCGTGCAATTGAAAGCGGAACAAGAAATCACCATTTCGATAGTACTTAATTCCTTATACACCGTTCAGACCGAGAGAAACTTCTTGCCAAATTCGAATATGGCGGTCAATACAGACGACAGTAATCAACTGGTAGAGCCATCTATCGGTAAGTCCGGTAGTTGAGCATCCCTCATTTCGCTAGCTTTAGACGCCTGTGCTGTTGGCTGTGCAAGCAGTCGCAGCAAGCAGCTAGATGCTACCGGGAAAAAAGCGCCTAGCACCCAGCGCACCTTGGTCTATCGATTATTTATATGATTTTGAAACGAATCCTTGTTGGTTTTTGAACACATTGTAAGTTGATTTTTGAATGCGTGCATAGTGTACGTGATGTTTCTGTCACGAGAATCCTCGTCGCACTTTCCGCCGACAAAAGGAGACGGGGCTACACGAGCTGAGCGTAGTAAAGCCGAACGGATGAATGCCAGTCGCTGTCTGATTATGTGGTTGACTGGGTTTGCGAATGATCAGCGTTGTTATAATTACTAGGGAAATCCATAGATACAGACTACTAGCATAATAGGTGAGAAATATTACGTATTATCTTCTGGGTATATTCAAGAAAACGAAATTTCGACAGAGAATTTTTGGTCAGATAGCTACACTAGTAAGAACCAGTTGTACAATTCCCGGCTAGCAGCCCCGTAAGTTCTATTCTGGAAGTAACGCGGAAAACGTGTTGTACGAACATGTTACAACGGCTAACCGGAGAATAATCGCGGGATAACTAAACCGGTGATTGTGGCAGGAATAGCTACAATCCGCAGCTCGTGGTCGTGCGGTAGCGTTCTCGCTTCCCACGTCCGGGCTCCTGGGTTCGATTCCCGGCGGGGTCAGGGATTTTGTCTGCCTCGTGATGACTGGGTGTTGTGTGATGTCCTTAGGTTAGTGAGGTTTAAGTAGTTCTAAGTTCTAGGGGACTGATGACCGTAGATGTTAAGTCCCATAGTGCTCAGAGCCATTTGAACCATTTTTGAATAGCTACAGAATTGGTGATGACAAGATTTTTGTTAGAACGAGGAATGATAAGAAACGGGGACATCACACAAATTATGGAAGAATAAGGCGATTCCAAATTAATATAAAAATTTCATAATACTTTTCGATCTCATGCTTGAGAAACTGGTGCGTATTAATGAAATGTGAAACTATTTCCTACCATAAAGCTTTTTGCTTGTAGTAGGCCTAATAGGCATTTCATATTGGTACTTCGTGAATTATATTCTGTCGTGTTATAAAAATGACCATTTGTGCCAAAACAGTCTCGTTTATTTGGTGTCTGTTACAAAACTGCTGCAATACTAGTAAGGCCTATTTTGTTTTATCTAACAGACAGTGACAAAATAGAAGTAATCAGATCGAGAAACCACACCAGTTTTGGATATTATTTGTGTTAACAGTTTTTCAGTATTAGATAACGACATTTCGATTGTTCATGTAGCAAAACGGTTGACGAACTTTGATGCGGTAATAGATTCTTTCGTAGAAAGGGAAACACACCATGTAAAGCTGTAGCAAGATTAGAGAGAAAAAAAATGCTAGGAGTTAAGTATTGAAAAAATGAGTACTTTCTTGCTTGTCTCTTGTCTTTATTGGTTTTATCTATCCTATATTTAATTCTATGTACACAAAACAGCAAATTTTAGCTAATAGGCAATAAAGAGTGCAAATTTTCTGAAGAGTTCTTGTTCTTCCGATTACAAATAATTCCATCCGCTATGAATTGCGATATTTCTTTTTAAGTGGGGCAGACTGTCAAACCGGCCGACTGGGAGCAGGAGAGGTACCACAGGACATTTCAATTTCCACTATCCTGAATATAGTTTGGTGGCATCCGTTACAAAATACAAACGTTTCAGTTCCACAGAGCGAAATAGTGACGTGCGATAGAAGAATGCTGTATGAATAGGCGTGGCACTGCACTTTGGCACACTTAAGACCAAATAACATCTTACATTTCCTCGAACACATATGTTTTATGTTTCAGACGTCTCAGAAAGATGTGTCGTAGATCCGGGGCTGATGCGCAGAGCAGTCTGAGTTGTACTGGGTAGTCTCCACGTGACCCGTGTTTACAGTTAGTGATTTTACTGTTTCCCTTCGTTTATTCACACGTCAAATGAAAACAAAACGGATATCTGTGGCCGGGAGCTATCAAGTGAATTAAAATACCTTCACACAAGTACGGAAGGCTAAAATATGTTGTTAGTTTCAGATTTTAGTTTATTTCCTCCTTTCTGACAGTCAAGCATTAATCGCCTGGCAGAAAATGAAGTTATTTTTGTCTGTGTGCTAAAGGAATTTGCCTCTGCGGAAAAAGTTTATAAAAGTCAGTCGATGTATTTGAAACGAAATGTTTAATTCCACAGTAATGGCTAGTTTCAACTGTTCGCTGCATTTTAAATGCACGTTTTCATGCTCTAGCACGTATGACATTATGCCATAATAAAGAACCAAACATGATACAATACAGTACTGTAAAGCTTAATATCAGGTGTACTTCGTTGGGAATCTGGACATACGAATGTGCACTTTAAATGTGCACATTTTGGTATGGTTCACGAAATTCCAATGCTCTTGGAGTATCCTCTGATGTCTTGTTTCTTATATGACAATGTATGATCTTCAGTGTTTTACACGTGCATACATATCGGCTCCCTACGTCATGATAGCTGCGCAAGCGCGGTGTCGCCTCTCTGGAAACTGCTGAAACGAACCTATTTCTAACAGGTTGCGGGAAAATATTGCTAATGATGGTTTGAAAAGCGTTACTTTCAAAGTAAATATGCTTTTTCGTAAGTTGAACTATGTGCGAGAACGTATCATGAATTTCTTAAATCACAGAGCATTTGACCCTCATTTAAAAATCAACTCTTTGATGACGAGCCATTTAGAAGAATTTCGAACCCTGAAGATCAGACATTTATGTCATTATTAAAAATTTCACTGGCACATTCGTAAAGTGTAACACGCGCAAAAAAGATCAACATTATATGCGAAAACTTAGCTTGTCTTGTAGCTTATTAACCTTAGAGACCAATATTATACGTGAAAGCTCTGCTTTTCTTATAGCAACACTATGTATATTAATGTAAACTATTAACTTTTCCTGTTTGTGTTCGTACTACTTAAATGATGTTGCTGTTGGCTGACTACATCACTTGTCGTGTCCTATGCTCTGCATATTAGCTGTCATCGACTGGCGAGATCGCGTGACATGAGCTATGACTGGCTTACAAAAGAGCATCACACTCTCAGTTTCAATGCCTCGGAAAGCAGCATGCGGTATTTGGTGGAATTCGAATTTATACTTTCGTAATACGAAAATATGCAGCGTACATGTTGCTGCACATCAAAGATCTTTCCAAAACGCGTTTTTCTTCTGTGTTTAGTTTTATAAAGCGCCGGGAAATTCTACACCCATGTATAAAACCATAATCATTCAAAGAACTTATAAATCATACAGTTCCGAGAGAAAATATACTGTCAGTTAACAGGGAAAAAGTCTGTTTTCACCCGGGAGAAAGTATTTTTTTAACCGAGAAATCCGGGAATTTTTTTTCCTTGTCCGTGTATACACCCTGTAAATGCTTGTGCTTGTGGTTGTTTGACCAGTTCTTGAGTGGGCCTATTGTTCAACTATCTACGATCCTTACCAGCTATGACAGACAGAAGAGAGAGAGAGAGAGAGAGAGAGAGAGAGATCCAACAAAGAGCAGCGCGTTTCGTCAATGGATCCTTTAGGTGGCGTGAGAAGATTAAAGAGATGCTCAACTAACTCCAGTGGCAGACATTACAAGAGAGGCGTTGTTCATCAAGGAGGGGTTTACTATTAAAATTTTGGGATAGCATTTTCCAGGAAGAGCGGACAGCATGTTACTTCCTCCCACATACATCTCGCAAAATGACCACAACGTGAAAATTTGAGAAGCTAGAGCTAATACAGAGGGTTACCGACAGTTATTCTTCACACATGCAATTCGCGAGTGGATCAGGGAAGGGGGAATCAGTTTGTGGTACTAGAAGTACCCCCCACCACAAACCGTTAGGTTGCTTGCGGAGTATGATTTAGATACAGATGAAGATAATTCTTTTGGAATCTGTAAATTGCCAAATGAATCGAAGCAATAGATTATGTGGCAGCCATGCTGCAGAAATGCGTGGACGATAGAGCTGCACTTCACAACTGGCACAATGTTTGTGGTGCCCGGTATTTGCTGGTGTGCACATTCACTGTTAGGCCAAATTTTTGGAATGATGTGGTGCACATGGGTGTGGGTCAGACAAATCAGTGACAGTGCAAGCTAATGAATGGTGCCATGCAGATGCATGTACTTGAGTCAGATTGTTCTAGACAAGGACCACATGGGTTGACCTTAATGTGAGCTTCACACCAATGTATACAGCAGTTAATTTGACACAGTCTGTTTAATTTCATTTCGTCATCTCTGGTCGAGCAGGGAGTCGTTCGTTTCAGTGATGTATCCATTTTTTTCCACAGTCATGCAATTGAATGATAGGTTCATATTGCTGAGGACTGTATACTCTGTGTTCTAGATGAACTAATTGTGCAAACACCATTTACTACAAGAACAATTGCATTGATATTATGAACAGGGCTTATTAGCAGTTAGTCATGTACTAATTTGCTACAAATAAATATACACTCCTGGAAATGGAAAAAAGAACACATTGACACCGGTGTGTCAGACCCACCATACTTGCTCCGGACGCTGCGAGAGGGCTGTACAAGCAATGATCACACGCACGGCACAGCGGACACACCAGGAACCGCGGTGTTGGCCGTCGAATGGCGCTAGCTGCGCAGCATTTGTGCACCACCGCCGTCAGTGTCAGCCAGTTTGCCGTGGCATACGGAGCTCCATCGCAGTCTTTAACACTGGTAGCATGCCGCGACAGCGTGGACATGAACCGCATGTGCAGTTGACGGACTTTGAGCGAGGGCGTATAGTGGGCATGCGGGAGGCCGGGTGGACGTACCGCCGAATTGCTCAACACGTGGGGCGTGAGGTCTCCACAGTACATCGATGTTGTCGCCAGTGGTCGGCGGAAGGTGCACGTGCCCGTCGACCTGGGACCGGACTGCAGCGACGCACGGATGCACGCCAAGACCGTAGGATCCTACGCAGTGCCGTAGGGGACCGCACTGCCACTTCCCAGCAAATTAGGGACACTGTTGCTCCTGGGGTATCGGCGAGGACCATTCGCAACCGTCTCCATGAAGCTGGGCTACGGTCCCGCACACCGTTAGGCCGTCTTCCGCTCACGCCCCAATATCGTGCAGCCCGCCTCCAGTGGTGTCGCGACAGGCGTGAATGGAGGGACGTATGGAGACGTGTCGTCTTCAGCGATGAGAGTTGCTTCTGCCTTGGTGCCAATGATGGTCGTATGCGTGTTTGGCGCCGTGCAGGTGAGCGCCACAATCAGGACTGCATACGACCGAGGCACATAGGGCCAACACCCGGCATCATGGTGTGGGGAGCGATCTCCTACACTGGCTGTACACCACTGGTGATCGTCGAGGGGACACTGAATAGTGCACGGTACATCCAAACCGTCATCGAACCCATCGTTCTACCATTCCTAGACCGGCAAGGGAACTTGCTGTTCCAACAGGACAATGCACGTCCGCATGTATCCCGTGCCACCCAACGTGCTCTAGAAGGTGTAAGTCAACTACCCTGGCCAGCAAGATCTCCGGATCTGTCCCCCATTGAGCATGTTTGGGACTGGATGAAGCGTCGTCTCACGCGGTCTGCACGTCCAGCACGAACGCTGGTCCAACTGAGGTGCCAGGTGGAAATGGCATGGCAAGCCGTTCCACAGGACTACATCCAGCATCTCTACGATCATCTCCATGGGAGAATAGCAGCCTGCATTGCTGCGAAAGGTGGATATACACTGTACTAGTGCCGACATTGTGCATGCTCTGTTGCCTGTGTCTATGTGCCTGTGGTTCTGTCAGTGTGATCATGTGATGTATCTGACCCCAGGAATGTGTCAATAAAGTTTCCCCTTCCTGGGACAATGAATTCACGGTGTTCTTATTTCAATTTCCGGGAGTGTATTATTTGTTGAAGATACTCTTTATGAATTCTTATCACCATATGAGCAGCATAGCCTCCTCCATGAACATGGTACATGGGTGTGGAAGTAAAACTGGCTCACTCCATGACTGACTTGTAAATGGTGATCCCAGACATTTCTGCTTCTGCAGCATATGCCACTCAGTGACTTCCAGGTCTTCCTGTGAAGTCTAAATTTACACTTCCGAATTCATTAGATTTCCACATAGTTTTGGGTAGTTTATTCTACATAAACGCTTGCCAAATCTTAGGATAGAGGACTTTTTGTCAAATTTGAGCAGGTCAGTAATTGTAAGTGGTCTGTGGCAGAACTGCTAATAGCTTTTTTGTAGTGAAGAGTCCAAGTCCTTTCTTGTGCTGTCTTAAACATGGTCCTTCCCCAAGAGCCACAGATTTTATGAATCTGGATTTGTTAAGCTGCTGCTGTGCACTTTTCACATTTTGCACTTTTTTAAAAAAAATAGCTGGTTCTTGGCCAAAGAACCAACTACTGAAAGTTTCACCAAGCGTGGAATTATGAGTGGAAGGATTCTACCTCATGTGCTTGACAATGGTAGGACTATAGCTATTTTAATCAATTTTCCTTTTGAAGCTACTTTAGCTACAACCAATGATAACCGAATGAATTTTCTCGAACACCCTGATGTGCTCTGGTTCTCCTTATTATTCTTTTTACTCTTTAGCCGGCGACGAGAGACATTCATGACGCAGCTGAAATTTAACCCCATACCCAATTTAAGTTTTGTGACCAGTGCTTTATCTGCTAAAAGTGCAGCGATAAGTTGACCAGTACCAATATCCCTTCTTTAACATATATCCTTGGCTAGTATTCCATCTGTGACATGACATGCTGGGAGATCTACATTTGATTTGTACATGACACTGTGATGTCTGCAGGGCTCATCAAAGAGATTTCTGCTTCTGCAGCATATGCCACTCAGTGACTTCCAGGTGCATGTGAGTCATTTCTCAAGCTTGGTTCCAGGTCCACCATAGTTATATATAGGGGTATGAAGTTCTACTGACAACTTATCTCTGTTGATGTGCTGTGGACAGACCAGTTATACATGTCAATGATTTGTGTGATGATGTGAGTCCATTTATAAGAACTGCAAAGGTTAAAACATGGCCACCTTTGCACTTTTATTATCCAGTTGAAATGTTCCACACTACATGTCACCTGAGAGAACATTGAATAATGACTTAATCGATATTGTTGCATTACTATCTTGAAGTATCTATTATACATGTGGCCACTGTGATATGTTTGTGGATTGTTTGGGATGCAGTTGGTTCCTGTCTGCAGCAGTTGTTCAGTCACCTAAGCAACAGCCTTCCATGTCTTTGCTTTCGTAAGAAGAGCCCAGCAAATTCTGAGTACATATCAATGACCATTAAAACTTATTTGAAACTTTATTCTGCTATGAATATCGCCTCGTATTTATAAGATCCCCCTGCCTTAAATCATCTAAACTTCATATTATAACCTGACTCCATGGGAGTGTCTTGTGTGGTGGTTTATGGAGCTCCTGAACCACTGTTTCCATAATTATTGAACAACAACAATAATATCACAAACCATTACTCAGATTACCAAGACATGAACTATGGTATTCCCCAAGGATCAGTATATGTAAATGACCTAAAAACAAATGCTTACCAGTTTGCTGATGACACAAGCCTTCTCATTAGTGCAAAAGCTTGCAATTTTCCTGAAAAATCGAGATGTCCACACTCCGAACACAAGGCCAGAAATGGATCTCCATATGGATCACAGAAAAACTGAGCTCTGCCAAAATGGAGTTGTACACCATGGAAAACAGGTATTCAGGAAACTACCAAGTAACGTACAAGCAATAAACAACAGGGTTCAAAGATGCAGTAAAGGCGTATCTAATTGATCACTGCTTCTACAGTCTGAAAGTGTATTTTGATAAATAATAATGTGCCAGTGTGAATAGTAATGTACCTCTCTTATCCGCCAAAACCACAGTAACATTGTAACCACTGAACAAATGCAAATAATGTACCAATAATATGTAGTGTAACCACAAGAGATTAATTATGTTAAAATTATAGAAACAATATTGTGTTAAATGATGTCCAACATCTTATGTACATTCTATGTAGCAACAAGGTCTCATGGACAAATAAATAAATAACTGTCTATGTTCCAAATTTACTCAAATGATTTCATTTGAATGTGCTGTATTCCTAGCTGCAGGTGGTGCTGTTAGCCTTTGCCATCATTCAACTATTGAACTGAGGTCTTCGTAATAGATATAATTTGCATGTTATGAATTTTGATAACGTCACTTGCCACTGCTGATGCAGATTAATAGTGTACTTGTACTTAGAATTTTCTACGCCTACTACATTGGTTTTCTTATATACTTCCATCGTTCATATCATCTGACCATAATTTTCAATATCTATTGGAAAATATCAGTCTAGTTTTGAAATTTTTAAGAACATTAGTAAACTAGGTGTTCTTTCAAAATCTCTATAACTGATCTGTATTCCACTCTTGGTTAAAAAATCTTAAACACGTCTGCGATTCAACAATTGTATAAATTTAGAGAGGTTGAAAAAAATCAGCCAACCAGTTGAAAACCAAAGGTTTATTTAGTCCTTGACCTGGGCTTCAATATTTATAAAAATATCTTCTTCAGAAGGAGTTGGCCTTGTTACATCACATGGTCATAAATTACATTATCTGAAGAAGAGTGGTTCTTGCCATAAATAAAATTGATACAAAAACCAGAAACATCATATGCCAAGGCTTAAGACAGCAGCTGGATTACACCATGCCAGAGACAAAGACCTTTGTCTCCTGCACAGTGAATACTTACGCTATGTAAATATTTTATTCTTGGTACTCCTGTTATAATTTTATGTAGACAAAAACCTTTACCAGTGGACAAATCCGTTTGTGCATTTATTCTGATGTATGCTGAGTGTAATTTCGCTGCTGTCTTAAGCCATATCACGTGGTGTTTCTGGTTTTTATATCAATTTTATATATGGCAAGAGCCGCTCAGCTTCAGTTAATGTAATTTACCACCATGCAATGTAACGGAGCCCACTGCTTCTGAAGAAGATATTTTTATAAATATTGAAACATAGGTCAAGGGCCGAATAAACCTTTGGTTCGCAACTGATTGGCTGATTTTTTTCAACCTCTTCATCCTTCATTAAATTTATAGGCTGAGTCGGCAGCATAAACGGTTTTTCCTTACTTACTCCATAAATTCTATGTATCCAAGTCTTGCTGTAATGTTTAATGAAGTCACTGATAGCATCTTCTTCTTTAGCCTTCAAGAGTCATTTAAGAGATCCTGTGACAGGCCTAAACATGTCTCTGAGCGTTTAGTCTCTTTCCAAATCCCCCAACTTCAGCAACTAGAGTTTCTCTGAGATAGCCTTTCATGTTTCAACAGTGTTCTTTGTTGGCATGTTGTCATATTCTAAGCACACTCTGAAACAACAGAGAACTAATAGACAGTCCTTTCTGTTATAGCCGCGAGTGACTGGCAAGCAGTGCACAGCAGAGAATGGAGATACGAAGCCACCAGGTGGGGGAGCCACTGGAGGTATTCCTAATAATGAACAGACAGGGCAGATGGACAAATAGGGACTGGCAGACACTATGACTGACCAGAACATAGCACAAGGCAAGCAACCAAGAACTGAGAAAATCACAATGCAGAAACTCTCCAAACAATGACAGTATGTATCTCAGCACATGGAATTGGAATGCGGTACAACTGAGATGTACATGTGAACTACAGCGAGTACCAGACTGCCAGAGTAGCGCTGTGCGGCTGCCTAAATACACGATCATGGGAAATGCGATTGTCCGCGGACTTCACGTGGTACGGAGAGTGGCACACTTGCCCGGCAAGGCTTGTGGCGTAGGCACATGCTGGAGCACAGAGACCCCTAGTGGGTATCCAGGTCCATACCGTCTGGTGTACATTTGACTTCCACACCTTCCAACACCAGACTTCCTATCTTCATTTCAATTACATCAACCTGTGCAGCCAACTTACTTGTCTTCTATTCAGTTATGTTGAACCTTGGTGTTAACTCATTGATTAACCTCAGAATGGCTTTAGAATAATTATTTAATTACTTCACTCATTTTTTGAGTGCTTCAAGTCTAATACTACTGTTGGGCATCTGAAGTTTCATATCAGCGAACAGGCGAATATTCTGCATTTCCTTTCTCAGACTGAGTGTGAATGGATGACTACACAAATTTTCCCTTATCATAAAGTATAATGATGTAATTAGCCTGATGTTACACACACAATCATCTTTTAAAAACATCCTGAAAGTCCCACTGGTATTGACCATTATTCAACTGCTTTGTTTTATTGGTAACTAAAAAGCTATGCTGCGAATGATACCAGCAAACTCTACATGAAGTTGTAAATTCATCAAATGTCATGACAGTTCCTAAATGTGTCTGGGAAATGCGTTTTAAATTTATATTATCCCGTTCGAAGACAAATGTGTGATAACAGATCAGTACTTAATCACAACATAGTATGCACTGTTCCACAGTCAGATCACTTATGGACTGCTGCTGTGAAAATACTCTATTGGAAGAAAAAACATACACAAAAGAAGACTGTAAGAATAACATCATCCAGCAAGCAAGCAATTGAGAATATTTAGTCAGTATGTTTTCAACTCTCTTGCCGTTATAAAAGAAAATCAAGGATTCTTCCGCAAGAGACAAGAGATTCGCAACTGCAACACATGAAATAAGGATGACATTGATTTTCCAAGCTGCCGTCTAAGTAAGACAGCAGCCATGAAGATGTTCAACCACGTATCATTGGATGTTCAAACACTGCCATTGAGAATTTTCAGAGCTAAACTGATACTGCCACTATATTCTGTAAATGAATTTTTCTCAGCAAGTGGAACTGTATACTGGTCAACATGATGCCATCACATGTGAGACCACAAACTATAAACTTTTATGAGCTCCAGATTGTTGTTCATAACCATTGTTTATAACATTAGTGTTGTGTAATGCTTCTTGTCTGTTGTCTTAGTTTTAGTAGTCGTTTTAATATATGATAGATACAATGTGACACAATCTGTCTGGCCATAGCCATTGTATAATTTTAACTTAGTAATAGTAATATTAATATGTTCTATTATTGAGTGTCTTATTACTTTTGTTTTACTGTATCCATTTTAGTATTATAGTTCCAACTGCAATACTGCATTCATCTTACATATCATATATGATTGTAAATGTGACACTATCTCTCCAGCCATGACTGGTAAATGATACAGAATTGATAATAAATTAATGAAGGTAATAAGGTCTGAATCTTCTCTTATCAGTTGCTTTATGATCCTGGAATATGTTTGGCTTAGGCCGAAGACATCAACATGTCTATGGCAGCCAAAACAAAATTATTTGCATATTTGATCTTGATTTTCCATTGTGATGTTGTCAAATATTATTGCATTATGTGTTACTACTTCAGGTGGTGGGAGATCATCACTTTGAGTAAAACTCTTATCTCTAACACCATCAATGGCCAAAAGTATTTCCTCAAGTAGCTGGTATTTGGGCTGGAACAGTGGCTTTGAAAATTCATATACATTCTCAAAGTGAATACTATCTGGATACATTAGCAGGAACATGAGAACATTTGCTTTCATACAGTCAGATGGCCCAATGATAATTGACCTGAAAGTGCCCAACAGTAGTGACCCATATTGATATTCTGTTTTTCCAAAATATTCTCAGACCAATTAGTTACAATGAAGTCCTTGAGAAGAGGCTGCTTCATTCACACACTCATGTTCAATACTGAATGAGTACACATGTATACAGATGTTTTTATAGGAAAAAAAACATAGATGTCATATACATGCTTTATTTATTTCTACGGATAGCTGAGTATTTACACACCTCAAATAAGAGCATAATTTTATGACTGTATCAAGTTTTGTAAACTCATACTTAGTTCTGCATATTGACATACAACATGTATCAAAATACTGAACTACATCTACCATCTGATTCAAAGTGCATGAAAGTTCCTTTAAATTGGTCCATAGAAGCTACAAATGTAAGACAGACAGCTCATTCTGTGGTTGAGAATGTGCTGTATGGGAAAACTGCTATACATGAAATTCTTGAGGGTCTGTTCCTGCATGTGAGTTGATTACATTTCATTAAAAAGTTTGATTGTTAATGGGAAGTTGCCTGCACTGATCTTGTCATCACCCAGTGTCACCACTGGTGTTGTTTGAATATTTTGTGTTAACATGGCTGCAATTGCTATTGAGTTGTCACACAGTCCACATTGCTCTGTAGGGGATGATATTACTTTCATAGGTGGGTTTTCAAAACTCACAACTGTGTTGAATTCATGAACAGAGAACATTCTGACAGTGACACATTTACTTCCACTTGAATTTAGGGGTAAAGACAAATTTAAAATGGATATTTACCCCTGCTGAGACATCTCCACTAGGGGATACTCCACAACATCATCCAGAAATAAGAAAATAAAATGAGTTACACTACACACATACTTCATGGGCATATTAACCAACGTGGAAGCCTGAGGGTAGAAAAATTGGGTAGCTGCTGACTATATGTAGACCTACTACATTTCTATGAAAGTACAGTAGGAAAGTTAAATGAATGCATGTAGTCCTATGGCAGCAACCTTGCCATGCATTTGATGATATTATACTTGATGGAACTTTCCATCCACAGAAAAAAGCACATAAAGTTATCCTATTATATAAATGTAATAAATAAAATAATGAGTGTCTCAAAAACTTCTTTTCCTAGATTTTGTCCTAGTGAAGTCCTCCATCACATCCTGAAAGTTAAGAGAACTGGTCGCTTTGTGTTCAATTGACAACAATGCAAGGGTGAAAATGCATCTTCTTGCATTGTAGCATGACACTTAGAGCCATGCTCTTGGATATGTTATTCCAAGAATGGGTCAAAATGAGCAATTACTTCAAGGAAACCTAAATAGTTATAATTATATTTGGACATTAAACAATTTTGTTACCACCACTAAAAGCAAGTCGTCTTCTTGCCAAACGTTTAACAACTTCTACCATGTGCCGAAGCACTTCTTGCCAACAATTTCCCTCTGTTTTAAAATAACCTGCAGCTAACTGTTAATACAACCCTAGTTCTTTGATTTCAGGAGCTACATCACTGAATTTTTGTGATGACAAGCACTGTTTTCATGAGAAGTCACTTTTTCTTCAGCCTACTTCCAGTCAGAAAACCCACTAGTTGAAATTGGAGGATGCATGTTGTCTAAGTCTATGGTGTCACTGAATGATTTACAGGAAATACATAATACATTTCCTGTAAATTTTGAAAACAACAGCCATTTTCTTTATTTTTTTCTCTCTCCATTTAGCAGTTTTCCAAAGAGCAGGTTTTTGGATGTATAAGTTTTTTGTAATTTGTAGACACAAATAGATCTACATAAATCTACATCTACATCTTCATCTACATCTATGTGACTACTTTTCTATTCACAATAAAGTGCATGGCAGAGGGTTCAATGAACCACCTTCAAGCTATCTCTCTACCGTTTCACTCTCGAACGGTGGGCGCGATAAATGAGCACTTCAATTTCTCTGTGCGAGCTCTGATTTCTCTTATTTTATCATGATGATCATTTTACCCTATTTAGGTGGGTGCCAGCAGAATGTTTTTGCAATTGGAGGAGAAAATTTGTGATTGAAATTTCATGAGAAGATCCTGTCCCAACAAAAAAGCCTTTGTTTTAACTATTCCCATTCCAATTGACATATCATGTTTGTGGCACTATCTCCCCTATTTTGCAATAATACAAAACAAGCTGCCCTTCTTTGTACTTTTCCGGTGTCATCCATCAGTCCCACCTGATGTGGATCCCACGCTGCACAGCAATACTCCAGGATAGGTCGGACAAGTGGCGTAAGCTGTCTTTTTAGTAGACCTGTTGTATCTTCTAAGTGTTCTGCCAACGAATCACAGTCTTTAGTTTGCTCTACCCACACCACTCTATGTGATCATTCCAATTCAGGTTATTTGTAATTTTAATCCCTAAGTATTTAGTTGAATTTACAGCCTTCAGATTTGTGTTACTTATCAGGTAATCGAAATTTAGTGGATTTTTTTAGTACTCATGTGAATTACTTCACACTTTTCTTTATTCAGGGTCAATTGCCACTCTCCTTGCAATACAGGTGTCTTATGTAAATCATTTTGCAATTCGTTTTGGTCATCTGATAACTTTACAAGGTGGTAAATGACAGCATCATCTGCAAAAAATTTAAGACAGCTACTCAGATTGTCTCCTATGTCATTAATATAGATCAGGGAGAATAGTGGGCCTATAACACTTCCCTGGGGGACACTGGATATTACTTCTGTTTTACTCAATGACTTTCCATCTATTACTAAGAACTGTGACCTTTCTGACAGGAAATCACGAATCCAGTCGCACACCTGAGGCAATATTCCATAGACATGCAGTTTGTTTAGAAGATGCATGTGAGGAACGATGTCAAAAGTCTCCTGGAAATCTAAAAATATGGAATCAATTTGACATCCCCTGTCAATAGCACTCATTACTTCATGAGTATAAAGAGCTGGTTGTGTTTCACAAGAACGATGTTCCCTGAATCTGTGCTGATAATATGTCAATACATCATTTTCTTTGAGGTAATTCATAATGTTTGAATACAGAATATTTTCCAAAACCCTACTGCAAATCAATGTTAGTGATATGGGCCTGTAATTCAGCTGATGACTGCTATATCCCTTTTGGGTATTGGTGTGACTTGAGCAATTTTCCAGTCTTTAGGTACAGATCTTTCTGTGAGTGAGCAGCTGTATATAATTGGTAAATATAGAGCTATTGTGTCAGCATACTCTGAGACGAACCTCACTGGTATACAATCTGGACCGGAGGCCTTGGCTTTATTAAGTGATTTAAGCTGCTTTTTTACACCGACGATTTCTATTTCTATGTTTCTCATCTTGGCAGTTGTTCTTCATTGGAATTCAGGAATATTTACTTTGTCTTCTTTGGTGAAGGAGTTTCAGAAAACTGTGTTTAATAACTCTGTTTTAGTGGCACTAACATCAGTGACTTTACCATTGTTATCGCGCAGTAAGGTATTGATTGCGTCTTACCACTGGTGTGCTTCAAGTATGACCAGAATCTCTTTGGGTTTTCTGTCAGATTTTGAGACAGAGTTTCATTGTGGAAATTATTAAAAGCATCTCACATTAAAGTATGTGCTACATTTCGAACTTCTGCAAAACTTTGCTAGTCTTGGGGATTTTGGGTTCTTTTAAATTTGGCACGCTTTTTTCGCTGCTTCTGCAACAGAAATCTGACCCATTTTGTGTACCATGGGGAATCAGTAGAATCACTTATCAATTTATGTGATATATATCTCTCAATTGCTATCAGTAATATCTCTTGGAAATCATTCCACAGCTTTTCTACGCTTACATGATCAGATCACAAGGAGTGCAGACTGTCTCTTAAAAATGTGTTAAGAGCATTTTTATCAGCTTTTTTAAATAGATATACTTTGCATTTCTATTTGATGGTTGTAGTATTTAGCCTAGCAGCAGCTGCCTCGTGGTTGCTAATCCCTGGATTCGTCGCGATGCTCATTATTTGTCCAGGATTATTTGTTGCTAAGAGGTCAAGTATGCTTTTGCAACCATTTATGCTTTGAGTGAGCTCATGAACTAATTGTTCAAAATAATTTTCTGAGAAAGCATTCAGTACAATTTTGGATGGCGATTTATGTCTGCCACCAGCTTTAAACGTGCAATTTTTTCAGCATATCGAGGGTAGATTGAAGTCACCACTGACTATAATTGTATGAGTGGGGTACCTATTTGAAATGAGACTCAAGTTTCCTTTGAACTGTTCAGGAACTATATCTTCTGAGTCGGTGGGATCGGTAAAATGATACAATTAATAGTTTAGCCCAATTGTCAAGTATAAACTCTGCTCACACTATTTCGCAGGACCTATCTACTTCAATTTCACTACAAGGCAAACTACTTCTGACAGCAATAAATACTCCACCACCAACTGTATTTAATCTATCCTTTCTGAACACTGATTGTTTGAAAAAATTTCGGCTGAACTTATTTCCGGCTTTAGCCAGCTTTCTGTACCTATAACTATTTGAGCTTCAGTGCTTTCTATTAGGGCTTGGAGCTCTAGAGCTTTCCCAACACAGCTACGACAATTTACAACTATTATACCAATCATTTCTGCAACTAACTTACTGTGTTTTACCTGCCCCCTTTTAGACAGATGCCCTTTCTGTGGTTCCTTGAGGCCCTCTAACCTAAAAAAAAAAAAAAAAAACGCCCAGTCTCTTCAACACAGTCCCCACTGCCTGTGTAGCCACTTCCTGTGTGTAATAGAGTCCTGACCTATTAAATGGAACCCAGAAATGCACCACCCAATGGCGCAAGTCAAGGAATCTGCAGCCTACATGGCCACAGAACTACCTGTGTCTCAGATTCAGACCCTCCACTCAGCTCTGCACCAAAGGACCATAGATGATTCTATCGATGCTGCTGCAGTTGGTGAGCTCCACCTTAATCTTGCAAGCAAGACTGTCAGTCTTTATCACTTACGCTAGCTGCCCGAAACCAGAGAGAATCTCCTCCAGTCCAAAGCAACACACTCATTGGTACCAACATGTGCAACCACCTGCAGTTCACTGCACCCTGTACTCTTCATTGCATCAGGAAGCAGCCTTTTCACATCTGAAATGACTCTCCCAGTATACACACGGAGTGCATACTGGCTTTCTTCCCCACCTTGGCAGCCACATTCCTAAGGGGCCCCATTACACTTCTAACGTAGGAGCTCCCAACTACCAGCAAACGCACCCTCTGTGAATGTCCAGACCTTGCGGGCCAAGAAGCTTCCTCTGGAACAGGGTGGATGACTGCATCCAGCTTGTAGACACCAGCCCCAGATAACGCCCGAAACCTGTTCGTCAAACAAACCGGGTAGGCCCTATGATTGGCCCCTCAAGAAAGTTTTCCACTGCCTGACAGACTTTGGAATGATCTCCCACTCGACCGCAGGTGAGGGGTCAACCTCAGTGCATGCAGCACCTGCGGCAACCGCAGCAGTGGAACGATCAGGGGGACACGTGGAACGTGCTCGATGACTCTTGCATCCCTGCATCTGATCCCCCACAGTGATGCCCTTTGTCAGCAGCTTCAAGCTGTGTGACGAAAGCTAACACAGCCTGGAGCTGTGGGCAAAGGGTTGCCAACTCAGCTTGCATCTACACACAGCAATCACAGTTCTTATCCATTACTGTAGTCACTTCTGTTTGAAGCTCATAAAAACATGTGACAAATGAACAGTGTAATTGGCTTATTAGCAGCAGGAATTTGAAGTGCTCTCTCACTAATGGACTAAACGACACTGATCTACACTAACCAAAACAAACAAAAGCCTATACGATAAGTGGGTCGATAACAACGATAGTACTGAACACTACACTGTTATTAAAATAAAAGGTTGTGCCTAGTAAGCACTCAAACATGCCAATCCGCCAATCCGCAGCTATAGTGTACATTACAATGCACTAAACAATACTGTCTCACAAATTAACACTTCTACTCTATAACAACAGACAAGCGCCAAATAAAAGAAAGAAAGGATGGTGGTGAGGGGTTATTGAGCGTACCTCACAGCAGACAAATGTGCTTGAAATAAACCCCTATTATTTCTACCCTGATTTGTGTATAGTTTATAAACAGATGGAACTTTTTGGAATAGGAAGAACATAACCTATTGTGAATTTATGGAGTAACTTAATTTTTCTGCTGGAATGCTACTGGGTAATCTACAATTATCAATTACATGAGACTGCAGAACACTTCTATTCAATCATAAAATATGAATCACTATTCTCATGCTTTATATTCAGTCTTTCTCTTTAAAATTTATTGAATATCATGGATGTAACAAATGGAGATATTGGCTTCATATTTTTTGCCATAGTTCATCTTATGATGACAATTTGTTTTGTATGATTCCTATTAGAGAGCCAATTGAGGTTTGATTGGAGTGTAGGCCCCCTGTCCACCTGAAGGCCTGAGTCTACAGATCCCTTAAGCCTCAGACCCCCCGCACCACCCTTAATCTAGCCTTGCCATACATATATCCAAGAACATTGACGATGCTTACATGATTTTGTTGTTTTTGGTGGAACCTGACATTTCATGATGGTGATGTTACGTCATGGATCACACATTGCTAACTGAAATCATTACTTATTGATGGTATATGTAAAATTTTTGCAATTATGTGTGGGTAACTTAAAGAAAAAAAGTATGAGGAATGTTTTGCAGTTGTATGTGAGAGGGAACCTGATGGCAGAATTTTTGCTAGGATAGAAAATTGTGTTGATTCTGTGGAATGGACCTCCTACCATAACTCTATGCAGAACCTAATACAACAACCACAATAAACCAACTGCACTATACTGACCACAGGTCTTTATTAACTTTTCAGGTGGTTAGTGGTATAACAAAATTGCTATTAATGTAAGCTTATCATCTTCAAGCTTCTTTATTTGCTGATTAAACTAATTTTCTTGCTCTAATGTTGGCAACATTTATCCATTATATGGAGTAACTTGAAAGTATTTCTTCAGATGCTTGATGACTGAATTTTTGTGGGTCTGCTACAAATGGTCCTGCAGGCTGTAATGAACTTTTGCTCAACTAATGAATTGGTCAATTCTATCTACATTTTAGCCAGACTTAAGTTGATTCTCTAGAATTTTCTAATTGTCAAATACAATTTTTCTGTGAATGTATTTTTCTGTTGGTATTTTGAGGTGTCATCAGATATCAGTCTTATACACTGAAGATTAGTAGGTATTATTTTAAAAGTGTATGATATGAAATGAAGTCTACATTACATAAAATAATTTTTATTCTTGAATGTAATCTGCAAACAGAATATCTCTCTCAGTTCATAATTTTGTTAATTTTATAATGACAATGAAATCAATTTTATAAAATAACAAGAACCTCCTATTTTTCATACTTTCAAAATTTAAACCCTTCATTATTAACCATGAGGGCTCTAACTCTTCACTTAAACAATTTTTTCAGAAAACAAAATATAAATTAAATTAATTATTAATTAATTAATTAATGTTAATTTGTTTTACTACCACTTCACAAAGGTTCTGGAACATACATTCGTAAATCATAAAACACACACACACATTTTCGGTGCCAAGTGCTTCAGAGTTGTATTGGAACTGAATAGAGAAACATGAGCATTTTTAGAGTTTGGTTCATGTCACTCTCAGTTTATGATCAGACACTTTTCAATGAAAGTCTTTGGATTGTATGAAAAATGTTTTGTACATTTAAATTTGAAAAAGTATTGTCATAGCTGTGAAAATATGTGTGCTCAAATGAGAAGATTGAAATAAGCAGGTGTTGTGAAATGAAATTGCTAATTCTTCAGATACATTTAATATACAACACCCAGAACCTCTTTTTATAGAATATTATGCAGCAGCAGAAGAGACCCAGACACTGAAGCCATCTTGAAAAGATAAGTACCATATCTCAAATTACTGTAACATAACCTACATTTAAAATAGGAAGTCAACAGTACAACATGTGAGGCATTTAAGGTGCAATGTTTTTATGAAGAAATAATACAATACATTTATTGTGGAACTCAAAGGGAGGTGCATAATAAGGTCACTACAAGACTGAGAGTTTTGCTATGTGAGTGAATAATACAGAGTGGAAAAACTTGTTAAGTGAGTTTTCATGTTCGCTGAAATACAGTGGACTAGTAGGGTGAAAAATATGTTTAGATATCCTGGAAATACACAACCGGCAATGGGAACAAACATTATTTGTGTTAACTGTAAATGGCAACCATTCTAAGTATATTTTTAAGTAGAATGTGGGACAGGCAGGCTTCAGTCTGCAATGGGAAACAAACACATTTTTTTCCAGCCATGAGTAAAAGTGGGTTCACTATGAACAGAATACTGCAGATCTGGTCCCACTAGCCATTGTAATTTTTCCCTCACACACTTGCACTGTGCACTAATGGTTGTAATGGGACATCCTCCTTTAGCATTACTTTTCCTCAATAATAGTTGTCGATACCAGAATTATTTTTCAAATTTTGCACAGGTTGATATTATCTCAGTTCCTTTTCTGAAAAATTTCACATAATTTTATACACAGTATGCTATATTTCAAGCTAAAATTTATGAAAAAGAATTACTTTATAAAATATGTTTTAATCGATAAGTACTAGTTCTGAATGTACAGTCAAAATTATTTTTTTAGAAACATTTGAAATTACAAATTATTTGCACATTTAAAATTTCTAGTATTAATTAGGCAATCCTGTACTATTTACTATGTTTATTTCTCAATTAATTTATAAAATAATATTCAAAATTAATAATGTAATGAAAACTAATAGGAATTAATTTGTTAAGAGAAATTGTAAACACTTTGGTATATTGTTATTCCTGGAGAGTGTGAGAGTTTTAAGCATGCCTCTCATGTGATCAGATGTATTTTTGTACAGTAGGTGTGAACAATGTAATTTCAGCTTTGTTAATGTGAAAAACCAAAATACTGAATGATATACTAAAATATGAGAAAATCAGTGGGAAGTATATTTACTTAAAAAAATTCTGCACCAACAATCTTCAGATTTATTTAGTTCAAATCAAATGTGAGGACCTGATGTTAGATTTTCAGTTTCAAGAATCAGACCTCTAGACTGAAAGAACTGGAACCATCTCAACATGACAAGCTAAATAAACTTGAAAGTTTATTGTGATCTTCGCTCCTCTCAAATCTTCACGAAAGACTTTGCTTATTAATTACTTGTACTAGGCATTGTTTAATTTGGACAATAGATAGAAGAAGGAAGGAGGGGGAGATTACATGCTCCATGCACTTAGTGGCACCCTTTATTTGGTGCAGTAGCAGCAAGGAGGCTGCAAGGAAGCAGCATGGCGGCTAGTGGCAGGTGGGTGAGTGGACAGCCATTGATGTGTCATCATGCACTGTACCAGTATCGGATTGGTAGTTACACTTCCATGTCTGCCTGAGGGTGGTGGGATTTGCGTGGCTGCAGCTGTGATGGTACTGATAGTGGGACAGAACACGCACAGTGGTGGTCTAGTCTGTGGAGAGGTGAGGTGGCTGCAGCTGGAGTGGTGTGGTTACCTGGTGCAGCCAGGCATGTGTGGCTGGCTTGTGGTGGTAGCATCCCATCATAGCTCCACAACAGCTGTGACCCTGTGGAATGGCATCTGCACAGACACAGTCTACTACTGTGGATGGCAGTGCAGGGCATTGAGGAGGGCTCTTGTCCCAGCTGTGGTGTCTGTTTAATAATGAAGACATAAACAGTCCAAGTATAGCCAAGTGGATTGACCCAAACTCAGGGGGACATCAGAGGGGAATTGTTTAAACTTTGGGCAGCTGAGCTAGCAACGTTTTTAAACTTAAGGAAAGTGTTTGAATAAACTTAATTTAATTTGAACTGGAATTTAATTGAATGAATTTGAATCAAAATGAAATTGAGTTGAACTGAACTGAATTTGAATTGAAACTGCTTTTGAAATGAACTGTATCGAAAGTAGGTAAGCAGGCAGGTTCAGACAGATTACTACCTGATGGGTGAAAAAACATGTTTATGTAGCCAACAGGCTCAAACTGACATTCTGTGTCCAAGGAGAAGTCTTGGCTCTGCAGGGTAAACAAACACCTTTTGTCCCAGTTGTGAACAGCAGACAGGCTTGGACCTGCGTGGAGGAAAAGCATCCTTTATCTCAGGTAAAACAATGTCCTTTGCCCTAGAATTGGTATAGAAAGGGAGACGGAGGGTGAAGGATGGACAGACAAATTCCTTTGTCTCAGTTCAGTGACATCAGGGTACCCAGGAAATCAGGCAACAATGCAGGTTAAGCTCATATTCCAGGTCAGCCACCTTGAGTCCAAGCAGGACAATGTGCCATCCTGGATTTCTTTATTTTCCTGCCAATTTATACTTACGACAATAGCCCTACATCCACAATGATGACATAAGAGTGAAGGTAAAACCCTATATTGCAAAGGAGCTATTTTGAATTTCCTACCAAATATCAAATTTCCCTCCAAATTTTTGGATTTCACACCATTTTATTCATAAGACCATTTTAACCTATGTCAGATCAAGTAGGAGGAGGGTTCTTTTTTTTACATGCTCGTTCACATGGATTTTCCTATGTTGGTGAAAAATGACAAGTGCACTGAATTATCAGTGCATATGTCATATGCATTGCAATGGAGCACTCCCACAAAACAATGGATCATTCAACTAGATAAAGGTTATTAAAACCTTTATTCCAACAAAGTGATGTTTACAGTGGATTGCCATGTGCGATAAATGATATGGAGCAGACAATTTACGATGTGAAAAGTGGGAATGATGATGTTTCTTTTCTCACATGTGTGGGTGACCAATGGAACAACTGCATTGATTTAATGTGACACAGCTCTTTGATCTTACAGTAATCAATGGTGAAACTGATGAAGCTACATGAATGTAAAACTGTGTTCATGTGCATCATCCAGATTTATAAGTGAATTAGCACCACCAAGACAATGCCCCACAGATATTCAACTGTACTTTCAAATTGGGAAATAAGCAGACAATATATTGTGGACTATATGGTCACACAAATTACCTTCTTCAACCTAACTCTCCTTGATATCAAGTGAGGGAAACATATGAGACAGCAAACTGCTAATTGCTGATGGATTTTTGCACTCCTGCATCAACACCATTAATAGGAATGGGTCAATACTAACTTACAATGGTAATGGCCATTACATACCCTGGCACCGTGAATGGAGGCTGAATTGAGATGAACACAGCTGGAGAAATGTGATGTTGTCACCAAATGTAGACAACAACTGTCTTACAGGAATCCTAGCAATTAACTGTGAGTGGGGGACTGGCCACAACCATTGTGACTCTCTGTTCCATCTATAGCTGACAGAGGGCACTCTGGTGTTCGTTACATTTATGTTTCAGAGCAAATGGTCGCCACCCTGCTTGTACCCAAGTGCTGCTCATGACCTCCAGTAGGTTTCACAGGTTATGGTTGGACTCAATGAAGCCTACATCTTAAGTATGTGGGCCAAACCAGTTGGACTTGGTTTCCTGGAATTTTATATGTTCTTGACAAAAATACAAATCATTATTTTCTCATTGACTTGGGCTCTGAAGTAGGCACCATCCTGAGGACAGCAACTCATTCACCTATCCTGGATTCTCTTCTACAGCTCCAGGCAGCAGACAACACCCCAGTGAGACTGTATGGTACCATCAATTGCACAGTCGATTTGGGTTTATGCGCCCCATTTACTTTGACATTCACTGTGGCTGAAATCAATGAGCCACTGCTGGGCATAGACTTTTTATGACACTTCCATGTGTGCTCAAATTTGATGAATGGTAAAATTCACTGAAGCAATAGTGGAGATTCAGTACCTGGCACTGTTGGCAGATGACCTGTACCTATGCCTCTGAACTCGACAGATTACTACACCACATCAATCAAAGAGCTGTGGGATGTTTACGATTCTCTAAAGAGACAACTGCCATCATGGGACAGATCTGATAGGTGTGAAGGTGGAATTCGCAATTGAGGATTAGCACAATATCCAGCACTGAATTACCTTCAAACTCCCCACTTGAAGCACTTTTGCAAGATGTGGACAAACTACAGTAGGTGATAAGCGATTGTAATAGCTCTTCCAGGGATGATAAAGAATATATTTACATGTATGAGTGACTAAGACATTGTGAGGGTTGCATGCTGTGGACACTAGTGCCAGAGAGGATGCAAAACAGATACAAAGGGATGCAGTTCAAAATATTCACAAATGTATTGACCAGTTCACATTGTCAGTGACCATCACAAATAAAATGGATCTTTGCAGTTTTCCTTCTCATCCCAACCATGGACTTCGACAGGTAACTTCAGAGCAAATACAGGTCAGTAACAGTGTCATTGATGAATCACCGCTTTCTGGCAGCATTACCAGTGCTCTGTCTAATGCTTCCCATCTTCCTACAACTAATGGCATTAGGGACAATACCATCCACATAATTATTACTTCACCAGAAGCCATGTCCTTCATAGAGATCAACACTTGGCACCAGCCAAGCAGCCAATGAAGATTTGTTAAATTCTGGTATTGTGTGACCATCAGACACTGCTTGGGATTCCCCCATCCACCTGGTACCTAAAAAGCATAGCACATACTGGATGTGTGGGAACTACTGTGCAATGAATACCAACAGGCATACCTACACATTCTGATAGCCCCAAAGAATATTTCCAAAACTGCCATTATTACTCCATTTGGACTATTTGAATTCCAGTACATGCCATTTGGATTAAGAAATGCAGCCCAAACTTGACAGTGATTTATTGATAAAGCCCTTAGTAAACTGTCACTTCCACTTCCCATATTTGGACACCATACTGATTTTCTCCTCTTTACCTGAACAGCACAAAGAGGACCTGTGCCTAATCTTCAGTGATCTTGAGGCAACTGGAATAGTCATAAACAATGACAAATGGTGGCTATGCAGACTGGAGGTTACATTTTCCTAGGATATTCAGTCATGTGGGATGGCATTTGGCCCACAAAGGAATGTACAGACCTCATCAAACAGATGCCATTACTAACAACATATCATGAACTACAGAGGTTCCTAGAAATGGTAAACTTTTGTTGGCATCATATTTCACAGGCAACAAAGATTCAAGCACCACTGACTAATGGTTTAGCTCATAAGAATGTTCATGGTAAAAGGGCCTGCAGTGGACCTTAGAAATGCGACATGCTTTTCATGGAATAGAAGTTTGCTCCTCAGCAATATTACCTTCATGCCCATTATCTTCAGCACACCTGTCCACAACAACAGATCCCAGACAAATTGCAATGTAGGGTAGGTGGCCAAGAACAGCCACTTAGATTCTTTCCATGGAACTGTTTCCATGGAGTCACAACAGTTCTGGCTAACCAATAATCATGAGTTATTGGCTCTATGTGAATATGTTAAATATTTCTGTGAAGACGTTGAGAGGTGCCCTTTAAAAGTCTTCACTTGCCACTGGTACATGCAATAAGCATCCCCAGTAAGGCCTGCATTACTTGCTGTTTTCATCATCTTCACTACATCAGGCAATTCATGACAGATATTTGAAACTTTAATAGTGCCAATAATGTAGCTGCCAACCTTTGTCTCATAGTAATACGTTTGGTGCCATGATAGACTTCAGTGCAATGGCAAACACACATAAGAATGACCAAGAGATAATAGCACTCTTAAAGGAGTGATTACCAATACCTGTCACAGCCATGCCCCAATGTTTTGATACTTTGCAACATGGGGTATGTCCCTTAACCCTCCAAATTTCCCCAAAGTAACATTTTATAACTTACACAACTTGTCACACCCCACCATCTGACCAAGCACCAAGTTGGTGATGAAGCACTTCATGTGGCCCAATGTGAAATTTGACTTTAGGAATTTGACATGTACATGCATCAGTTGCCAGCACAGCAAGGTGTGCTGCCATACTTTCCTGCAACATGGCAAATATGCACTACCTAAAAGAAGACTACAGTATGAATATTTTGGATCATAGAGAAAGGAGCAATGTGTGTGTTTTTTGTGTTTGATGTTAAGTTTTCATCTAATGAGTGTATTCTTTAGATATTATTGAGTTTAATATTTTCCTCTTGGTGTCTCATATTTATGTTAATAAAGCGATATAATTTCATCTAATCATCTGTGAATGTTGTGGTGAATTCTTGTTTGCATAAATTTTCCCTCGAACGCTTATGATCAGGATCTAGTAGTAAATATTTCCACAAGTTGCAGCAGAACTACAGACATCAATAGATCATGTGATTATCAATACACCACATTACATACAAAAGAACAAATCTCAAATATACCCATTGCTATGGGATATTAATTGTCATATCATGCAAAATAGCAAGATCATAAAGAATCTTTAAAGAATTGTGACAAACAAAATCAGCAGACCTAGGCAGGCTACACAGATTATGGCAATCTGTAGACTGGAGTGATGTATACTTAACAGTAATCATAAATAAGGGAATCATTTTGAAACATGAGCCTACTAAAGTGGTTTTTAAATGTTTTGGTACACAGCTCTCTTGATCTGAACAGAAGTACCCACAGCCTCTTTCACATATGACATCTGACTCAAAGAGAGGTACAAATAAACTTAAATTTCGAACAAATGAATCTGAGTAGATATTTCTTTATAAACTGTTGACATAACACATTTTAATCAACTTTGAATGTTGTTACATCTTATTCTTGAAACTAAATCAGTCAGAAGGATGAGCTTACTTCTTCAAATCAGATCTTCAAATCTCAGCATAATACAGGAAATCATGATTCGCATCCCTTTCACCACATTCATTCCTGATCTGTATTTCCTACTGATAACTGGCAATGCTGAATAACCTACTCCACATAAATAGGATGTTGCAAAAGGTATTAAAACTATCTGCAGTTGCTCCTGCTTCACCAACTCCCAAAACTGTAGCACTGATGAAACTTTGATTTTAGTGTGGACTGTGAAGAAATCTTAATAAATTGCTCTTGTTCTTCAGTGGTAAGTGTTGGTGGAAGTTCTGTACTGAAAGGGTCTTTGATTCAGTTATGTTTATCAACTTCTGCTGGAAAGCAGATCGGAAATTAGTCTCTGAGTTCAGTTCTGGAGCAGTTATCTGCAAAAGGCAAAATTCTCATGTCCTTTCCTGGTGCACATTTTTAATCAGCTAGGGACTAGGGAGTTTCAATAATAGTGTTGTCTGTCAAAGGCACACTTGCCAGTGCTTGGCAGCTGACTCGTCTATCATAATAAATACTACCAGACCAGCAGGTCTTCTGCTATGGTGTCAGATTTCTTGCTCTTTACTACATGGTAGGCAACTTTTTAAGGTGAAAGAAGAGCCTTTGTAGGAACCTTAGCTTGTTTGGTGAAAGTTTTTCTTTTTGACATTTGATAAAACTTGTGGTAAAAGGATTCACATGGTTTGTTTACCAAACCACTGTGATTTAAATTAAATGTTGTTTCATTTTATTAGGAAGAATTCCTTCAGTAGCTAGAACTTTGAAACAATTCACACAAACAGTCATTGGCCATTTCCAGCAGTAGTACATATGAGACTTAAATTAAATTAAATGTCACCATAGTTCCTGCATTATCATCTGTTCATGTCCTTAAAACTGCATGACTCATTTGAAATGTCACATTTTGTACTAAGATATAAAAATATGTCCATGCTGCCAGAGAAACACAAATCAATGCAGATATTTAAAATGATCTTCATTTGACAAAATTAAACTTCAGACTGATTTTTACTATATAAAGTCAAATGAGCCATTAGTATTATTCAACTATCATCTATTACACTGCCATACTAACAATACTTTCTTGTTGGTTAGTTAGTTGGTTGCGTGTTCCACTGATCAATCACACGGTACAGAAGCTCTTATGATGTGGAATGTGTCAAGTGCACAAGAAATGCACATATGATACAAGATTTTTTAATAGGAGATATGATTGCAATTTATTTTTGAAGCTATTACTGCTGTCTGTCAGAAATTTTATTTCATATGGTAATTTGTCAAAAAATTTTGTAGCAGCACATTTTACCCCTTCCTGTGCCAAAGATAGGTTGAGTAAAGGATAGTGTAAGTCTTTCTTTTTTCTGGTATTATAATCATGAATGTCACTGTCATTTTTAAACTGGTCCATGTTGTTGAGAACAAATTTGATTAGTGAGAAAATGTACTGTGAGGCTGTTGTAAGAATTCCAATCTTTTAAAAAGATGCCTACAAGACGTGTGACTATGGACCCCACCCATTATTATAACCACTTTCTTTTGAGCAGTGAATACTTTTTGTCTAAGTATTGTGTTAACCCAAAATATTATTCTGTATGACATCAGAGAGTGAAAGTATGCAAAGGATGTTAGCTTACTAATTTCTATATCCTCAGAATTGGCAATTATTCTGTTTGCAAAAGTTGATGAACCTAGCCACTTCAGAAGATTCAAAATATAAATTTTCCAATTAAGATTCTCATCTATATCTACAACCAAAAACTTAGTATGCTCTACCCTGTCTACCGACTTCTGTTGATGTGTTATATTTATTGAAGGAACTGTACTTTTTGCAGCAGAAAATTGGATGTACTGTAGTTTTTCAAAGTTTAGAGCAAGCTCATTTGCAGAAAACCAATTAATGACTTATCCAAAAACCTTATTTGTATCATTTTCAATTGGAGTTTCTTTTACTGAATTAATAATGATGCTTGTATCATCAGCAAACAGTGTCAGTTCAGCTTCTTGTTTCTGATAAGAAGGGAGGTCGTTCACATATATCAAGAACAGAAAGAGAACTTGTGAGGTCGTTCACATATATCAGGAACAGAAAGGGACCCTGTGAAATATCTAATGTAATTTCACCCCAGTTAGGTGAAGTGGCAAACTTATTTAAATCACTTGACCCATATAAAGAAACCTTTTGTTTTCTGTTCTGTACATATGACTTAAACCACCATGTCCGCCCCAGGTAGCTGAATGGTCAGCGTGAGAGAATGTCAATCCTAAGGGCCCGGGTTCAATTCATGGCTGGGTCAGGGGTTTTCTGCACTCGGGGACTGAGTGTTGTGTAATCTAAATCATCATCATTTCGTTACCATCGATGTGCAAGTTGCCGAAGTGGCGTCAAATCGAAAGACTTGCACCTGGTGAATGGTCTACCCAACAGGAGGCCCTAGTCACATGACATTTACTTAAAGCTCTCATACACTATTCGATTTATACGACAGAATTGTAATTTATGTAACATAATGTCATGTCATGGTTCACGCAATCAAACGTTTTGGACAAGTCACAGAAAATTCCTATTGGTGACATGTTACTATTTAAAGACTCTATTATGTGGACAGTAAATCTGTATATTGCTGTCTCAGTGGAACAGCATTTTTGAAATCTGAACTGTGATTTATTAAGTATCCCATTACTGTAACCACTCTTGAGTACATTATTTTCTTGAAGATTTTTGAAAATGCTGTAAACAAGGATACTGGCCAATAATTATTGATGTCTGTGGTGTCCCCGTTTTTGTAGAGAGGCCTGACAATGGCATATTTTAACTTGTCTGGGAAAATACCTTGAGTTAGTGATGCATTACATATGTGACTCAGAACATCAGCTGTAATTGCTCCGCATTGTTTTAATATCTTATTAGAGATGTCATCTACTCCAACAGAACATTTATTTTTCAAAGATTTAATAATTTTACTTATTTCACAAGGGATTGTTAGGTGAAACTTAATCTGATTAAAATTTTTCAAAACTGACTCTTCCACTATTCTTACCAATTTTTTCTCCTACATTTAAGAAATAGTTGTTAAATACATTAGCTACTTGTGTACTGTTGGTTAGGATGGTCTCATTCTCTTTAATAGTACACTACCTACCCCAGTGGTTACTCTTCCTGTCTCCCTTCTAACAACATTCCATATTGATTTGATTTTATTGCCGGAGTTGTTAACTTCGTCTCTATCATACATATTTCTTGATTTCCTTACAACTTTTCTCAGTGACTTACAATAATTTTTGTAGTGTCAAACTACTTATGGATCTTTACTAGTTCTTAATGTCTTATACAGTTTACTTTCTCTTTCTGAAGACACTTTAATTCCTGTAGTAATCCAAGGTTTCTTTGAAAAGTATGTGGTGTTACATTTAATAATTTTCTTTGGGAAACAATGTTCAAAAAGGGATATAAATTTATCAAGAAATGTGTTGCATTCATCATTAGCATTTGGCTCATTATATACATCTCCCCAATTAACATTTCTTAATCTTTCTCTGAAGTGCTCTACAGATACCGGGCTGAGCAGCATGTTAGACACCACTACAAGTGCACATATTTTTCCTTTACTCAGAAAGCATATAAACGAACTCATTACTCATATGAAACCACCATTGCACATCTACTGTAAGAATGTGGTGCCCCTAGGATCAGTGATGCACAATTTGAAAACCCCTGGTGTACTAGATAAATTTTGTATGTCTAGTAGTGGACAGAAATACAAATGATAAGTAGAATAAAAACTGGGTCACAAGAAATGTAATAAGGAAGAGGTAACAGTGGAAAACTGTTATGAACAGTGTCAGATAAAATCAGTACAAGCAATCTGTGATGCCTATAGTGAAAAGAAGAGATCATGTAACAAACTGATAAAAGAAATCCATTTACTACAAAATAAAAAACTGCAGTGTCTGCTAATATCACAAAGACCATATGGTCCCACATAAAGAAAGAGAGGGAAGGTGCAGAAATGAAAAACAGTAGGAACATTAGCATCAGGAAGAATGGGAGGAAAATTGTGTACTTTCAAGAGGTTAGTATTATTTGAAACCAACATTATACTGAGATTGTGGACAAATTGATTAAGCTAAACTCCCCTGTCACAAAATGTCTACAAAGTGCATATCATGAGACAAAATTTTTATTTCTTTACCCAACAAATGTATCCAAATTAAAAAAAGATACAAAAAACTATAGTTTGAAAAAAAAGCTCATGAACTAGATGACTAATTAAATGCTGCTTACAGTGGATATCAAAACCTGTCAGTTTCATTACAAATTTAGCTGTAGAAGAAGGGATATTTCTAGAATGTTTAAAAAACACCTGCATACAAAGGAGGCAGTAAGGAAGATTCAGGAAATTAAAGACCAGTAACTATTACACCTATCTTATCTAAATCAATAGAAAGTACAATTAAAGCCAGAATATTAAATTTTGTAGGAAAAGGAAATATTCTGAATAATGCACAGCATGCGTTTATAAAGGGTAGATATAAAAAACCTGATACAGTTGATAAACAAATCGCCACCACATCAGTAAACAAAACATGGCAAGCATTAAAGAAATTATAGGATAACAGGGTTGTGGTGAAAAGCAGATATATGCTGAATTATTAAAGAATGGAGCACCACAAGTGGAATTAGAACCACACTCTTTAATAAAAACAACTGGGAAGATAGAAACCATTTCTGCAGAGTGGAAAACTGCAATTATATGATCCATATTTAAAAAGAATGATCTTCTGGTGTGTGATAACTACAGAGGAATTACTTTACTGGAATGTCACATTTAATATCATATGGATTTACCACTTAAATGCTTCTGATCTCAGTACCTGAAGAAGTAGTAGAAACAGATCCACATTAGATCATTTATTTGCTTCAAACAAATAGCTAAAAAGGTGTAGGAATTCAGTGTAGATGTCCACATATTGTTTCTAGATTTCAAACAGGCATATGATAGCATACACCACAAAGACTCCTAAATATAATGAGATTAATCTGAAATAACTTCAAAGTCAATCAAATTAGTTAAAATGTTTATAGAAGAAACTTTATGTTGAATAAAGGCACTAGTAGAAAAAACTTGAAACTTAGCATGTACACTGGACTGAGATAAAGAGGATGCCATTTCAACTACTTTATTTTACCACATCTGAGAGAAGATCAATAGAGAATTTACTAAAACTAATCCACAAGAGATCCAACTGCAATAGGTAAATATTACTAAACTTGCTTCTGCAGATGATATAGCAAGTAGTCCCAAAGCAGAATTAATCAGAATGATACAAAACATTAAGAAAAATTAATGAGAAAACAAGATTACATATTAATGAAGAAAAGACAGAATACCTGGTCAAAGGTAAGAAGATCAGAAATGATACACCTTTGCCACTTTAAAGACTGTTGACCACTTCAAGTTCTTAGGGAGTCTTTTTACCAACAACAGCAGAATGGATGTAGAAATAGATGTCCATCTAGCTACAGCGAACTAAACAATTTTACTTTCATGAAAATTCTAAAGTAAAGATCACTTAGTACTAGCTTCAAAATCTGCTTCAATCAATTGACTGTTATACTGGCAACATTATACAGATGTGAAGCTTTAATATTTAGCAAAAAAAAAAAAAAAACCTAATAATATTTGAAAGGAAAATTTTTGGACCTGTATATGATGCCAGTGACATAGAACAGAGGTTAAGAAGAAAAGAAGAATTAAGAGAACATCATGACATAGTCAAAGTGCTAAAGAAGAGAATATTGAACTGGGTAGGCCATATAGCAGGGATGATGGTGAATACTCTATCTAGTACAGCATTCTGCAGAATGTAGATGGAACAAGAGGAAGATTCAGAATTAGGTGATGAGATAACATCCGAGAGGATACAACTAGGATAAATGTCAACAGCAAATGCACAAACAGTGTACTCGACAGAAAAAATGGAAGAGGCTCACAGGGCAGCTGCTTGGTTGATAAAGTCCTTGCCTCATGTAAAGTAAAATAAAATAAAGATACATCAAAACCACAATTTCTGGGTTTTTAGCATTTGTAACTAAGGCAGTAGATGAACAGAAGAAAGTTTATGGTAAGTTTCTCAGCCTTTCAAAGGCTTTGATTGTTTGTTCCATAAGACATTATTAGAAAATGTTCAGTTTTATGGTATAATGGGGAAGCAGCCAATATCATAAAATCATTCATGGAAAGTAGGAAAGAGTATGTACAAATAAAACAAAGTTGACAATGATATTACACCTATATGTTCAAATTCTGAATTTGTTAAATATGGTGTATCTCAAGGATTACTACTCACCCTATCGCTCTTCATTTAATATGTAAATGATATGCCCAAAATTCAAGGTGGAAATGCTGTCATGTATGAAAATGATACTTCATTTGCTATCAGTAGTGTTTCATCAGACGACTTGCAAAAGAAAGCATCTCTAAATATATCTTTTACACATTTTTAACAAGTACATGATTTTAGGGTTGAGTAGACCAATCCACCAGTCACATGCACAATTAAATTTTGCAGAGACTGTCAATCTGTGTGGCCAGAACAATTGAAAGTTTACGAAGTCTCAGTTTAGGCACCAGAGGTTGTGTTTCCTGAATACCATTTGTATTTGGGGGATAATAAGGTAAGATTTGTTTGTGTTATTTATCTAAGAAGAAACTGGTACAAGTCTGTCATAACTTTCCACTTAATATGGGGATGGTTTGAAAAATTCATTGAATCACCACGAGAGGTCAGCACTAGCACAACAAGCCGTTCACGTGATATTCATTGGACTGTTGCCTGTAAACACATGCCACGTCAGTGCTTTTGGAAGAGAACGGTGGTGGGGATGTGGCTCTATTGTTGTTCCTGCATAGTGATTTACGAAGATGGAAAAAATCGAGATTCTAGCAGTGATTAAGTACTTTGTAAAGATATGAAAGTAAAGGAAATTCATGCCAATTTCCAGAATATACTGGGGGACTCTGCTCCATATTCAACTGTTACCAAATGGACAAATGAATTTAAATTTGGTTGGGAGACCTTAGATGATGATTGGTACAGTGGTTGGCCAAGATGTGTCACTGCTCCAGAAATCATTGCAAAATTGCACAAAATGGTCATGGAGGATTGCCAACTGAAAGTGCATGAAATTGTTCATGCTTAGCAGATGTCATCTGAAAGGGTATATTACATTTTAACTGAAGAATTAGAAATGAAAAAAAAATCTGCAAGATGGGTGCCATGACTCTTGATGCTAGATCAAAAATGCATGAGAATGGACATCTCGGAACAATGTTTGGCCCATTTTAGGAGAAACAAACAAGATCTTTTGCACCACTTTGTGACCACAGATGAAAAATGGGAGCACTACTATACCCCAGAGACAAAACAACAGTTCAAAGCAGTGGAAACATGTTGATTCTCCACCACCAAAGGAAGCAAAGACAATTCCTTCGGTGGCAAAAGTCATGGCATCAGTGTTTTGGGATGCGAAGGGGATTCTGTTTGTAGATATCTCCCTTCTGGCCAAATAATTACTGGAGAATACTATGCTAACCTTCTGGACAAATTGCAACAAAAGATGTGTGAAATCACCATGGCAAAATTGGATGGCCTAAGGTATGAATTGTTGCCACTCCCACCTTATTCACCTGATATGGCTCTGCCAGACTTCCATCTCTTCCCAAAACTGAAAATTTTTTGTTGGTGGGTGAAGATTCAGTTCAAACAAAGAACTGATAGCTGGAGTTGACAACTATTTTACATGCCGGGAGGGTACTCATTTTTGAGATGGGATCTGGGCACTGGAACATCATTGGGGCAAGGAGGCTACATTGAAAAATAAAAAAATAAAAAAATTTGCATTGATGTAAGTACTTTTTTTCCATTCCATTCCAAGACCTTTTCAAACCACTCTTGTATCAATCATCATAAGAATGACACTGAGGCTTTTTAAATATATGGCTTCAAAATTTTTGATGTTAATTTAAGGAAGAGGTTTTGAGATCTGCTGGCAGTATATAGATTTGCATGGGGGAAGTGGGGGGGGGGGGGGTAAGGGACTGATTCTTTATGAGAACTCTGAGAGACATGACAAAAATTACAGAGGTGCAGAATGCAACATACTACTCTCTATTTTGTTATTGTAACAATATCATTCTGTCTGTATTTTTCCCAAACAGGATGAGTAATAGCTAAATCTATAAATGGATGTTTGAGTGTTGAAATCTTTGTATGTATTAGTGCTCTAATGTAGACATGTTTTCATATTATTCAAGTTTAAATGAACCACAATTGAGATGGAAATACTTATTCAGCTCACCAGTACCTAGGTGAGTGAGGGAAACCACACTAGGGCTGATCAGCAGAACCATGAAGGAACAAACTGGGGTGTAATTGAGACAGCACTTGCATCTACAAACTATAATGTTACTACATAACCACATCAGCATGACAACAGTTATCTTATCGTGAAGGTACACAAAATACAGGGTACCATATAACCAATCAGTTGATGTGATTTTTTTCTTTGCTATGTGCATGGAGCTAATAAAATTTAATAATTTGGGTAATTTTAGTGTCTTTACTGTATATTACATTGTTCTAAGGGTAGCTCAAAAATCTAAGTGCATATCATGTGTTAGTGCTTAAATTAGAGTAATAAAATGTTATTAGGCATTACCTTAATATAATATGCAAAAGTAAAATAACACTTAAATATGAGTACATATTGTTTAATAGGGAATATACAGCTCATCAGTGCCACAGGATCTGTGCGACATTAAACTGGTCCTGAAACAATTACCAGTATCAACCCTACAACCATCTAACATCGCAGGATGCAAATATGCTGGCTCTCCACCACACCTACCAATGGGGTCCAATGTGAACTTCTACAGGAGGCAGTCCATATATTATCACATTAAGGAGGTCATATCTGAAACAATGGATTGCTTCCCATTGACAGTGGAGGTGATTGAGGCAACATAAGCTGACCCCTTTCTCAGAGAAGTCAACTCTTACGTGCAACACGAGTGGCCAGAGTATTTTCCATCATCGATCTCCCCAGCACTGAGAACTTACTTCACCATCTGCCATATTGAAGCTGTGAGAGTGGGTCATGTGTTTGGATAAGTTTGTTGGTGAGAGTACTGCCTGTGGAAATTGGTTTTCTAGGTTTAAGTTACAGTATGGGATACTAGTTTAATGTGCCTGCAAATTTCATTGTCAGAGATACGCACAAGGTAGACTTAAATATATGGAACAGAAAATTATTTGTGATTGCTTCAAAAGCATTAGGATTAGAGGAAATTGATTAGGTGTCTTACTCAGGTTGACCATCAGTAACCTTGACAGACAAGGTCAGACAACTCACTGACACAAAATCAATCACTGTCTTTGTGACTGATATTGGAGGCACTGGAAATTTGCAGGCACAGCGTTAGTACCATCACTGATGAAGATTTGAGTACTTTGAAAATTTGTTATCAATTTATATGAAACAAACTGGCAATTCAGCAATGTGAAAAGTGGATAGATTTCATTGATAAGTGTGACAGAGATCTTTCTTCTCAGCAAACCATCATCTAAGCTAATGACACTTGGTGTTATTAATTTGATCAGGAGTCGAGTATCCAACCATACATATGCATTGTAACTCTATTTGCACTGTATTTCAACTGACATCCAAAGGTGTGACATCAATGCTTCAACTGGTTCTGGTAGAAGCACTGACAGACATTTTCTAGCATCTTTATGTACATTGCCTAAAGTGTGTTGTGGACAGTAGAGATCTCTTTGAATGTAGACAAGGGTATTTTATTTATATATTCTATTTGCTGTTTTATGATGTAGGATGAGTGTGACATGCAAATGTGCCATCACAGTTTCCTTAATTTATGTTATATGATGCCAACATGTCCTGCAATTTCATTATGATCATAATAATTAAGCATAACTCATTCAAGTAAATCAAAAGAAGCCATAAAGTACACGTAAGATCATATTTTTCTCCTTTTTACAATCTAGATTTTTTTTATTAGTAAAATTGAAGTAAATGGTTTTAACTTTCATCATAAAACATAAAACTTGATGTTACTTATGTTTCTGTTATTATCAATGAAAGAATTTTTTATTGTCATTATTATTTAATAGAACAAAGGCATTGTTTGTAAGTAAATAATCTTTTTGCTTGCACAGACCATGGTCAAAAACATGATGGTACAGATGTCAGTTACAGAAATTGGTATGTGATTATGTGTATCTTTTCATTTTTGTTGCTGGGTTGTTTCACACTAATTTATGACAGCAAGACCACAATACCTGTAGCAGTTTGCTTGTGTCTGACAAAAAAGTGAAACACATAAGGGGAACATGAAAAAAATGAAATGCCATGTATTGAGAGTGTGTGTGCGATGTTATTTCAGTGATTACAATATCGAGTCAAGTTTACAAAAAACTTAGCAATATTAAACCATTTATCTGTATGACATGTCTCCCATCTTACCTGCATTTATGCACTGACTTTGTTGGGAAAGGTCTCATAAAATTGTATCCTCTCCCTCAGGCAAGCTGGCCCACAAGTGTTGTAACTGGTCCTTGATATTGTGATACTGGCACTGGTACAGAGTTGACACTCAGGCAAGTGTTGTAACAGGTCCTTGATATTGTGGATACTGGCACTGGTGCAGAGTTGACACTCAGGCTGATATCACACATGTTCAGTGAGGTAATAAGGGACAGACCTGGTGATCTTGCTGCCACAGAAGTACCTCAGCATCATGCAGACAGTTCATACAGACAGTTGCCATGTGTGGATGAGCATTGTTATATTGAATACTGGCACCTGGAAACTCTGATATAGAAGGTAACATATGAGGATGTAGGATGAGTGTGACATGCAAATGTGCCATCACAGTTTCCTTAATCGCCACCAGCTACAGCCTAAAGTCTGCACACCACGACAACACACCAAACGAGGTGGTGCAGTGGTAACACACTGGACATGCTTTTCGGAGGACGATGGTTCAAGTCCGAGTCCGGACATCCTGATTTAGCTTCTCCGTGATTTCCCTAAAATGTTTGAGGCAAATGCCGGGATGATTCCTTTGAAAGGGCACAGACAACTTCCTTCCCCATCATTCCCTAATCCGACACGACCGATGACGTGGCTGTTTGGTCCCTTCCCCCCAATCAACCAACCACCATGACGATGACACAAGTACTGCAGTACTACCTCTCCAAAACATTGGAAGACTGGAGCCCAGGGCACCACCATACTTGTTAACAATGGTCTCTGGAGTAGTTTGGAGCCACAATTCTTGCTGGCCACAATGTGACAGTGTTTATCAGCAGCCCATGCTTCCTGGTCCTGACATTATTCCAAATGCAATCTGTTTGAGATGTGGTGTTAACAGCAGACTATGCATCTGATGGTCATTCCTTAGTACAGCTGCTACTAGTCTCTGACCAATGGTGCAGGATGACACAGTGTTGAAGGGAGCCCATTAATTGTTCTCAGATGGCAGGCACAGAGGTGGAAGTGTTACAGTGTGATTGGTGCACAATACGGAGATCCTCTCACAAGGTAGTCAGAGATGGTTGACTGAACCTCAAATTGCATTTTCCAAATATTGTGTCAATTAACCAAAGTCTGCCAACTACTGCACCTATTACTGAGCCTATTTGAGTACTGGTATTCAATATAATATGCCTGCAAAGTATGACACCCAGAAATTTGTGTGAGTTGACAGAAAAAATTGTGAGTCACTCATATTGTACTCATAGGGTGCCACTTTTTTCATTTTATGAAGAGAACAATTTTACAATTCTGAACATTGCAACCAAATTTTCAGTTTTTATATTGAATTGGAATCTTATCAAGATCTGATTGAGTATAACTCGAGTTTTTTTCAGACAGTTCTTCATTACAGATAACTGCATCATCTGTGAAACATCTGAGGTTACTGGTAACATTGTCTGCCAGGTCATTAGTATACAAGATGAGCATAGTTGAGACATGCCTGAAGCCACATCTATGTGTGTTGATGACTCCCCCAACAAAGATAACATGCTGCATACTCGCTACCAAGAATTCTCAATCAGGACACATATTTTGTTTCATTCCTAATATGATCCTACTTTCACTAATGTGTGCTAGTGTGGCACTGAGACAAATACTATTCAGAAGGAAAAAAGCACTGCATCTATCTGTGTTGATTTGTGGGTTTCAGGATGACATGTGGGAAAAGTGTGAGTTGAGATTTGCATGACCAATGTTTTCAGAATATCTGCTGGTTGGTAAGGAGAAGATCATTCTGTTAGAGATACCTCATTTTGTTTGAACTCAGAATATTATCTAAGATTCTAGAACAGATGAGTGTCAAAGACAATCGACAATAGTTTTGTGGATCGCATCCACTACCCTTGTAGTTGATTGTAGCCTATGCTTTCTTCCAACCACTGGGCCCAGTTTTTGATTTGAGTGATCTGTTTTGCATATTTTGGTTAAAAAATGTCCTTATCTCATCACTCATATTTGTAGTAAAATGAGAATTAAACTGGGTGAGTGCTGCTGGATTTGCCTGCATGAACAACATTTGGAAACAGAGGTCAGCATGTCTTCTATTGCTTTTCTACCCTTAGTTTCTGTTCCTGTGTGATACAGGTGCATCTAGATACTAACTTTTGTGCCACAGACTGCTTTGCATAAGACAAAATTTTCTTTGGCTATTGTGAAAGGTCTTTCAATACAATTCAGGTAGTAATTGAAAGTTTCATGCAATGGCCTTTTGATGGCAAAACATGTTTCATTTAGAATTTCTGTATCTATAGACCCCTGCTTTGTTATAGACTTACTGTGAAGTAGTTCAGTTTCTTTAGAAGTTTCTATACAGAGACTGTATACCAGGGAGGACACCTCTCATCTCAGATTGTTATACTAGGCACATGTGTATCCAGCACTTGGTAAACTATTCTTCTAAGGCTGAGGTGCAGTTTGTGTTTAGGTTCCGACCTGCAAAATCTTCTCCTCATCTTATATACTGAACATGTAAACCTTTCCACATCTTTTGGTTGACATTTGTACTTTGATAATAATTGTTGCTACAACTGCCTCATGGTCACTGTCACCAATATCAATGAGGACATACTCAAAGACATCGGACCTGACAAAAAAAAGTGACGTACCCAGAAGACATAGTCAGATGCCAGTGTAACTTCATACACAGACACACCATCAGTCAAAGGAGGTGCAACTCCCTGTGACAGGTAGAATGGTCATCAGGGTGCATTAGTGTTGTTCACATTTAGTGTTCTAATTAGGCCTGGTGGAGTATATAAGTGGCATTAACACTGTCAAATGTTAAGTGATAACAGTAAAGGATGTTGAGGAAACACACGTGTACAGGGTTATTACAAATGATTGAAGCGATTTCACAGCTGTACAATAACTTTATTATTTGAGATATTTTCACAATGCTTTGCACACACATACAAAAACTCAAAAAGTTTTTTTAGGCATTCACAAATGTTCGATATGTGTCCCTTTAGTGATTCGGCAGACATCAAACCGATAATCAAGTTCCTCCCACACTCGGCGCAGCATGTCCCCATCAATGAGTTCGAAAGCATTGTTGATGCGAGCTCACAGTTCTGGCACATTTCTTGGTAGAGGAGGTTTAAACACTGAATCTTTCACATCGCTATGCGTGAAACTTGCCCGCACGCGTTCAACCGGCTCTTCGCTCACTGCAGGCTGACCCGTTGATTTCCCCTTACAGAGGCATCCAGAAGCTTTAAACTGCGCATACCATCGCCGAATGGAGTTAGCAGCTGGTGGATCTTTGTTGAACTTCGTCCTGAAGTTTTGTTGCACTGTTATGACTGACTGATGTGAGTGCATTTCAAGCACGACGTACGCTTTCTCGGCTCCTGTCGCCATTTTGTCTCACTGCGCTCTTGAGCGCTCTGGCGGCAGAAACCTGAAGTGCGGCTTCAGCCGAACAAAACTTTATGAGTTTTTCTACATATCTGTAGTGTGTTGTGACCATATGTCAATGAGTGGAGTTACAGTGAATTTATGAAATCGCTTCAATCATTTGTAATAGCCCTGTGTTAAACTATCAGGCATCATCCAACTGGGAACTAATTACATGTGGGGTCCCACAAGGTTCTATTTTAGGGCTCTTACTTTTTCTTGTGTATATCAATGACCTTTCATCAGTAACATTACCAGATGCCAAGTTCGTTTCGTTTGCTGATGATACAAACATTGCAATAAATAGCAAATCAAGTTTAGTCTTAGAAAGATCAGCTAATAAAATATTTATTGACGTTAATCACTGGTTCCTAGCCAATTCTTTGTCACTAAACTTTGAAAAAACACACTACATGCAGTTCAGAACTTGTAAGGGGTGTCCCACGAGTATATGCCTAACATACGATGACAAGCAGATAGAAGAAGTGGACAGTGTTAAATTCTTGGGATTACAGCTTGATAATAAATTTAACTGGGAGGAGCACACCACAGAACTGCTGAAGCATCTTAACAAATCTCTATTTGCAATGTAAATTGTGTCAGACATAGGGGATATAAAAATGAAAAAGCTGTCATACTATGCTTACTTTCATTCCATAATGTCATATCGGATTATTCTTTGGGGGTAATTCATCAACGAAGCTAAAGTTTTCCGCACACAAAAACGTGCAGTAAGAGTTATATGTGGTGTGAACTCAAGAACATCCTGCAGAAGCCTGTTTAGGGAACTAGGGATACTAACTATTGCTACCCAATATATTTATTCCTTAATGAAATTTGTCATTAAAAATATATCACTTTTTCAAACCAACAGTTCAGTTCATGGAATCAATACTAGAAATAAGAATAATCCTCACAAGGATTTAAAGTCACTTACTCTTGTACAAAAAGGTGTGCATTATTGAGGAGCACACATTTCCAATAACTTGCTAGCGGCCATAAAAAGCTTAACAACCAATGAAATTCAGTTTAAGAGAAGCCTAAAGGATTTATTGGTGGCCAACTCCTTCTACTCCATTGATGAATTTCTCAGTAGAACCAACTGATTTTTTTTTTTTGTGTGTGTGTGTGTGTGTGTGTGTGTGTGTGTGTGTGTGTGTGTAAGTACAATCTAACTTCTGCACCATTTCAGTGCAGTAATGTGTTCATTGTAAATAAGTATTATAGTAGTTCTGTTACATGTTTATTACCTTATAAATAAAAAAAACTTTTTTTATTTTTAATTCAGTGCATTAGTGTTTGTAAAATAATTCTTTCATATAGTGTATGGTGCATTAGCTTATTTGTTTGAGTTGTAAATATTTGTCATGTATTATTGTTTTTCTAACATGTTCTACATCCTGGAGGACCTCCTCACTATGGATAATTTGGAATGAAAGTAAACCTAATCTAATCTAATACTCATGTGAGATGCCAATATCAGCACATGAAAGAGTTTGAAATGGGTGTCATTGTGGGTTGATGATTGGCTAACTGGTCAAAACACTATGTCTGAGTTTCTGAGGTTTTGGATGTAACAGTGGCCTGATGTTGGACTGCAGTGGAATATCAAGTTGGAAATACTTCATCTGTTAAAATTTGAGCTCCCATCAATAACCAAATTTTTTTCTAACTTTATTATGTTTTCAATACAATTTTACACATAATATGTAGTATATCCAAGAAAATGTCAAAACATTTCGTAAACTATATTACACTTAAGTTTATTACTCAGTTGGTTACACTGAATGTGCTAATTTTAGTGATGTAAGCAGTTGTACTAGAAATTCTGCTAATCTGAAAATATGGCTAACTGAAATAAATAACATCATTTGTAATGTACAATATATAGTGAGCCAGTCAGCATATTTGTGTGAAGTGATGTTACCACTAAAATAGCTGGCATCTCAACTTCGCAGTAACATACTTGAATTAGCTCAAATTAATTAACTTATGAAATAAATGGCATTGAAAGTTGACATATTCACAATTTTCCATTGCCATATTTGCCCTGTGCTTCTGAGATTCTGAACTTTGACACTGTACTTTTGTTGCTACATTTTTTCTGAATTAGGTGACATTCCTCATTGATTGATTAAGCCACTAGCTAAGATTTTGGATAATTTATCATAATGTAAAATAACTTTCAAGATAGCAACCACACTCACAGCCGGCCGGAATAGCCGAGCGGTTCTAGACGCTACAGTCTGGAACCGCGCGACCGCTACAGTCGCAGGTTCGAATACTGCCTCCAGCATGGATGTGTCTGATGTGCTTAGATTAGTTAGGTTTAAGTAGTTTTAAGTTCTAGGGGAATGATGACCTCGGCAGCTAAGTCCCATAGTGCTCAGAGCCATTTGAACCACACTCACAAGTAGGATATTCCCAACGTGGATGTATCAAATGGTTCTATATACTTCTATAATTTACTAACCTTCAACATATACCATAAACCAAATATCTGTTAAAATATTCATAGTCCTTTCAGAACATAAAAATTTAACCTCGCCATTTTTCAAAACATTACATGGTTCCTGAGGTTAACAAACATCAGTGCACCAGTCTATGAACAGCCAAGACCACTTCAAAATTGCCATTCCTGGTTGAGCAGCCAAGCGAGTAACATTTATGTAGCTTAGACTCTCGACTTTGATATCACATGAGTGCCGACCGGGGTGGTTGAGTGGTTCTAGGTGCTACAGTCTGGAACCAAGCAACCACTACGGTCGCAGGTTCGAATCCTGCCTCAGGCATGGATGTGTGTGATGTCCTTAGGTTGGTTAGGTTTAAGTAGTTCTAAGTTCTAGGGGACTGATGACCTCAGAAGTTAAGTCCCATAGTGCTCAGAGCCATTTGAACCATATCACATGAGCAACACCTATGTCATGAAAGTCTTCATGGTCCAATTTCCATGTTAACAACTCTATGAAAGTTTGTGTATGAGTTCACAACTAGTCCCAATTAACACTATGTAGAAAGTGTGCTATAACAAAGTATGCAGAAATAAGTCATAGTGGTAACATATACATGTATTTAGATCTATGCATACATGAAATAATATTTTGAAATGATTGCCAGTACACACAGATATGTGTACAGTGCCTTAATCAACAATTTATTCATTTGTATATGTGATTTAAATTAAAACTATTAGGTTCATTTTTTCTAAAAGTTATGGGCTTTATTGTGAAAAATGTACAAAAAAATTTATGATTTATTGCCTTAGCCATTGCTGGCAATTACTTTCTCCCATATTTCATGCAGCATATAAATCCTGAGATTGAAGAACTGGGCATCTTTTGAGGAGCTCCATGAATTGATTCTGTTTTGGACTTGTTAATATGACCAGAAGTGCTGGTCAGCCAGACAACATGTCATTGATCAAAAAATGTGGTAGTCAGTGGGAGCAATGTTTGGAGAATGTGGTGTGTGGGGTAGGACTTCTCATTTCAACATTTCCAAGTGTGTTTTGATGGGTTTTGCTTCATGGATTTGAGCATTGTCTTGCTGCAAAATCACCATGTCATCTGTGTCACTGTATTGTGGCCATCTGTCTTTCACTGGTCAGCTCAAACACATCAATTGCTTTTGATTATGATCTTCTGTGGTTGTTTCCATTGGTTCCAGTACCTTTGAAAACCTTGTTTCTTCCACCACCATTATGGCATTCAACATCAAAATCACCATTCTTGAATCATTGAAACCACTCTTTGCATGTTCTTTCACTAATATGTGCCTCACTATAGGTCTTATGCAGCATTTTATGAGCCTCAGCCACAAATTTCTTAATGAAAATTAAAACTTCCTGCAAATGACAAGAACTGGGATCTTAAGTTGACATATTTTATCAAGAATACCTTTATGATGCAATCACAAATTGACCAATATTTTGATGGTGTTATGTTGACAAATACCTAAGCTTATTGATAATACTTCTGATATATCATCTGCACCACCACTTGCCAGTACTGCCATCTATTGCAAAACAACAGATGCAACGATGTAGACATAATATTTTGTGTGCAATGTGATTATCATTTTCCACCTTTGCACATTTTGACACTGTGAGGTTCATTAAACTTTGGGTCACTGATTTATAACTGAATGATTCCCTTCTGGAAATGCTGACAAAGGAAAAGATGTAGTCTCCTATCTGTATAAACTGTGTACTATAAGACTGATAAGATTTGAACTGCTGACACAAACATTATAGTGCTAACAGAAGTGGGAAAATCCTCTTAACTCCAAATACTGAGTGATGTTCATCATTTTACACAATAAATTGTTAAAGACAGTTTGCAGCACAGTTCAGCAAGCAAGATATGAGACTTGAACAAACCAAGGAGCAATACAAGTAAAGTAGAATGTTGCAAACAATCTGGTCAACCATGTCTGACCACTACAACGGAGGATCACTGTATTATGCACCAAGCACATCATAACTCCTTCACAGCCTTGCCTGCTATTCAAGAACAAGTAATAGACTCCCTGCAACATTATATGTCATCCTGCTCCATTTGTTGGAGACTAGCTATAGCTGGACTAGGGAATTACCACACCATGCTGAATGAACAATACTCATCACCAGCATGTATGATGGTGACCTGGGTTGAGGTTCAGTTCTTCCTACATTTTGGAGCAGTATAACAGTGTTACTCCTGGTGTCATGGTGTGAGAAGCCATTGAGTATAACTTCAGGTCATAGCTGGCAGTGATTGAGAGAATCTGATGGCACAACAGTATGTCATGGACATCGTGCATCCTCATGTGTTAAATCTTTTGTGGTAGTATCATGTTGCATTTCCAGCAGGAAAATGTTTGTCAACATACAGCACATTTCTGTGTGAACTGTTTGTATGATGTCGAGGTACTCTCATGGCCAGCAAGGTCCACAGATCTGTAAACAGTAGAACATGTTTGGAACCATATTGTAAGTCAACTCCATCCCAGTGCCTGTATCCAGCATATCAAGGACCAGTTACAACAGTTGTGGGCCAGCTTGCCTCAGAAGAGGACAGAACAGCTTTATGAGACACTTCCTAACTGAATCAGTGCATGCAACCAGGCCAGAGAGGGTGTAAAATCATAATGATAAGTGGGCTCATACTGCTGAGTTCTTTGTAAATTTGACTCAATTTTGTAACTACTGAAATAACATCACATACCTTCTCAACAAATAAAGTTTTGTTTCATTTTGTCTTCACCTTCTAGGTGCTGCAGATTTTTTTGTCAAGAGTGGTGTAATACCATTGTGAGTGAGCTTCAGATCTGTTCCAGAGAGTTTTCAGAATGGGCATTTAGTATAATTTTGCAGTTTGAGTCGTTATGCTCCCCACTTACAAAACTACAATTATCCTATACTGCTGAATGATTAAAGTGTATTTCTGAATTGCCAGTATGACAGAAATAGACACAGTAGAGAACTTAGGTTTTCTCTAAAGTTTTTGGTTAAATCTGCGGAAGCGTCTGTGGTCCATAAAAGGATCCACTTATGATTTTATGTCCTTCCTTGATTCTGAGTCTTGCTGAAACAATCTGCATGCAGCTTCAGTTTCTATCTTGCTTCATTTAGTTACTTGTCTAGTTTGACAAATAAACTACACTACCTCCATTTCTCATTAGCCTATCCTTTTGATACACAGTAAGATTTAGCCTAAAAATCTCACAGCAAGCTGATTCAGGTTTAGTTATATTTTTGTGCCTTAAAAATCTGGGTGGACACAAAAGATCTGAATTCTATTGCACAAGTCTAGGAATTTGTGTCCTATCTTGTCACAGACACTTCATTGTCTCTGGTTCAAGCTATTTATTTGCTTCAGAATCAGGTTGCGATGAACAAGTCTGGGGTTAGAGCTGCAGATTGTGAGCTTTGTTGAAATTCTGAGAGCAAGTTTGTTCTTGTCATATATCTCTGAGAGTCATTGGAATGATCCAACTATAAGCTCAGAGCCCAACATGTTCTGCATCTGTAGTTGCTTACACCCTGTTCCCTCAGTGCATTCTGGAATAGCTTCTTCAACACATTGAATGATGTTTCAAGGCGTATGCACTGGGAGCAAAAGGCGATCTTTCCCATTCCATACCGCCATTTCCAAAAGGGGCACCACTGTTAGTCATATGTTTAGACTGACAACAATTAACAGACTTCTACCCACCTGTGCTTGTGTGTGCCTGACATGGGGTGCAGCAGATTTCTTAGCAGTGAAGTGTGTCATACTGTCTAAGAATCAGTTCCAATGGGAGAGAGCTACACAAACTTCTTTGTTTTGGGGATGAGTGCAGTACCCAGAGTTCTCCTTGGTCCCTACTTCCACAATAGAGAGCCAATAGATTTACGACAGATAAATCACTCACAGTCAAGTGGGTGACAGTACTTTCTGTAGACATGACACTACCCACAAGAGAGGATAGTATGTGAAGTACCTTTCATACCACTGGTACATTTTTCTCAGTAGTCCTCTCAACACATCCATTTACAGTAGTTATCAATCATTTCACAGCAGTTACAGCAATTTTCAACTGCTTACAAACAGGAAATAGCTCATTCTGTAACCAAGAATGACATTCATAGTGGAGCTGCATTGTGGCTGGTGCAATGTTTTAAAGATCAGTAAACAAATAACTTTAAACTAACTTAGATGATTCTGTTTTAATTTCTGGATCTTTTATGCAACAAAGATTACAAGTTCTCTTTAAAAGCTCAGGCAATTAATAGCTAACAAAGTGTGTGAAATACATTTTTTCATGGCACTCATCATTCAGACATGTACAATATACCATCACACACCCATGACCTAGATTTTTTAAGCAAATTGATTTTGAACACATGATCTTCATATACAGAAATAAACATCAGAAGTCGGTTCATACAGTGTGAAGCACTGAAGACAGACCATCTTAATGACTCAGACACTTTTACTGACAGAGGAAAATCTTTCAAACAAAAACTGCTAAGCTTGAAGAGGGACATAGTATGGTGTTCATCATTTTTCCATAGGTGGAGGGTTACAAGACTTATGATAATCAGCTTTGTTAATTCAAATAGATTGTGCTGTTACACTATTTACCTTTTTATGATACATTTGAAAATGTATACAGTGCATTATGTTGTGTTAGGTTTGCTTATGTTTGAGGGTTGTTAAGTGTGGAGTATCACTGACAAAGAACAGGTTTTTTTTGTTTATCTGTTGCATGAAGATCATCAAATGTAAACAACTTTCCAATCACTGCATGGTTCATATGTTTATCTGTCGCATGAAGACCATAAGTCTGTGGTTTGCTGTCATAGTGAGTAGACAAAGTTTTCATGATATTATCAGATCTTCACAATGTCCTACAGAAAAGGTGAGAAAATTGATATTGTTTTTATTTATGGCAAATGTCACCAAAATATGAGAGTAGTGGTGTAGCAGTATTACTATATGCTGAGGGATAACCTGATTGTGCAAAACCTTTATGATCTACATTTTCAAACACAATAAAAACATTTGAGGAAACAGGAAATGTTGATATTAAAAAACGAAAATGGCTAAAATCAGTAACTGATGAGTGACATGCAACTGACATCTTAGCAGCTGTAGCACACAACCCACATGTTAGTGCAAGACACCTTGAATGTGAGTATGGAATCAGTGAACAAAGTGTTCTGTGAATACTACATGCAAACAAATTTCACCCATACCACATATCACTTCATTGGACATCCATGGCAATGAATTTTAATGATGGGTACAATTATCCAAATGGGGGCTGTGGAAACTTCAAACAGGTGACATGTTCTTACCCAGATGTTATTTAAATATGAAGCATTAGTGACAAACCATGGGCATGTTGATCTTTGCTGATCCTCCGAAAACCTACAGTAGTTGAAAGAAGTAGACAAATAAAGACTGTGGCAGTCAATGTGTGGTGTGGGCTTCTGAATAATGAGACTATTTGTCCCTATTTTATAGATGGAAACTTAAATATTGTGATGTATTGTGATTTCTTAACAGAGGTACTGCCTTTATTACCGGAAGATACCCCACTGGTCATATGAAGAGTCATGTGGTACAACATGATGGATTATCTGCACATTCTGCACGGAAAATGACATACAGGCTCTGAACAACACAGTTGAAGATTGTTTGATTGGTTGGTCTGGCAACACAAAATGGCCTGCATGTTCATCAGACCTAGCACCTCTGGACTTTTACTTGTGGGGTAAATTGAAACAACAAGTTTACAATGAAATTCCAGCCACTTATAAAGACATGAAAGATTGTATTGCATGAACTTGTACTGCTATCAGCTCCAATGAAATTCAACATCCAGTATTGTCCACATACAATCATTTTACAGCACATATGACTGCAAATTATCACCACTTTGAACATGTGTTGTGACTACATTGATGCAATTAAATTACTTACTGTACATTTCATCCCAGTCTCATTGTATGCATGTACAAAAACATCTGTAAAAGGTCAACACCATGATCTTAATGTAAGATAATTACTGTACACTCTAATGCATTGTATACATCTTAAAAATGTTATTTAAAGATAAATAATATAATATGCTAACCTATTTAAACTAACAAAGTTGACTATCATATCTCTTCTACCCTTCTACATAAGAAAAAGTAATGAACACCACACTGTCCCCTTCAAGCTAACCAGCTTTTGCTTCAAAGGTTTTCTCCTATCACTAAAAGTGACTGAGTTATTGAGGTGGCCCATATTAGGTGCCTCATCCTGTACACATAAATAAATTGCGGAATGTATAGATTTTGCATGTAACTGGTTTTACAGCACCCTCTGAACCAGTGTGCGTAAGATGAATACTGTAGAGTTAGTTTACCCAGCTAAACACAGCAAAAATCACTGAGCACAGCAAAGCATCTCTTCTGCATGAGATGGCTATCAATGTTCATATTATTTCTTGTTATGAACTGCAAGTAATATTGTAGCTTTTACCGTGTTTTGCTCAAGTGTTATGTATCAGTGTTTGATTTTAAGATAGCATTGTCATCATAACACTTTGCTGCCAATGTGTTATTTATTAGACAACTACTGCCAGAAAGCTGCCTACATTAAACCTGATATTAATTCAGTCACTTTGCATATAACCTACTGGACCCCTGAGTAACAGTACTGTGGTAAGAATGAGTCTGCATCAGAAGGTGCCAAACATAGACCTAACCAGTGATAATCTGAAATTTTATTTCGACCTTATCCTTCAAACATGGCAATTTAGCTTTATTCTATTTATTTCCACTTGTGTGTAATGAATTAGTCCTTATGATAACCATTATTAAGTGCATAAGTGAACATATGGAGATTTTTTTTATGGAAAAGCAATTTTCCCCTTTGAATTAAGAATTATTAATGATAAACTTTAACTGCGTAGGATTTAAAACTAGCTTACATATAACTGATGCAGTAAGAGGAAAACAAAGAGCAGGAGGAGGAGCAAAATAATCCAGAAATTTCTAATTTATAATATTTTATGTTTATTGAAGCTACTACTATGTAAAAATTACAGTTCACAAAATATTTAAATTACCACATACTTCATCATATACTTATTATTACTTCATAATTCTACAACACTGTTACTTTGTGACATGGTTTTTCCTTCCATTTAGTTAATCTTTTTATACTTCATGTTCTCTGACAAGCTCACTTGGTCTGTCCAGACACACTTATTTTCTAGTTGTATTCAGTATGAGAAATGAATGCTACACATGTAGAAATCTACTGATTACATTGTTCTACAATTGTCATTAAGTGACAAGCAGTTCCATAAAATAATTTTAACCAAACAAATCAAGTAAATTATTACAAATATCATTAATAACATTACTTACAGAAAATAACTAACTTTTAATTGATTGTCAAATAACAAGCACAAGAAAAACAAAAAAACATCACTGAATTTGGGAACAAGACATGCTGTTTGTTATTTTGGTCAATGTTTAGCAGCCTTGTTTCAGTTCAGTTTATGAAATTATAATATTCAATTACATTCTAAATCTTCCAAAATCTTCAGTTTTCATCAATGTGTTGATATACACTAAAATCAAAGTTTAGTTACAAGACAGCACATAAAAATACAAAAACCAAAAAATATTTCAAAATAAGTAAATACATTATTATGAATATAATAGAGGGAAACATTCCACGTGGGAAAAATATATTTAAAAAGAAAGATGATGAGACTTATCAAACAAAAGCGCTGGCAGGTCGATAGACACACAAACAAACACAAACATACACACAAAATTCTAGCTTTCGCAACCAACGGTTGCCTCGTCAGGAAAGAGGGAAGGAGAAGGAAAGACAAAAGGATATGGATTTTGAGGGAGAGGGTAAGGAGTCATTCCAATCCCGGGAGCGGAAAGACTTACCTTAGGGGGAAAAAAGGACAGGTATACACTTGCACACACACACACATATCCATCCACACATACACAGACACAAGCAGACATTTCCTGCTTGTGTCTGTGTATGTGTGGATGGATATGTGTGTGTGTGCAAGTGTATACCTGTCCTTTTTTCCCCCTAAGGTAAGTCTTTCCGCTCCCGGGATTGGAATGACTCCTTACCCTCTCCCTCAAAACCCATATCCTTTTGTCTTTCCTTCTCCTTCCCTCTTTCCTGACGAGGCAACCGTTGGTTGCGAAAGCTAGAATTTTGTGTGTATGTTTGTGTTTGTTTGTGTGTCTATCGACCTGCCAGCGCTTTTGTTTGGTAAGTCTCATCATCTTTCTTTTTAAATATAAATACATTATTATCAATACGACTAGAAGAACTAAGTACTACAAAACAATGAGATCTTAATTTGGTTATTAAATCAATGCTCAAGGAAATACATAATTTTTTTCAATGAATAAAGATATTTCCTATCTCCCTCTGTGTATCAGACACTTACTTTGTGAATAGGTAAGGTAAGGTTTATACCCAGTCAGTTGAGTTTTAATTTCCTATCACTGTAATTAAGAAATAACATAGGGAAAATATAGTCCTCGAAAGCATTAGGAACAAATAAATATCACAAAATAATCAAATATAACATTAACAATAAGACTAGAAAGTGTAACATTAATTTTAAAAAAACTTAAACTAGTTTGTCAAATTAAATGCACTGAGAAATATAAGCATCTGTTTATGATATGTTGTTGAATCTGGAGATATATAAAGCTAGTTCTACTTTTGATTCATTTTTACAGCATGCATAAGTTTACAGCACTTGATCAAGTTTTACCACTTGTTTATACCGTATTTATCCTATGTTCATTGCTTCAAAGACAAAAGTTTTTGTTGTGCGTAATGACTGGAAGCCATGGATGGTGGAGATTCTGATAAACTCTGAAAAATTAATCGTCACATAAAACTTCACAATACTGATAAGACATAAATTTCAGTTTAATGTGCTGCAAGTTGGATATACACTAAACTCCTAATTGCATTATTGTACATACGAATGACATCATAACCAATCATTACTGCATTTGAGTAAAGGGGTTTCTAAAACCAACATTTTGAAAAGTGGAGCAATTCATAAATTTTACTGTATTTGAAATATTATATGAAAACATTAAATATCAAGATTCTTGGCATGAAGTGAGACTTTGAAATTGACTTGTACTCCCTACAGAAACCATGGCATCACACAAATCATTGATGAGAACAAAGATTTGTGAAGCATCATTCTAGAGCATATGGAACATGTAAACCCCCTATTATCTATTTTTTAAATTATATATATTCACTTAAGTTTGCAGTAATCAGATGAGTGAATGTGCTCTGTTACTCAGATACACAGGGATTTATTGATCTGGATGATATGCCTAAACAAACTTGAGCACTACATCCTCTACATAAAGGAAACTACACTGGTGTGCAAAACTTAAGGACAAAAGTAACTTTCACATGATGTGTCAGAGCAAAGTAAAATACCTCAATGAAACTTGGACCATACACAGAAAGAACTGTTGTTGTATGGTACAGAAGGCAAATGAAAGAAATATGCAATGTGATGAACAGCAATTACACTTTCATTCAAAGCCAATATTTTACACTAAAGTCACTGCAATCTATACTGATCTCCTGGACATTATAAAAGATGAGACATGGTTATTAATAGGATGTGTGATCCCCATGGATGCAATGTGCTCACATGCTGACCACGAGGTTGGTAAGGAGTTCTTGTGGTACAGCATTCCATTCTTCCAGCAGGGCAGTTGGCAACTGCTGGATGGTCATTGGTTCCTGCAGACATACTGCTATACATCTCTCAAATGTATCCCACACATGCTCGATGGGATTTAAGTTGAAATAATGGGCAGATTAGTCCATTCACTGTCTATCCTCTCATTCCAAGAGCTCCTCCATCTGTTCTGTCCAATGTGGTCCCACATTGTCATCCATAAAAATTATGTCAGGGTTGAATGCACCCCTGGAAAGACACACAAGGGGAAGAAGTACAACATCACAATTATGTTGACCAGTGAGTGTACCATGTTCAAAGATTTGAAGGTCAGTACACACATGCAACATCGTGCTTTTCCGCTATGTAACACCTGGACTACCAAAATGATCATGTTTGGCAATGGACCTAGGTTTGTTACATGTTCTCTCCTCTCTCCATATGAGGGTGAGAGAATGACTACTCAGACTGAATGTGCTTTCATCTGAGATGAGCATATGACTCCACTCACTGTTAGTCCAGTCTCTACACCCTCGGTACCATTGCAAATGGTGCTGCCAATATGCAGGTGTCAATAGAACCAAAGGTACTGGCCATTGCCACTGTGGCACATGAAACTGTGTGTGTTGCAGTCATGTTTAATGGTGTTATAATTGCACCTGCTGTTTGACATGAGTACTTTCTTGCTTCTTGCACACAATAGCAGTATGCTGTTATACTTGATTGTGGTTGACCATTTCCTCTCCTTTGGACAGCAGAGTCTGTGGTTCAAAACACTCCCCATGTGCCTGAAACAATGCTGTGAACAATACCATATTACTGGACTAAACTCATTACACTTTGTCTTTCTTCCATTTTTCTGATCATTGTTCCCCATGTGAAGTCATTCAAATGTTGTCTCTGAGCCATGTTGCCTGAAGAACATTATCACAACGCACTGTAACTGCTCCCTGATTGACACACAGTCGTTTCACATTCCTTCAACTGACTTTGTAGTAGGGAAGTACCATTTGGCACTGTAGTCACAATGATGCACTGTAGTCACACTGATGTAACACCATGTGACATCCAGATCTCTGTGCGTGACTGGGAGACATCTGGCAACATGCTCACACACTTTCATTCATTTGCACTGAGTTATTAACATGTTATGTTGCTTTATCTACCACATCCTTAAATTCTGCAGAGCAGTGAACATTTGATGATCATTTTGAAATGATAAAAGTCACTTAAATTAAACATAGTTTTTATTTCACATGGGGCAAGTGTATGGACTCTCATCAGTGTCTCTCAGTCCAGCATCACTTACCCTGTTTAGCCACATAAGTTAGCTTCCTTCATTTGGTTTATGTTAAAAATATTTTAATTAGTTAGTTGCTTCCCTTGAAATTGTTCAAGACCTCTTGTGATATCCAGTTTTTAGACACAGTTGCCTATAAAGTAATTAGTTTGTGAAGTGCTACAAATAGCTACCATACACATATGACTCCGCATCTTCAAACTGCTCATAATTCATGATTGTTCACAATTAGCTCCACAAATACATTTGCCATGAATATCAAAATACTATCATGATCCAAATTATTGCTTTCAAAATAGCTGACTATTAATATTTTGTCTGCACTTCTATGCTGCAGCCCATCCACCACCCTTGACTACTAGCCGCCAACTGACTCAGTGCAACCTCTAGAAAGCGTGTGCAGTCTACCTGGGATTTCCCAAATTTCGTCACAAAATTGCAACTTTCAGAACCTTATGGAACATAAATGTTATCAATAGAATCAAATATTCCATTTCTAAGGGTACTGATATTCATACCCAGAAAACACTATAATCAATGGAGTGAAACACTGACAAGTTGAAAAATAACAGCTGTAGCCTGCACCTACATGACATGAAAAATATTGAGAAAAAAATAAAATGTTGTAGGACTTAGCTATTTTGTACAGCCAACTCTTGACAAGTCTGAAGGGAAGAAGATGTGTGGAACTGACCTTGATCAGCCTATACCTCTAATATAACGTTCAGTGTCTCCATCTTCATTGTTTCCTTTGAGGTGCCTTCTTGGTGTTGCCTTTTCCAGTGTCACCAGGTCCAGTGTCTTTGCATTCTCGGAGCACCTCAGCAGCATGTTCTTTCTCGCAGTGTATGGCCTCCAGTGGGTTATCCAGTGTAAGTGCTTCCATCAAACTGAAGCAGACAACAAAATTAATGATTGGCTTGAATAAACATGCCTTTAATGAGTGGAATGTGAACAGTTTGATAACATGTAACTGTGCCAAAAATTTCTGCTACACAGCCAGAAACAAAGTTCTGTTAATGAATACTACCATTTTGAAAATATGCAATGCAAAATATGTTTTTTTTCTGGAAAGATGTGCTAACTGTTTTGTATATGGCAGAGATATCAATAATAACCAGTGACCAGATATCTCTATACTACTAGGGATACTTTCCTATTGTTGGAAATTATGAAATGGGGAAGTCTCAGCAGATAATCTGGGCAAAGCCCCTCTTCTGCTGTGGCCTGTAAATCTCCTGCAGTGGAGCAGCACCAGTCTACCACAAAACTGCTGCTCTCATTATTTCTTCAGAATGATCACTACAGAACATTGGCTGTGGGCTTGGATTTGAGAAGATTGTTTCATTAGGGATTTCTGTGTCCCCACTGACCTTCTTTATATTGTAACTGAGTCCAATAAGTGGTGAATTAGCACTGACAGAGCGCTGACAGTGAAGAAGTTCAGTCTATACACATGAACTGGCACCAATGACCTTGCTGTTTAGTCCCCTCCCCCAAATCAACCAACCTACCAACACATGGACTATACTTCTGTATAATTTATCAAGTAATCCTCTGACTTCTGAACAACAGCAGAAGCAGCAGCTGCTGCAACTGATGCAGAGGCAGCAGCAGGCATAACAAGAAGCACAATATTAATAGCAGGCACAACAAAAACATAAATTCTTGGAATAGGTCATGCTGCATGATCAACAGGCCACAGCTGCTTCTATGGCCTTGTATTCTCCACCCACATCACTGCCCCCAAAAATTCCTGATCCAGATGAAGACATCATCAACAGATGTACATAACCAAAGGTTTTCCTTCTTTCTGCACACTCTAAAGTGTATTGGTCGTTATGAAAGGTTGCTCCATTAGCATACCAGGATGCACTTTCTTTTCTCAATATTTGTTATTTTCTTATGACACAGTATCATAAGCATACACACACACATAGTGCCCTCTAGACTAGCACTTCACCAGTTACAGGAGAAAACAGAATTAAATTTTATGTGCACAATGTAGAAAAGTGTTTTTAAGCATTTCTTTACAGATAATCATTATTGTAATTATTCTGTGCCATAATAATGAGTTATGTATTACTTTCAGTTAAAAAATACATGTATGTGAAATGGTAAACTGCAAAGTAAAGTATTCAAAACACGAATTAAAAACCTATAATAACAATTTAAAACTTAAAACCAAAATAAATAAAAAAACATTATTAGAATAACAATGAAAGTTTAGATATTGTAATTAGGTTTGTTGGAAATGCTCCAAAAGCACACTGTGTACAGCTTACTTTCCAAAACTGGTATTTCAGAAGTCAGTTTTAATACACATGGATGTATGTGGTGCAAAAGTTTCTTTAATTTTTGTTGCAACAAAAGTTTTCATTTTTCAAAATTAATTGTTGGTTGTGGGGGATTTGGCAAAACTTCAAATTATTACAAAAGTTGACTATACAGTTTACAAGAACATTAATTACATTTCAATTCTACATGAAACACCATTTTTATACCTCATGGTTTCAAAGATATTCATTCGAAACTTAATATGTTACAGTGTCTTTCAGAGTGTGTTTTACTACTTAAAAATGAATGCAATCAGCATCATACCACTTTTTTTTCCTGTTGTTTACTGAGTACCCATGCCACTGTGGTTAGCCACTAGGGAACAAGATAAACAAATCATGTGTGTGGTCCTGAGGTATCCTGGAGAACAGGGTGCAGCAGAGACACTCTCTTGTACTCCAGCCTTCAGACAGGGCAGACAGCTTCTGCTGTCTGTCTCTGGCCCTGTTCACCAGGACCAGTCATCATCCACATGACTGTGAACTGCCTCCTCTTTGTCCTAAACTCCGAAACTGGCAGACAACCCCTATGTTCTACCCAGGGTGAGTGCTTCTGTATCTGAAGTACCAAGATTATAGGTCAAGTTTCCTGTATTTCACTCTCTTATTTCACCACCTCCCTTCTAATGTTTACCCATCCTCCTCTGATCCTTGACAATTCTTACTACGTATATAAATTACTTTTGTAGGGAGTATCATGTGTTAGTAAGAAGATGTAGGGATACACTTCACTCGCCACTCTTAGGTGAATGATCTCTCTGTAGACATATTTAGATGCCATTTGTAACATGAAATTTTTGTATCATTAAAAATCTTCAATTGTTAGTGATAACTGTTCCTGCTACATCTCCCTTCATATTTTTACACATAATGCCAAAAGTATAAATGATTCTTTTGGCAATAACCTCCTTAAACATTGTATTACTGGTATTACTTCTGTCAGAGATTTAGCTTCACACAGAATATAATTTTTTTCTTAATTGGAGATTCTCAATGTTCATTAGACACATTAGAAAATTAATGAAAAATACACTGGAGTGAGAGTAGTGTACTTTACATTTGGACATAGCACTGGCTGACCATAACAAACATGTATTTGAATATCTTGGTTCTGTTAAATAGAATTTAAGATGAGTAGATGTGGATGAAGAATGTTGAAAATTGAGTCTATGTAAATTTTTTAGTCATAGTATCTAGATTTTACAGGCATCAGCCTTCCAATAGAAACTTCAACAATAAAACCAGATCATGCATACATGCTATAATTACAAGAATTAACCTTCAAATCATTCACGTATCATAATACACTTGACATCATAACAGACTCTGGCTGCCCAATAGTTTCACAATAGATTTTATTTTGATTTGTAGTAAATTAATTTAAGTTATATGCTGAAGTGTTAGAAATCATAAACTTTCATGTAACTTATATAGAAGGAATTAAAATTATAGAAGACAGCAATAAATATAGTCAACAGTTCTATCCACACCAAGATTTTCATTAGATTTTAAAACAATTTATCATTGTCTTAAGACAGAAAATAATAAAGTCACTATATTTATTATCAGATATCATTCATTAGTGTTATTACACTTCAGCTTGCCTTCCAATTAACTGTAAATGAATCCTGTGGATTCCACATTACCAAGCAAATGATTGCAAAAGATAACAGTGTCAAATTTTTTCAAGAAGTTAGATGAGATGAGAGAAGGAAACAGGAACTTGATCACCTCAAACAAAATGGCATTATAAAACTAATTACATGTAGCTTATGGGCAGTACCAATTGCTGTGGTACAAAAACCTAATGGCACAAAGAGGAATAACGGTGGTTTTAAGGTGACAGCCAATATGCAATCAATAATAGATTCACATCCAGTTCCAAGACTGGAAGAATTAATATCAAAATTAGTTAGCTATGTATACTTTACAAGACTAGTTTTAGAGGAAGCCTACTTATAAATCCCTCCAGATGATGAGACACAGGGATTTTTGGTCTGAATACAATTTTTGGATTTTATCCATAATGCAGATTGTGATTTTGGATTGACATTGCACCAAGATTGTTCCAGTGATACTTAGAACTATTAATCAGGAAAGCACCTAATGCTATGAACTACCGGGATAATGTTATTGTCACACGGAAAACTCCTGAAGAGCAATTGTGTAATTTGGACCGCATATTTAAGATCTTACAAGCAGCTAATTTAAAGTGTTACAACGAAAAGTGCATATTCTTCTCATGAGAAGTCCAGCATACATGAAGCCAACACTGCAACACACTAAAACAATCCAATGGCTCCTAAATATCTCAAGTAATTACACATGGTTCTAGGCCAAATGAACTACTACAGCAAATTCATTCCACGTGCAGCCACCATAAATAAATCATTTCACAAACTGTTGTGGAAAGGAACAAAATGGATCTAGAACAACAAATGCCAGTGTGAAATTGACAAGTTTACTGGATACCAAATGTTTCATCACATACAATCTGACAAAAATGTTAAGTATTGCAACAAATGCTTCCAAATATGGAACTGGCAAAGTCATGTCACACAGTTAACATGGTTTAGAAAGGCCAATTGCATTCACATTGTAAACACTGACAATTTCTCAGAGGAATTATACTCAAACTGAAAGGGAGGCTCTTGCTGTTTATTATCTTTGCTGACAAAATGATCCATGAATACATTTAGGACCAAGTATTTGCTCTGTTTATAGATCAAAAGCTATTGGTGGAAATATTTTGACCAAATAGTAATGTTTCTTACAGAACAACTCAGTGCTTGCAGAACTGGACACTGTTTATCAAACTATAGTTATTAAGTAGTTTACAGGTCCACATCTGAACCTGAAAATGCAGATATGCTGTCATGACTGCCAATAGGGCAGGAAACAATTTTCAATTCTTCTGCTGAAGTGTGTTTTGTTTTTTATTTCATCAGTCAAGCCATTGTTGAAAATTTTCCATTAAATGCTGACTTGACAGTAAAACATGTGCCAAATCCAGTGTTCTGGAGTGACCTTTGGATAACCAGGCAACAAAGGAACCAGACATTAAGTCATTTGGGAACATGAGATATGCTCTCATTGTCTACAAACATGTCATACTGGTATATTCAAAATCAGGAAAGACACAAGTGGTGATTCCAGAAATGCTAAAACTGAAAGTGTTTCAAATACTATATTAATGGCACTAGCTCATTGTATGCACCAAACACATTGCCAGAGAGCATTGTTACTTGGAACACGTCGATAAAGACATGTGCCATAAGTGGTATTTCTGGCATAAGTGGCATAAGTGCCACTTATGCCAGAAATACCAGTCAGCTCCATAGCATATTTTCCATGGCTGCAGACATTGGAAAATTGGTCATGTCTACACATAAACTATGCTGGACTATTTTAAAAAGCTACAGGCTGCTTGTCATAAGTGCATTTTATAAATTTACATTTGTGACACAAATGTCACCTATAACTTTTATGAAAACAATCCACACTTTGTCAAGGATTTGTGTAAATGAAGGGTTACCAAATTCAATAGTTATACATGCCAACTATTGTGACAGTGTTCAAACTTTTCTGTGAAAAAAATGCATAGAACATTTCAAAACTGTTGCATGTCACCTGGAAGAAACTTGGCTTGCTGAAAGGTTTGTAAGAACATTGAAATCTCAAAAAAATGGTTCAAATGGCTCTGAGCACTATGGGACTCAACTGCTGTGGTCATCAGTCCCCTAGAACTTAGAACTACTTAAACCTAACTAACCTAAGGACATCACACACATCCATGCCCAAGGCAGGATTCGAACCTGCAACCGTAGCGGTCGCGCGGTTCCAGACTGTAGCGCCTAGAACTACTTGGCCACTCCGGCCGGCTTGAAATCTCACATGGTAATGCAAGCACATCAGTACAATAAGGCTATACATCATTAATTTTTCTTTCACAATACAGAGCCACTCCCCATTATACAAGTGTGCACCATACAAGTCTACAAGTGTGTAGACACATTCAGAGCACACAGGGACAGGTACAAAGACGCGCACGTTAACACATCCAGAACAGTTAAAGGGTTAATAAAATTTGAATGGTACTGAATTGGATTTTGCAGGCAAACTTCGTACAGTATGAATAATATTTCCTTAATGTGACAATCAACCAAATTATCATATGAGCTATCTTGACAGTTTTTACTTGTATCCTGAATGAAGTAGAGTGTTGGGTTGTAAACAAAGCCGTAGTACAGTTTCACTGGTTCTGATTACACACCATTGATTACGTGGTAGGCCTTGTATTATATCACACAGTTGGCTATTAAGGTTTTTAGACACACAGGGTAATAGCAGTCACCATGTAGACTGACTATCATTGTCTAATACAATCTTTTTTTTTTTTTTTTTTTTTCCAGATGACGAGAAAGTACACTACAGAAAAAACTGCAACAGCAACAAGAAGTTGTGCAACATATACAAAAGTTTGCAGGTATGTTTCTACATCTGAAAGATGATTCTATTCAAATTTTACACAAGTCACATAAGACTGGTGCTAGTTGTGCCACTATGAGAATGCAAATCTGATTTGTTTAAACACATTCTTGATGGTTGTGAGCAATAGTTACCTTTGAGATTCGACATGGTGAACTGATGTTAGACAAGAATGCACTCAAGGCTACAAAAATACCATTATCAACACCTTACTGATTTTGAACATAGTCATGTAATAGGGCTACAAGGATGAGGATGTTCCTCCTGTGATATTGCAGGACTTGACAGGGATGTAGCCACTGTACATGATTGCTGGCAGCGGTGGTCTTGAAAATGTACAGTTGCAAGAAGACTGGGCTCCAGATGGCCATGTAGCACTACTGAGAGGGAAAACTATTGTGTTCAGCATATGACTCTGACACATCATACTGCATCTGCAGCAGCAATCTGACAAGTGGTTGGCACCACAATGACACAACAAACTGTTAAAAATTGGTTACTTCAAGAACAGCTCTGAGCAAGATACCCTGAGTGTGCATTCCACTGACCCCAAACCACCACTATTTGCAACTTCAGTAGTGTCAAGAAGGACCTCATTGGCAGGCAGGGTGGAGGTCTGATGTGTTTTCTGATGAAAGCTGATTCTGTCTTGGTGCCACTGAAGGTAATGTTTTGGTTAGAAGGAGGTCAGCTGAGGACCTGCACCAATCTGTCTGTGTGATAGACATATGAGACCTACTCCTGGAGTTATGGTATAGTGCACATATGACAGCAGTAGCACTCTTGCGATTATCCCATGCATCCTGATTGCAAATCAGTATGTCAGTCTTGTGATGTGACCTATTGCAGTGCCATTCATGAACAGCACTCCAGGGAATGTTTTCCAAGATGGTAACGCTCGCCCACATAGCGCTGTTGTAACAAAACATGCTCTACAGACTGTTGACATGTTGCCTTGCCCTGCTCAATCACTGGATCTGTCTCCAATTGAGCACATATGGGACATCACTGGATGACAACTCCAGCACCATGTATAAACAGCATTAACCATCCCTACAACAGGCATGGAACTCCATATCACAAACCACCATCTGGCACCTGTACAACAATGCAGGCATGTTTGCAACATTCAACTTTCTGATGGTTACATGGGTTAGGAATGTACCAGCATTTTACATTTGCAATGGCTTCTCTCGCACCTACATTAACCTATGAGCTTGCAGTGTAATCTGTTACATATGTCACCTAGACAAATATGTTCACAAAATTTCATTACTCTACATTAATTTTCTTTTGTTTTGAAATTTTTTTCTGTGAGTGTGCATAAGGAAGGCAGAAGAAGCTAAATGGAACACAGAAATTTGAAAATGGCATCAAAAACAGTTGCTGGAGGTTAAAAAGGCTGCTGAAAGTTTTAGAATACCTCACTGCACACTGAAAATCAGATCTTAAGAGTGTAAATAATTCAACAAAAGCTTAGGAAGGAAATACACACACCATGTAAGCGCTACTGGCAGACCAGTTAACATAATGACTGAATTTAGGGTGTTACAAAGAATGGTGTACAATGGCCAAACAGCTTCACACATTTCTGTAGTCAATGCTAAGCACCACTTGAGGTGGTGTGAAGTGCTGTCACTGTGAAGTGGATGACTAGAAACTAGTGATCTGTAGTGGTGAATATTATCTGCCAACAGCGAAGAATGGAGATGATTATTTTCCTGTATGGGGTGTTTCTCATGGTTAGGGTGTATTCCCTTTATTGCACTGAAGAAAATGTTACTGTGAAAGCATATGAAGGCATTTTACAGCATTGCACACTGTGCACAACAGAAGAGCAGTTTGAAGATGATTATTCACATCAAAATGACAATACACCCTGTCATAAAGGCGCATCTGCAAGACAAGGATTTGTGGACAATAAAACTCTTGAACTGGACTGGCCTGCTCTGAGTTCTGACCCAAAGCTGATGGAACACCTACTGGAGGAGTTAGAACGTTGACTTTGCTCCAGATCCCAGCATCCAACATCATTACCTCCTCTGGTTTCGGCTACTGAGGAAGAATGGGCTATTATTCCTCCACAGACATTCAAATGTCTTATTGAAAGTCTTCTCAATAAATGTGATTCATTGCTTTCCATGATGGCTCTAACTACATAATGCTACTGATTATTTACACAAAAAAAACAATAACTCAACATTCATTAGCTATGCTTATGTTCTTTTTCATTCCCTCTAATGTAAATGCTTGTACAAGGAATGGTAGTGAACAGTGATGAATTTTTTGCTGGGTCACTCTGGTGTAAACAAGGTTGAATGTTTAGAGCAGTTAGCTCTGTAAAGCATTGATTATTGCTTGAAGTTTACAGTGGCTGCAGAAAATAGAGTGAAAGACTCAGCTGCAGAAGGGGAAGTTGCATACAAGAACAAGTCATTGGTTGAGAGACATTCATAAACAGTGCTTTTCACAAATTTGAAAGATTTGGAAACAGTTCACAAAGACACAGCATAGTATTTTGCATATCAAATACCACATACTGGATCTTGGGAACAGACAGCAAGGGACTATATTGAATTCTGCACAAGAATTGAAAATATAGGCCAAGTTGAAATGTCAGTATTTGGTCTATAAAGTGTAGTGATCAGGTAGGCTCTATCTTATCATGGAGGCTGTGGGCAACTGCTGATTAGTATTGTGATGTCTTGTGACACACAGTGTCTTGGATTATTACATGTGCTTTAAAGAATGGAAATTTTTTTTACCACAAAGTTGTGGCAAGAGCCACAAGGTCTGTTTATAGGATTCCTGTTGGAAATAATGAGCTTAATACAACATTCATATGTTTCCACTCTGTTTGTCAGCAAAAAATGTCAAAGTTCATCATGAAAATTTTTTATAGCAAAATTTATACCTCTTGCATTTGTTTTTTTCTCTTTCATTCCCTCTGCAATATATTATAATGATGACATAGTTGGGGATTTTTTATTTTTATTATTTTTATGTGTTGTGTGGCCCCACTTATGAAATATGATGGTGAGGCAGATGCAAAAAGAGGGGTGAAATTGAACCTCACGAAAATCACAAGTATGTGGAAATACACTCCTGGAAATTGAAATAAGAACACCGTGAATTCATTGTCCCAGGAAGAGGAAACTTTATTGACACATTCCTGGGGTCAGATACATCACATGATCACACTGACAGAACCACAGGCACATAGACACAGGCAACAGAGTATGCACAATGGCGGCACTAGTACAGTGTATATCCACCTTTCGCAGCAATGCAGGCTGCTATTCTCCCATGGAGACGATCGTAGAGATGCTGGATGTAGTCCTGTGGAATGGTTTGCCATGCCATTTCCACATGGCGCCTCATTTGGACCAGCGTTCGTGCTGGACGTGCAGACCGCGTAAGACGACGCTTCATCCAGTCCCAAACATGCTCAATGGGGGACAGATCCGGAGATCTTGCTGGCCAGGGTAGTTGACTTAAACCTTCTAGAGCACGTTGGGTGGCACGGGATACATGCGGACGTGCATTGTCCTGTTGGAACAGCAAGTTCCCTTGCCGGTCTAGGAATGGTAGAACGATGGGTTCGATGACGGTTTGGATGTACCGTGCACTATTCAGTGTCCCCTCGACGATCACCAGTGGTGTACGGCCGGTGTAGGAGATCGCTCCCCACACCATGATGCCGGGTGTTGGCCCTGTGTGCCTCGGTCGTATGCAGTCCTGATTGTGGCGCTCACCTGCACGGCGCCAAACACGCATACGACCATCATTGGCACCAAGGCAGAAGCGACTCTCATCGCTGAAGACGACACGTCTCCATTCGTCCCTCCATTCACGCCTGTCGCGACACCACTGGAGGCGGGCTGCACGATGTTGGGGCGTGAGCGGAAGACGGCCTAACGGTGTGCGGGACCGTAGCCCAGCTTCATGGAGGCGGTTGCGAATGGTCCTCGCCGATACCCCAGGAACAACAGTGTCCCTAATTTGCTGGGAAGTGGCGGTGCGGTCCCCTACGGCACTGCGTAGGATCCTACGGTCTTGGCGTGCATCCGTGCGTCGCTGCGGTCCGGTCCCAGGTCGACGGGCACGTGCACCCTCTGCCGACCACTGGCGACAACATCGATGTACTGTGGAGACCTCACGCCCCACGTGTTGAGCAATTCGGCGGTACGTCCACCCGGCCTCCCGCATGCCCACTATATGCCCTCACTCAAAGTCCGTCAACTGCACATACGGTTCACGTCCACGCTGTCGTGGCATGCTACCAGTGTTAAAGACTGCGATGGAGCTCCGTATGCCACGGCAAACTGGCTGACACTGACGGCGGCGGTGCACAAATGCTGCACAGCTAGCGCCATTCGACGGCCAACACCGCGGTTCCTGGTGTGTCCGCTGTGCCGTGCGTGTGATCATTGCTTGTACAGCCCTCTCGCAGTGTCCGGAGCAAGTATGGTGGGTCTGACACACCGGTGTCAATGTGTTCTTTTTTCCATTTCCAGGAGTGTATTATATGCACACACACACACACACACACACACACACACACACACACAGATTATATATATATATATATATATATATATATATATATATATATATATATATATATATAAAATCTGTGTGTGTGTGTGTGTGTGTGTGTATATAATACACTCCTGTATAACCCTGTATATATATATATATATACAGGGTTATTACAAATGATTGAAGCTATTTCACAGCTCTACAATTATATATATATACAGGGTTATTACAAATGATTGAAGCTATTTCACAGCTCTACAATTATATATATATATATATATATATATATATATATACACAGGGTTATTACAAATGACTGAAGCGATTTCACTGCTCTACAATAATATATATTCGTCGACGTTCAAGACAGACAATATATAAAACAATTGAAGACGTTGAAATGACAACATCAGCTGCAGACAAGAAAAAGAATACTATAAAGTCAAGACAGACAATATATAAAACAACTGAAGACGTTGAAATGACAACATCAGCTGCAGACAAGAAAAAGAATACCATAAAGTCTGTCTCAGCACACTCTCTATTGGATGGACCAGCAGTCTTCTGTGGATGCAGACTAAACTTCAGCATAGACATCAACGATTCCTTCACACATGGCAACAACAATCGCTTCAATCATTTGTAATAACCCCATTGATGGGGACATGCTGCGCCGAGTGTGGGAGGAACTTGATTAGCGGCTTCATGTCTGCCGAATCACTAAAGGGGCACATATCGAACATTTGTGAATGCCTAAAAAAACTTTTTGAGTTTTTGTATGTGTCTGCAAAGCATTGTGAAAATATCTCAAATAATAAAGTTATTGTAGAGCTGTGAAATCGCTTCAATCATTTGTAATAACCCTGTGTATATATATATATATATACAGGGTTATTACAAATGATTGAAGCGATTTCACAGCTCTACAATAACTTTATTATTTGAGATATTTTCACAATGCTTTGCAGACACATACAAAAACTCAAAAAGTTTTTTTAGGCATTCACAAATGTTCGATATGTGCCCCTTTAGTGATTCGGCAGACATGAAGCCGCTAATCAAGTTCCTCCCACACTCGGCGCAGCATGTCCCCATCAATGAGTTTGAAAGCATCGTTGATGCGAGCCCGCAGTTCTTGCACGTTTCTTGGTAGAGGAGGTTTAAACACTGAATCTTTCACATAACCCCACAGAAAGAAATCGCATGGGGTTAAGTCGGGAGAGCATTGAGGCCATGACATGAATTGCTGATCATTATCTCCACCACGACCGATCCATCGGTTTTCCAATCTCCTGTTTAAGAAATGCCGAACATCATGATGGAAATGCGGTGGAGCACCATCCTGCTGAAAGATGAAGTCAGCGCTGTCGGTCTCCAGTTCTGGCATGAGCCAATTTTCCGCGGGCTACGCGTGAAACTTGCCTGCACGCGTTCAACCGTTTCTTCGATCACTGCAGGCCGACACCTTGATTTCCCCTTACAGAGGCATCCAGAAGCTTTAACCTGCACATACCATGCAGTTAGCAGTTGGTGGATCTTTGTTGAACTTCGTCCTGAAGTGTCATTGCACTGTTATGACTGACTAATGTGAGTGCATTTCAAGCACAACATACGCTTTCTCAGCTCCTGTCGCCATTTTGTCTCACTGCGCTCTCGAGCACTCTAACAGCAGAAACCTGAAGTGCGACTTCAGCCTAACAAAACTTTATGAGTTTTTCTACGTATCTGTAGTGTGTCGTGACCATATGTCAATGAATGGAGCTACAGTGAATTTATGAAATCGCTTCAATCATTTGTAATAGCCCTGTATATATATATATATATATATATATATATATATATATATATATATATATATAATAGAAGGAAACATTCCACGAAGGAAAAATATACTTAAAAACAAAGATGATGTGACTTACCAAATGAAAGTGCTGGCAGGTCGACAGACACACAAACGAACACAAACATACACACAAAATTCAAGCTTTCGCAACAAACTGTTGCCTCATCAGGAAAGAGGGAAGGAGAGGGAAAGACGAAAGGATGTTGGTTTTAAGGGAGAGGGTAAGGAGTCATTCCAGTCCCGGGAGCGGAAAGACTTACCTTAGGGGGAAAAAAGGACGGGTATACACTCGCACACACACACATATCCATCCACACATATACAGACACAAGCAGACATATTTAAAGACAAAGAGTTTGGGCAGAGATGTCATTCGAGGCAGAAGTGCAGAGGCAAAGATGTTGAATGACAGGTGAGGTATGAGTGGCGGCAACTTGAAATTAGCAGAGATTGAGGCCTGGTGGATAACGGGAAGAGAGGATATATTGAAGAGCAAGTTCCCATCTCCGGAGTTCGGATAGGTTGGTGTTAGTAGGAAGTATCCAGATAACCCGGACGGTGTAACACTGCGCCAAGATGTGCTGGTCGTGCACCAAGGCATGTTTAGCCACAGGGTGATCCTCATTACCAACAAACACTGTCTGCCTGTGTCCATTCATGCGAATGGACAGTTTGTTGCTGGTCATTCCCATATAGAATGCATCACAGTGTAGGCAGGTCAGTTGGTAGATCACGTGGGTGCTTTCACACGTGGCTCTGCCTTTGATTGTGTACACCTTCCGGGTTACAGGACTGGAGTAGGTGGTGGTGGGAGGGTGCATGGGACAGGTTTTACACCGGGGGCGGTTACAAGGGTAGGAGCCAGAGGGTAGGGAAGGTGGTTTGGGGATTTCATAGGGATGAACTAAGAGGTTACGAAGGTTAGGTGGACGGCGGGGGCAGGATTTGAGTAAGTCGTATCCCTGCTGGAGAGCCACATTCAGAATCTGATCCAGTCCCGGAAAGTATCCTGTCACAAGTGGGGCACTTTTGTGGTTCTTCTGTGGGAGGTTCTGGGTTTGAGAGGATGAGGAAGTGGCTCTGGTTATTTGCTTCTGTACCAGGTCGGGAGGGTAGTTGCGGGATGCGAAAGCTGTTGTCAGGTTGTTGGTGTAATGCTTCAGGGATTCCGGACTGGAGCAGATTCGTTTGCCACGAAGACCTTCCCTACCCTCTGGCTCCTACCCTTGTAACCGCCCCCGGTGTAAAACCTGTCCCATGCACCCTCCCACCACCACCTACTCCAGTCCTGTAACCCGGAAGGTGTACACAATCAAAGGCAGAGCCACGTGTGAAAGCACCCACGTGATCTACCAACTGACCTGCCTACACTGTGATGCATTCTATGTGGGAATGACCAGCAACAAACTGTCCATTCGCATGAATGGACACAGGCAGACAGTGTTTGTTGGTAATGAGGATCACCCTGTGGCTAAACATGCCTTGGTGCACGACCAGCACATCTTGGCGCAGTGTTACACCGTCCGGGTTATCTGGATACTTCCTACTAACACCAACCTATCCGAACTCCGGAGATGGGAACTTGCTCTTCAATATATCCTCTCTTCCCGTTATCCACCAGGCCTCAATCTCCGCTAATTTCAAGTTGCCGCCACTCATACCTCACCTGTCATTCAACATCTTTGCCTCTGCACTTCTGCCTCGAATGACATCTCTGCCCAAACTCTTTGTCTTTAAATATGTCTGCTTGTGTCTGTATATGTGTGGATGGATATGTGTGTGTGTGCGAGTGTATACCCGTCCTTTTTTCCCCCTAAGGTAAGTCTTTCCGCTCCCGGGACTGGAATGACTCCTCACCCTCTTCCTTAAAACCAACATCCTTTCGTCTTTCCCTCTCCTTCCCTCTTTCCTGATGAGGCAACAGTTTGTTGCGAAAGCTTGAATTTTGTGTGTATGTTTGTGTTCGTTTGTGTGTCTGTCGACCTGCCAGCACTTTCATTTGGTAAGTCACATCATCTTTGTTTTTAAGTATATATATATATATATATATATATATATATATATATATACAAAAGATGAAATCTACATCTACATTTATACTCTGCAAGCCACCCAACAGTGTGTGGTGGAGGGCAATTTACATGCCACTGTCATTACCTCCCTTTCCTGATCCAGTCACGTATGGTTCGTGGGACGAACGACTGCCGGAAAGACTCCGTGCACGCTTGAATCTCTCTAATTTTACATTTGTGATCTCCTCAGGAGGTATAAGTAGGGGGAAGCAATATATTTGATACCTCATCCAGAAACGCACCCTCTCGAAACCTGGACAGCAAGCTACAACGCGATGCAGAGCGCCTCTCTTGCAGAGTCTGCCACTTGAGTTTGCTAAACATCTCCATAACACTATCACGCTTACCAAATAACCCTGTGACGAACTGTGCCACTCTTCTTTGGATTTTCTCTATCTTTTCTGTCAACACAACCTGGTATGGATCCCACACTGATGAGCAATACTCAAGTATAGGTCGAACGAGTGTTTTGTAAGCCATCTTGTTTGTTGATGGACTACATTTTCTAAGGACCCTCCCAATGAAGCTCAACCTGGCACCCGCCTTACTAACAATTAATTTTATATGATCATTCCACTTCAAATCGTTCCGCATGCATACTCCCAGATATTTTACAGAAGTAACAGCTACCAGTGTTTGTTCCGCTATCATATAATCATACAATAAAGGATCCTTCTTTCTATGTATTCGCAATACATTACATTTGTCTATGTTAAGGGTCAGTTGCCACTCCCTGCACCAAGTGCCTATCCGCTGCAGATTTTCCTGCATTTCGCTGCAATTTTCTAATGCTGCAACTTCTCTGTATACTACAGCATCATCTGCAAAAAGCCACATGGAACTTCCGATACTATCTACTAGGTCATTTATATATATTGTGAAAAGCAATGGTCCCATAACACTCCCCTGTGGCACACCAGAGGTTACTTTAATGTCTGTAGATGTCTCTCCATTGAGAACAACATGCTGTGTTCTGTTTCCTAAAAACTCTTCAATCCAGCAATACAGCTGGTCTGATATTCCGCAGGCTCTTACTTTGTTTATCAGGCAACAGTGTGGAACTGTATCAAACACCTTCCAGAAGTCAAGGAAAATGGCATCTACCTGGGAGCCTGTATCTAATATTTTCTGCGTCTCATGAACAAATTAAGCGAGTTGGGTCTCACACGATCGCTGTTTCCAGAATTTTTAGCCCCATCTATGCTGCTAAAGTAGTGGCTCTTTATTTTTAGGAACATAAAAAAGTCACATTGTAATTCAATACTGGTTTTGGTCATAAATTCAGAAGCAAGCAAATGGGAGTAGGTATCATGGTGCCAAAACCATGAATTGTTTTATCATCAATCTGGGCTTTCTTTCAGTGTGCTTCACACAAACCATGCTGACCTTGTAAGAAATACACCTTATTTATTGCTGAACCTTGTGGCAGCAACTCAAGGTACATTATGCCTTTAAAAGTTCCAAAGAGCATGGTGGACCTAACCATAATATTTTACCTTACTTATGATTTTTTGGTCTTGCTCCCCTTGGATCACCGAGCCTTATATTCGTCATATCCTTAAACCCATGTTTCATCACCTGTTGTGACATATTGTACAACAGTTCTGTATTGTTGCTGACCTCCTCTAGCCACTCCTGAGAAAATGGTCACCATTGTTTTTGTTCAATGATCAAGAAGTTTGAGAAAGTTATACGTCACATGTCTCACATCAAGAATATCTAAAAAATGTAATTGTATGAGTGAATTGATATAAAAATATCATCAGTGACTTCTGTGACTGTTACATGGCAATTTTTGATAGTCATTGCTTTTGATTTTCCCACAGTTTCATTAGTTGGTAATGTTTTGGGTTTCCAGGGCCCTTGTCAACTGCAGCATCTTCACAGCCTTCTTTAAAACTAAAACTTTACTGTACTTTATAGCATTCTTACAGCAAAATTTGTTCTCTGACCCATTTTTATACAAAATAATAAATATATAGCTAATACTTTCTGTTTGGATATGTTTACCAAGACAACAATGAAATCTTGTGTGAATAAAACTAATAAAAGACATGAAACCACAAAATTCTCAGTATATTTTTGACATGCCTTATGTTGTACAATTGAATACTGAAGGCATAGAACCAGTTGATAAGTTTTAGAATGATGTTTTGTTAAAGAAATAATTATAAGGAAAAGAGATAAACAGAAGAACTGAAGTAGTTTGGAGGGCTTTTGTTAAGCTGAATAGGGTTTCCAAATCTATACTTCTGATATATCAGAATAAGAATGCTCACAGTTAGTATCTATTTTGAGTTTTCACTGATGAAAATTGCATATAGAGTTTTAATTAAAAAAAACTGCTGGACGACTAAGGGAAGCTCAGCAAACAAAGATTTTGAGTTTAATGAATTTCTCAACTCATTCCTGGCAAATGTCAGGGTAGCTTCTCTTAAAAGATCATGGGTGACATCTTCCCCTTCCCTTGGCCACTATTAAGATTTATAAAATGAATTATATATGTTAACTGATATTTCTTTTTATTATAACTGTTTCATTCATTTTCCACTTTGTCCATCTGAGAATCACAGATTATTTACTTATTTATTTATTATTATTCTTATATAATTAGTATCATTATTAATAATTTCATTCTGGAATTTCATTGTTTTACTCTTTACACATGTGATCTTCTTTTTTTAAAAAAATCTGGGGCATGTTTTGACATGTTTTATAATGATGTGTTAACCCACCAAAATAAAAGTAAAGTTTAAGGGGCGATCAAAAAGTTTCCATTTGAGTGCATTGCTGCAGTGTATATGCAACATAGAATGACCCCAATGCAGGTGTATAAACACCAACATGTAGGCAAGGGATTAGTGTGGCGTTCATGTCTTTCCAACAGGTACGCAATAAGTGAACAAGGGCAACATTATTTCCAAAGGAGTCCAAATGGGATCAACATGCTGTTATTATGTCTGCCAAAGGACAAACACTGGCAGACATCCCTTGGGGAATGAAGCATGTCTATCGAAAATGACCACTGGGGAGTTGTGTGCCAAGTTCTGTGCTGGTCATCATTTGACACAAGACACTGGTTGATCAGGGAGGCCAGCCACATCAATTACAGACAATTAAAGTGGGAGACACTCGGGCACCCACTCTATAGTCCCAGTCACTCCCCACATGATTATCATACACTTGGTCACTTAAAAAAGTCTTGAAGGGTAGGACTCCTACTGGACAAGGATGTGCTGCAGGCAGTTACAGACTTCTTCATGCAGCAGGACATACCAATTATGGAGTGTATAGCCTTTCAATAGAAACGTTTTAAGCACCCCTTATAAAATAAAATGAGATAAAAAATGTAGACAGCTTTCATTTTGCAATCCACTGTAGATTTTTCAGACAAACTATAATTAGTTATGGCATAAGTCACATGCAATTTATACACACAGGTATCCTGCTGGTATCATGCATATCAGATAAGAGTACCAGCAAGCACAGATTACTGTATTAATGTTTCAATACTCTTCCCACATGGGAAGAGCTGTCTGAAGGACATGCATAGAATAGCAGTGACATAGCTTACACTTCAAAGGAATCAATCACCATCGCCGCACTGCTCACTGCTTGTGTGGAGCCTCCTTCATCACTGTCAGTGCAGGCCCTACATTCGCAGCATGGTGCAGCAATGCTGGTGAGCCTTATAGATGTCATCTGTTGATCTACCTCTTCATACTGTGGCTTGGCATGTTCAGTGTCACTGCGTGATCTGCTGCCATGTTGTGGTGCTTCTGTAGTAGTCCTCATATATTCAATAAATCCATCCTTGCCTCCCTCATAATATTTTGCCTCAATTTTTCCCTCGTCTGTAGATTCTAATAACATCTTCCAAATCACAAAAAATCGATTATCTGCCGGCATCAACAGGAACAATACACCAGACTCTGGTTTGTTTTCAGATTCTTGAGAAAACACTTCAGAACTTCCATCTTTTTTGCTGCCTGCTGCTCTTTTTGATGCTTGTGACATTTCTGGATTATGTGCTTTCTTTGAATTTGGATCACAATCTCCACAAGAAATAATGGCATCTTCTCCAGCACAGAAGATATTACATAGTTCCTCAACAGTAATATGTTTTTCTCTAGACACATCTCCAGAAGCCAAGGATGAGCATTTCATACTATTATCACATTTATGTTGTTCAGCCAAGCTGTAAGCATAACAATATCAAGTAAAGTAATCATGGAACATTGTATATTTTTCTATTACTGTCATTAAGAAGGTAATATTAACTACAACTTACATGAGCATTATAATATATTCCAATAGACATAAAGTAATAAGGAAAATTGAAACAGGGTGGTTAAAAAATTCTTGGCTATACTGTATTCTGTACTGTACATAGTAGTTTACACCAATGTTAAATTTAATACATGAGCCAAAGTTCATACCTAATGCTGGGTGTTTAAACTTTTTAACTTGTGAATACTGATGAGAATTTGAATGAGTTTCAGTCACTTTCGCATTTCATGTCATTGTAAAACTATTCAGTGTTGGCTCATGATAATTACAAGTATAACTGTTTAAGGAGTCATGAAATTTCTCTACAGCATGACAGCAAGTATATGCTCTCATAAAACTGGAAGTAAATAAATCATTACACATAAAAAAGAATAGCATTACTGATAATTACAAACTGAGAACAAAAAAGGGATCTTCATTAGTCTCCAATTAATTTGACTTCAAGTTAGAAAGGTGTGAATAATGCAGTCATCAAAGTCTTTGATCAGTCACTGTTTTGATCAGTCACTGACTGACATAAAAGACCTGACAAACAGCAAGCTAAATTTAAAAACAAGTTCCAGAAGCTTATTTCTGAAGTGACTTTCACACCACAGAAGTATATTTAGCTATAACATTGAAGATTATATAGTGTTAATGAATTAGTTACTTTTGCTGTTATAGAAAACAGTTTTACTGTTATATGAAGTCATCTTTCAATAGCATGCACCTATAATTAATTAAAAATTAACTTTTAGCTTCAATATTGACTTTTCTAAATCATCCATGTATTGAACCAACTTACTTTTGCTAGCAAAGGATGCACTGCATAGCCTGTTCACACAATCATTTACTGAGCAACTAGCGCCATTCAGTGACACATATCATTTCTCACACAATTGACAAATTTCATAAATAATCAAGGAAATAAAGTCAGAACACAGTCTTACCTCACATTTTGTTGTGTACCTTCCTGTGTATTTTGTGTGGGTATTCTTCCTGGCCTACTCAATGAAGATTCGTTTCTGGTGTTGGAAACAGTCATATATGGGATCTATGAAACAAATTTAGCATATAAGCAGTGTGATATTATGATTTCGTAGGCGTACAGATCAATAAATTTCTTTCAGTTGTTCTTTGCTGGTAAAGTTATATTGTTCAATGTTTTAAGTAGTTACAACAAACTCCTACCATGCAGCAAAACTGGAGCTTCCACTACAGGAAATAATTTTATGTCAGTCATTCCAAGATATCAGAAACTACCAAATCAGAAAAGGACAATATGAGTTTGTGAAGAGGACCCAAATTTCAGAAATATAGAGCTCTATTTCATCAATTATGTTTGAGTCATGAACAAATATATCAGGAAAGATCTGACAGAATAAAAATAACTTAGGCGCAATGGAGACCACTCACCAAAAAGTAGAAGCATTGGGTCATGGAAAGTCACACACGAAAGAGAAAGAAAACTTGCTTGTTTTCAGTATCAATCCCTTCTTGAGCTACAGTAGAAATACATGCACAACACACACACACACACACACACACACACACACACACACACATATATATATATATATATATATATATATATATATATATATATATATATATATATGCACATGTGCATGCACACACGCCTGTGCTCCTAAACAGTGCTGGCAGGATGCTCATTGACGTGATTGCCATTTGGCAGGTGGAGTGGGAAGGGGGGGGGGGGAAGTGTAGGGTTGTGTCAGGTGGGATGGGTAAAGGGAGAGAGAAGTGACAGGTGGGTAGCTATCGGCTCAGAGGAAGGCAGCTGGTTTACAGGCTAGAGTTGTGGCAGGGAGGGGTGACCGATGTATGGGCTAGGTATGTGATGCAAAATGCTGGAGCCCTTGGCCTGTGACCGGACAGGAGTAGGAAAGTGCTGAGTGGGTGGATTGGGCAGGTCTTGCACTTGAGTCTTCCAGAGGGGTATGAACCCTGACCATTTTGGAGTGGTGGTGGTGGTGGGGATGATCTTGGATAGGATATCCATCATTTCCTGGCATGATGATGGATAATCAAAGACCTAATGATGGACATGGTTCAGTTGTTCCAGTCACTGGTAATGAGTGGAGTGCTCTTTTGTAGCTGACTCCTGGAAGTGGTGGAGGGATTAAGGATTGTGAGGATATGGCACAGGAAATCTGTTTACAGACTAGATTTGAGGGGTACTACCTGTCTGTGAAAGCCCTCATGAGACACTCAGCGGATTGGGAAAAAGAGTTATCATCACTGCCTATATGCCATACATCTATGGTCAGGCTACATTGGAGGCATTTTTTGGTGTGGCAGAGATGACAGCTGTCAAAATGCACATACTGCCAGTTATTAAATGAGTTTTGTAAACACAGGGGTGTGGATGGAGTCATCACAGAGGTGGATGTCAATGTCCATGAAGTGATGCATTGTGCTGAGGAGAACCAGGTAAAGTGGAATGGGAGAGAAGATTTTGAGGTTGTAGAGGAATAAGGATAGTGTGTCTTGGTCTTGAGTTCAGATCATGGCCTTGAGTTCAGATCATGAAGGTATCATCAATGAACCTGAACCAGACAAGGTGTTCTGGGTTTTGAGAGGTTAGGAAGGTTTCTTCCAGGTGGCACATAAAAAGGATGGCATAGGAGGGTGACCATGGCTGCACCTTGGCTTCGTTTGTATCTCTCCCCTTCAAATGAGAAGTAGTTGTGTGTCAGGATACAGTTGGTTAGGTGTCTGAGGAATGAAGTAGTGAGTTTGGAGTCTGAAGGACATTTGGAGAGGCAGGATTTGATAGCAAGGCCATGTGTGTGAGGGATGTTGGTGTACAGGCAGGTGTCCTCAATAATCATGAGTAGTGGTCCAGGAGGTAAAGGGGTGGAGACGTTGGTGAGTCACTAGAGAAAGTAGTTAGTATCTTTGATGTGAGAGGGTAAGTTTCAGGCAATTTGTTGGAAGCGCTGGTAAACAAGAATGGTAATTCTTTCAGTAGGGACACAATAACCAGCTATAATTGGATGGCAAGGATTGTTGAGTTTATGGATGTTGGAGAGCATATGGAAGGTGCACGTGCAGGTTGTCACAGAGGTGAGGAGAGGATCTAGGGTGGACCTAAGGATTTCAGATGGGATTGGAGGTTATGTTGCACTTCTGAGATGGGATAGTTATGATAGAGCTTTTAGATGGAAAAGTCAGACAGTTGGAAGACGCTTTCTGTCAGATAATCACTGTGATTCATCACAAAAGTGATAATGCTCTTGTCAACAGGGAGGATGATTATGTCAGGACCTCTTTTGACATTGTGCATGGCTGTATTTTCTTCTACTGCAAGGTTGATGTTCTTGGGTAGGGACTTGGGGAAGAATGGTGTGGCCAAGTTGTAGATATGGAGTTCCTGGAAGAAATCAGGGGATGGTTAAATGGGAGGGGATGAAGTCATAGTTGGATGGCAACATTGACTGGTAGAGACAACATTCAATGTTAGAATAGTTTGGCTTTGGTTGGAGAGATAGGTGGCAAGGAAGTGTTTCCACTGTAGGCATTGTGAGAAGGGCACTATATCTTTGACATGATTAAAATAGGGTGTGGGGGTGAAGGTGAGGCCTTTGGATGCTGACACTTCTGTGGGATTGACGCTGTTGGTGGAAAGGTTAACAACAGCATTTTGGGTTTGTCTGAGTTCTGGATCTGGTGAAATGCTGGGTCAGAGTTTTGGAGGATGTGACAAATTGAAAAGGTCAGCTAGGCAATGTGTGGGTGCTATGAGGGATTGACTATATGCAGTTAAATGGAATTTTTAAAAAGCAACTTCTCTATGGAAATACTTAAGAATAGTCAATATAATTTGTTTGTCCAAAAATTATTCTGGTCACAATGTGGTTTAAAAAATGTTATGAGTGATTTTTTCCCCAACTTTGATCTCTTATAGCACTAAAGCAGTGAATGATACAGCCTTGAGATTTTAAGAGTGTGAGAAGCACAAACCTGTTGCAAATGAAAATACAAATGCTCCATTCACATTGTGACAAAGCAAGTTGGAACTATGTTTGCCAACCTCAGGCAATCAAACTGGGACATTGATGGCTCCCACAGGAAAAGCAACCAAGGGTACTAGTAGAAAAGAAAGCATGGCTGTCCACAATAGTATTTTTGGAACATGTAAGCTTCCTTCAACAAGCACAGCAAAAATTGATCTTTTGATAGATAGACAGAGATGAGAAATAGACACCAAATCAAGTAATGGAGGTATTTACAAAATCAGCAGCACTTTGAAACCAGGTGCTAATTTCAAAACGGTGACTGCAGTAAGCCATGAAAAATTATAGGAACTGAGCACAAACGATTTCTCAATTTTCCTCACTGGAACAGATGACATAGTAATGAACAATAAAAAGGAACTTGTGATTTCTCTTAAGCGAAGATTGCATGAGTTCAGAAAAGCAAATTTGATTGCTTTTTCAGTGGCGCTTCACCATGACCTACCAAACCTGACCTGTGTAAATGAAGAAGTATGAAAAGCAAACAAAGATGATCAAAATATCTGCAGTCAATTTAAAAATAAATCATTCATATATGTAAGTCAACTTGGAAGAGGATTCCACACTAATCACAGCCTCTATCTCAACAGAGTGGGAAAGAAACTCATTACTCGCAAGATTTTAGAAATGGGAGGTAAGAAATTATGGTTGAAGCCCAACACTTTGGAAACCATATCTCTGAACAAGAAATGTGTTGTGTCTAATTCTATAAATGAGAAATGTGGGGTTGCAGACGTGATATCTCTCAAGGTAAGGAGTGGACCATTTGTCTCTATGCCAGATGAGAGAGAAAACTATACAATGGAAGCAGCCAATGATTCTGTACAAGCAAAGGAAATCTCCAGAAATGATGGAGTGCAAGAAGCCCACAACAGCAACACTAATGAGGCACCATGTGGATGGATATCCCAGGTGTAGAAAGCATTTGGAAGTCAACAATACAAAAGAAGACTCCAAGCACCTGACAGGTGATTTTTTATGGATAGAATCACTCCACACATAGCTGAGGTAAGTGATGTAATAAAAATGCGCTTAAGAACTTTAGATGTTAATTTAAAATTCAGTAGACAAATAAACTGTGGTGACAAGTATCTCTCCATATACCACAAGAATGTCCAGTCAGTCACAAACAAGGTTTTGGAAATTGGGTTTTGCTAAACACTCAGTGTCATTTTATCAAGTGTTCTATGTTTCCTACAACACTGGTTACAGACAAATCAGGTCACTTCATTTTCAATACGAGGCTACAAATTTGCAAACTACTTCTGTAGAAGAAATCTCAAAAATGGAGATATTGCTGTTTTAATTAAAACTGGGTTGAAGTTCAAAACTATGGACAGTTTTCTGCACCTCAATACAGAAAGAAACTTTGAAGCAACAGTTGTAGACATCAATGGTGCAAATATAATTGTCATGTGTATCTATCACTTTCCCAATGAGAACTTTAAGGCATTTATAAATATACTTGAAGCATTACTAGATAGGATACATGTAGGCAAAAAATCAATAGTACTGTGTGGAGACTTGAACATTGACTTCCTTGCACCAAGCAGAAGAAAAGAACTGTTCCTCAGTATAACAGATACTTTCAATTTGAAACAAATAATTAAAACTCCAGCAAGAATTACAAAACCCTCTGCCACTACTGCACTACCAAATATTTGTTAACACTCTCTAAACAGCAAAAGGTGTAAATACAAATTTTAGCTATCATGAAGCCCAAAGCCAGCCAAAGCGTAAAAGATCTTTGACTGCAAGAGTGTTCAACACACAGAGCATAGAAACATTAGTCGATTATTATCAAGAGAGAGGTGGAAGCAGTTTCTCCAGAGCATGACACCAACAAAAAGTTTGAAAAGTTCTCTGACATTTCCAACTACTATTTTGAAAAAGCATTTCCTCCAAAAACATGGGTGGTAAGGAATACAAATCTAAAAGCTAAGTCATAGGCAGTAAGAGATATAAAAGTCTCAAGCAACACAAAAAGAAAATTGCTCAGTTACCAAAAAATGCACAACGTATCTCTTCTCCTTAACAGTTATAGTACAAAATATATTCAGGTTTACAGAAAAATCATATGCCAGGCCAAAATAATGGCAAATTATAAATTTATATCAGGGTCAGAAAATAAAATTGAAGCAATCTGGAAAGTAATGAAGCAGGACAAAATCAGTAAAAATGAAAATATCACACTGAACTGTGACAACCACAGAATTACTGACCTGCAGCAGATTGCAAATCTCTTCATGCAGTACTATGAAGGCAGTGCAAAAAAACTAGTGCTTTCACTGTTCAAAATATTTTTTGTAGTCATCTTTAAAAATGGCTGACAGATCCCCCCTTGTTTTTTCCTTGATTTCTTCAGTGTTGTCAAATCAGTGTCCTATCATGCCTTTTATCATGTGGGGAAATAAGAAAAAGTTGTACAGAGCTAGGTAAGGTGAGTAAGGTGTGTGAGGCAGTGGAACAATGCCATTTTTAGCCAAAAACTATCTAACAGAGATGGCTGTGTGTGCATGTGTGTTGTCATGGTGGAAGAAATCTTCCATTAAAATTCTTGAACTGATCGCTAAGATAACCCACTAATCACTGACAGTTGATTAGTTGTCTGTTGATGGTCTGTGAGAATAAGCTCTTGAATTTTTTTCAATGTTTTCGTTGATTCAGGCAGTTGATGGACATCTAGAATGAAGTTTGTCATTAGTCGAGATGTCGCCATTTTTAAATCAAGCAAACCCCTGGAACCCTTGAGTTTTACCCATAGCTTCATCTTGGTAAGCTGTTTTCAACATTAAAACAGTTTCAGCAGCATTTTTACCAAGCAGAAAACAAAATTTCATAACTGCACATTGTGCACAAACTTGCAATCATAAAAAATGAAAGAAGAACAAAACAGCACTAGCAAAAACAATCACTGCAGATGAACAGAACAAGACAGTTTGAGAACACAGGTGACACTAAACTGGCAATGAGTTGTTCCATACAAGATTAGCAGTAGAAATGCATACTACACAAGCCCAATCAACCAACAGAACAAAGTAAATTCTTGCATACACTGAATCTGTCTATGATACATCCCCAAATGAAATCATTCACATAGCAAAAACTTTCAGAAAAATGTACTCTGGAATTGATGGTATTCCAGCTTTTCACCATAAAGGAATGTATTATAAACATTGCCTCACCCCTTGCAGAGATAATCAACTCATCCTTCATGATATGACCCTATCCCAACTGTCTTAAATATGTTAAAGTGATCCCTATTCATAAAGAAGGGGATAAGGCAAATTTGGAAAACTATAGACCGACCTCACTATTATTAGTTTTTGCAACACTCACTGAAAGAGTTATGTATAACAGGCTACTAGAATTTCTAGATAAGAACAAAATCCTTGCTGCTGTGCAGCATGATTTTTGGAAAAATAAATCTACAAATGGTGCCATATATAATTTATTACAAAATGCTATTGAAGCACTGGATAACAAATGAAATGCTTCTGGTATTTTCTTAGATCTAAGCAAAGTTTTTGACATCTTGGACCACAGAATCCCTTAGAGAAAACTCCAAAAGTATGGCATTAGAGACACCACATTAAAATGGTTCTCCCCATACTTGAAAAATTGGAAACAGAAAGAAGTGATAACACATGAACAAAATGATAGCACAAGGCTCAAAATGGTTCAAATGGCCCTGAGCACTATGGGACTTAACTTCAGAGGTCATCAGTTCCCTGGAACATAGAACTACTTAAACCTAACTAAGCTAAGGACATCACACTCATCCATGCCCGAGGCAGGATTCTAACCTGTGACCATAGCGGTCACGCGGTTCCAGACTGTAGCGCCTAGAATTGGTCGGCCACTCCGGCCGGCTTGCTGATGACACTAGCATCATTCTTACAGGGATAACATGAACACAGCTATATGACAACATAAATAAAACTACAGACCAGCTAAATGACTGGTTTGGAGGAAATAAATTAATAATAAACACACCCAAAATAACTATTTTTAATTTCTGTTTTGAAAGGGAAGCCTGCAATTCTGTGACAATAAATTCTAGTGGAATTACACTTTCACTGGAATCAAAATTTTTAGGCATATGGATTCAACATGATTTTAAATTTGCAGATACACACAACAACAAAAAAATGACACTGAAAAAAGAATTTTACAGCCTACATTTACTTGCACACAAAGTCCTGCACTGCATTTGGTATCTTTCTTTGCCATTTAAACATTAATTTTGAGCCAACAGAAATACCACCTAGTAGTTTTGTGTAACTCATCTAATCAAAATAACTCATGTATATACCGAAACAATGGAAACTCCAGGTTGGAATATTGGACCAGTCCAGGCTTCCAGAGATGGCGGTTATGTGTTGATGAGGTGTGCTTGCTTGTGTGGATGAATGTGTGTGTATTTCCTTTTCTGAAGAAGGCTTTGGCCAAAAGTTAAATGTGTAACAGTCTTTTCATTGTGCCTGTCTGGGACTCATTGTGTCATCTTTACTGTGAGTAACAATCTATCTTTTTCCTTATTTTGTTCACTTACACAACTGCTGGTTGGACTTTTGATAAATGTGTTGTAGAGTTTATGCAAGATTTTGCAGCCCTCCACTGGAAGCTCATAAAACACTGAATTTTTAGTATCTTGACCTCAAATTTTATGTAGCTTAGTTGTATTCTACAGTCAACATCTGAGCAAAATATCGTTGAAATTGGAAATTTTGAGGCGGGAGTGCTTTCCAAAATTGGATTTCTTGGTGCAAAATGATTTGGAGAACTAAATTAGAAATAAAATTACAGAAAATATGTGTTTTCAAACTCTATTCTGGACAGTTAAAGCAGTCTTCTTGTTTTTTATGCTTTCTCTAGGTACTGTTATATTATGACTGACATGTACTGGCGAGCATAGGGTTGCTTTAAAACTTAAAAAAATGTTTAATTTTGAACTATACAAGTGTGTGACTTGACTGAGTGATACACGTGTCATGAAATTTTGTATTGTTTTTCTTGTGTCTCTGTAATTATATGAACCTTAATAAAAGTGTCTTATCGTAACAAGTTGGAGTTTTCGGTGCGTGGTCCATCACTACAGCCGAAAAAAAAAACCACATTGGGTTTGATGGACTGAAGGTAATCCATTTATGTATTGATGTTGTACTTTGCAAGTTTTACAAGCTGCACTACAAATTACATGCTTTTGATAGACTTTTAAGATGTCAGGGCATCTAAGCATGAGCCTTTATTAGTACTCAGATTATAATATGTTACTTTAGCTTTGGAAGAATGGAATCCAACATGTCATTAACAACAGCTGACTACCGACCCCTAATACTACACATGATCAAACAATGGAGTAAATAGAATATATGCCCAAGGAGTATGAAAATATCCATTGGTTTAAAACAGTTCAATGTCACATGTGCCCAGCAGAGTCAGTTTGGTAATTATGTCAGATGCTGTTCTAGCAGACGTATTATGATTTTACAAACCAGTCAGTAGCTATTCCAGTAGCCATTGAGAGAACAGATTGCAACCAACAGTAGACTGTGGCACACATTGGAACAAATGATGACTGTCGTCTGGACTTTGAGGTCATACTTGGATAATTCCAGTGACTGATAGAGAAGATTAAGAAGACCAGCCTTTGTCTTTTATAGAACAAACCAGCCATTGCATTACATCAGATTTATTCAAACAATGACAGAGCCCTGTATGAAGCACTGTTTGGACAAGATAAGACTCAGCATTAATGGTGGGCATGAACTTACAATTGCTTATTTCTATCAGCTATCAACTTACCCCCAGCTGTAACCAAAAACTTTACAGAAAACCTCAGTTCACTAGTATGTATGTTATCCAACAATGCTGTCATTATTGAAAGTGTCTTTAATCATCCAACAATCAATTATAATAGGTACAATTTTGTTAGTGGAGAGCATGACAAGGCATCCTATGAAATAGTACTATATGCCTTCCCTGAAAACAATGTGGATCATTCTAGCAACTGGCAGAGAAGGCTGAGAAGACCAGCCTTCAGCAAAGAGTTTTAGCAAAACTCACAATTTGCAGCATTGTGGGCCCTTGGTACTGAATTGAATTGAAGGGCTGATCCAGAGACTTCAAAGGTTCTGTGACAAGGTAGGCTATGACTTCCTGGACTTGCACCATAGAGTTGAGAACTGCAGGGTCCCCCTAAATGGTTCATGTTCCATTTAGTCCAAGTAATGACAGCTGTAGTAGGTCTACAAGTATTACTATAAGAACCAAAGAAATGCCCCTAAACAGGTGAGAGTATTAAAATCCTAGTTGTTAACTGCCGAAGCATTAAAAAATAAAGTACCAAAGTTTGAAGTGCTTCTGAAAAGCAGTGAAGCTCACATAATACTAGGTACATAAAGCTGGTTAAAAGCTAAAGTTAATGGCAGTGACATTTTTGGGGAACATTTATGTGCATATTGAAAGGATACACTAATGGGAAATAGAGGTCATGTATTTGTCACAGTAGACAAGTTATTCAGATCCACCAAAATAGAAATTGAAGCTGCATTTGAGAGTGTTTGGGCAATACTCAGTATCATGGGTGGCCATACAACTATAACTGGATCCTTCTATCGACCACCAGACTCACTTCCTGATGTAACCAAAAACCTTAGAGAAAACCTTAGTTCACTTGTACTTAAGTTCCCCAATTATACTGTAATCATCAGAGCTGACTTTAATCCTTCAACAACCAACTGGGAAAATTACAGTTTTGTTAGTTGTGGGTGTGACAAGATATCCTGTGAAATGTTACTAAATGGCTTCTCTGAAAACTTCCTAAAACAGATAGTTTCGAAACCCACTCATGATGGAATATTTTAGATACAATGTCAACAAATAGATCTGATCCCTTTGAAGATGTCCATATTGAAACTGGTATCAGTGACAATGACACAGTTGTGACAACATTGATCACCAAAGTGCAATTAAAACAAACAGAAAGTTATATATGTTCAGTCAGCCAGAGAAAAAAAGCATTGGCATCATATCTCAACGATGAAGTTGAACTTTTAGAACAGGACAGCCGCATCTAGGGAAGGTATGGTTCAGGTTGAAAAGAACAGCTGACCATGTGCTGGATAGATATGTACCAAACAGAACAGTTCATAATGGGAGAGACCCTCTGTTGTATATATATTCACTGTATAGAAAATTCCAAAGAAACAGAGAATACTGTATAATAGGTATAAAATAAAACATAGCACTATATATAAAGAGAAGCTAAATGAAACTCATTTGGCTGTCAAGGAAGGAATGTGTGATGCCTTCAGTGAGTACCCTAAAAGAATTTTTTCCAATGATTTTTCACAAAACCCAACGAAATTCTGGTCATACATAAAGGCTGTCAGTGGTACTGAAGTTATTGACTAGTCACTCATGGATGAGACAGAAACTGTTACTGAGGGTAGTAAAACAAAAGCTGAGATGCTTAACTCCATTTTCAAATGTTTTTTTGTTGTAAAGAAAAACCCAGGACAACTGCCTGTATGATAACAGATAACAGTGTCACATAACAATACAGCTATCACAGCTACAGCAATGTGTCATCTGCTGAACATGTATACTGTCTTCAAATTTGCTCAGAATTTTCCAACAAAAGAGGAGGAAACTGATTTGGAAATATAATCAGAAGTGCTAATACAATATGCTGCCAGTGCTCTTAAAATGACAACTGTGAATGCATGAGATTCAGTAACTAATCAGTATATTGACAACAGAATAAATTAAGTTGGTTGGTTATAAACAAAAAAATAAATACCAATGCTATGTGCCAAGGCTAATCATCAGCTGGTTCTGCATTGATGATTATGATAAGATCTGACTGTATTTTTGTTGTATGAAAAGTGTAATATTATTAATATAAAATAAGACATTTGAATAGTGTAGTGTGGAAACTGCAGGAGTAAGTAAAGTAAGAATCTTAACTAGTGAGTGTCGATCTCAGTGAAAAACAAACTTAAAAATAATAATAAGAAGAAAGTAAATTCTATTGTAATGCCTGTATTGCATGAGATAACATTAAAATATTTGTGATAAATAATTTTCAATGGACATATTTAAAATGTTATGCATAAATGACTGTTTGTGATGAAATGTGGTTTGCTTCAGATGGACTTTTACCTAAACTAGTTTGTCATGTGACTCACAATCAATAATAATGTGGTCCACCTCCCATGGAATCTGGTCCAAGAGTGACAAAATAACATAGAAATACGATGTAGAAATACAGGTCCATGCGAGTACCAGAAATGTTGCCCAACATAAAGAGTCTTTGCTTGACTTAGTTCATAGAAATACCTTGATAAAGCACCTAAATGTAAATGTGGGAATTGATGAACAAGCCTTATACACTAGAATTATTTCTGAAGAACATAAATTCTATAAAAGTTATGTACTTAAATGGACACTGACTTCAAAGTGACAATATTAACTTTATAAATTCACTAACAGGGTCCAATTTAGCACTAATATTTTGTGGTATGGATGGGTTTGGAACATCATGCATTCTAGTAGATCAATCACTAAGCTTCAAAGTCAGACAAACCTTTAATTGCTTAAAAAAGGAACTACACTCCTGGAAATGGAAAAAAGAACACATTGACACCGGTGTGTCAGACCCACCATACTTGCTCCGTTCACTGCGAGAGGGCTGTACAAGCAATGATCACACGCACGGCACAGCAGACACACCAGGATCCGCGGTGTTGGCCGTCGAATGGCGCTAGCTGCGCAGCATTTGTGCACCACCGCCGTCAGTGTCAGCCAGTTTGCCATGGCATACGGAGCTCCATCGCAGTCTTAACACTGGTAGCATGCCGCGACAGCGTGGACGTGAACCGTATGTGCAGTTGACGGACTTTGAGCGAGGGTGTATAGTGGGCATGTGGGAGGCCGGGTGGACGTACCGCCGAATTGCTCAACACGTGGGGCGTGAGGTCTCCACAGTACATCGATGTTGTCGCCAGTGGTCGGCGGAAGGTGCACGTGCCCGTCGACCTGGGACCGGACCGCAGCGACGCACGGATGCACGCCAAGACCGTAGGATCCTACGCAGTGCCGTAGGGGACCGCACCGCCACTTCCCAGCAAATTAGGGACACTGTTGCTCCTGGGGTATCGGCAAGGACCATTCACAACCGTCTCCATGAAGCTGGGCTACGGTCCCGCACACCGTTAGGCCGTCTTCCGCTCACGTCCCAACATCGTGCAGCCCGCCTCCAGTGGTGTCGCGACAGGCGTGAATGGAGGGACGAATGGAGACGTGTCGTCTTCAGCGATGAGAGTCGCTTCTGCCTTGGTGCCAATGATGGTCGTATGCGTGTTTGGCGCCATGCAGGTGAGCGCCACAATCAGGACTGCATACGACCGAGGCACACAGGGCCAACACCCGGCATCATGGTGTGGGGAGCGATCTCCTACACTGGCCGTACACCACTGGTGATCGTCGAGGGGACACTGAATAGTGCACGGTACATCCAAACCGTCATCGAACCCATCGTTCTACCATTCCTAGACCGGCAAGGGAACTTGCTGTTCCAACAGGACAATGCACGTCCGCATGTATCCCGTGCCACCCAACGTGCTCTAGAAAGTGTAAGTCAACTACCCTGGCCAGCAAGATCTCCGGATCTGTCCCCCATTGAGCATGTTTGGGACTGGATGAAGCGTCGTCTCACGCGGTCTGCACGTCCAGCACGAACGCTGGTCCAACTGAGGCGCCAGGTGGAAATGGCATGGCAAGCCGTTCCACAGGACTACATCCAGCATCTCTACGATCGTCTCCATGGGAGAATAGCAGCCTGCATTGCTGCGAAAGGTGGATATACACTGTACTAGTGCCGACATTGTGCATGCTCTGTTGCCTGTGTCTATGTGCCTGTGGTTCTGTCAGTGTGATCATGTGATGTATCTGACCCCAGGAATGTATCAATAAAGTTTCCCCTTCCTGGGACAATGAATTCACGGTGTTCTTATTTCCATTTCCAGGAGTGTATATTTGAAAGCTGCTGCATAGAATTTTTTAAAAATGTGGTATATTAATTTTTAGCACATAATGTATCTCTGATTATTCAATCACATGCACATTTCCAGCCAAATTTAAAAATTTGCTGAGTAGGTTGCAAGCATAAAAGTTGTATAAAAAGACCATAATTTGTGCTGAATTCAACATATGTTCAAGGTGACTCAGAGAAACAGGAAATTTTGAAATTTTTATAAGTAGTTGTGGATGAGTGTTAATGCTGAGTAACATATAGAAACCAGTCACATCATCTTGTCCTTTAGCTAACATGGAACTTGGAGTGGAGTGCAATGTGCTTTTGCCATCAGCGATTTTTACAAAAACAATGACAGTGTGCAGGCTGTACAAAGAGAATTACACCATCACTTCAATTCAAGATGCTATGATCATATTCCATCAATACATGTAGTTAACACGTGGTTTCATAATTTTGAAGAAACAGGATAAGTAATGAAGAAACAGGATAATTAATGAAAAAGAAACCTCCAGGCTGTGGGCAAAATATTCATACACCAGGCAATATTAAAGTCATTCAAGTTGCTGTTATAAGAAGCACACATCAGTCAATCAATTGTCATGCACCATCCCAGGTGAATAGTTCAGGTGTTTGAAGAATATTGGTACACAACTTACATTACCATCCATACAAGCTGCAGATCATGCAGGAACTGATACCTAATGATCACCTAATGCAACAACAATTCTGTGAATGAATGATCAGCTAGATACATGATGGTAATGAGTTTCTTAAAAACATGGTCATGATGGATGAAGCCCTTTTGCATGTTAATGGATTTGTTAATAAACAAAATTTTATTGTGCATGAAAAAATCCTACTCAGCTATACCAACATCTACTGCACAGTAGCAGTGTTATCATGTGGTTTGTTATACCATTGTATGGCATACTTGATCCTCATTTTTCTGAGGACAAGAATGACCTTGTGATTAAAATCACATTGATAAGAATATCACCATGTTCACAGCCTTTGTTGTATATAAATTATACACATTTCTATGAATTATTGATACTGGCGGGTTTCAACAAGATGGATCAATGTTAGTCCCAGTATGAATATTGATCGGTGCTGAATGCCAGCTGTTTGGCAGTTGAATAATTTCAAGGAAAAATGACACTCTATGGCCCCCCAGATCCCCTGAAGTGTCAGCATGGAATTCCTTCTGGGAACACCTTAAAGCAAAGTGTATTGAAGTCAACCTGCTACAACAGAAGAATTGTAAGCTAATATCCAAGAAACAACTGCTGAAATTCCTATTGACATATTACTTTGAACCATGCATGATTTATCTGAGAGATGGCTGGGAAGTTTGTGCAGAAGATGAAGCTCATCTGGATGATGTCATCTTCAAGGAATAAATGGACTTTATGTGTTTTTAGATTGTGTATTTTTTACTATTAAATGGAAAAGAAATTTATTTAAAAACATTTTCCATAACAATATTTAATTTTTTCAATTTTCTCTTTCTCTATACGAGCTGAGATTGATTTGCCATTTGTCTAAAGGACTTGTTATCTACAAATGGTCTGGTTCTAAATTTTATATATATATATATATATATATATAAAAGGAACTTTAATCGATAAAATGTGAATATATTTGTTTGGAAAGCAGTATTCAGTTGACACTATTACAGGCTTTAGCATCAATATTCATGAGTATATTCAATGAATGTCTCCTTTCATAACAATACATGACAAATCCAACAAAATGAACTTGTTGATAACTGAATGCATTGACACCTCTATAAAACTGGAAACTGTACATGGACTCAAAGGACAACAATGATGCAGAGTTACTCAAGTGTGTAAACAAATACAAAAGAATATTTGAAAAAGTTTTTAAACAGACAAAACAAATGGCAAACAGTATATTCTTCTCAAATCTCATAAACAAATCAAAATCTATGTGGTAGATTGTCAAAACTGACGTAGTTGATGAGAAAATTACTCATTTTAACATTAAATTAGAAACTGATGCGAAAACTGTTACAAACTCCATACACATCTGTGAAGAGTTCAGCAAGTGCTTATTACTTCAAATAGAATCCACACCTTCTCTGCTTCCTCACATAAATCCCATGATAGTATAACACAGATCTGGAGAATTTACATTTACTTATGGATCCTGTCATGAAGTTATTAACATTATAAAATCCATAAAAAAACTTAAATTTGTCAATTGGAATGAATTTCCAACACGAAGTCATAATATTGCACCACAGTTCTGTCACATAACAAATCAATTATTTGATGTGGACTGCTTTCCCAACAGGCTGAAATATGGAGAATTTCACCCTATCCACCAATGGGGAACACTAGATGAGATAGGAAATTTCTGTCGTGTATCAATATCATCAATTTTTTCATAATATTTGAGTGAACAGTGTGTAATCAATTAGAAAAGTATGACAAAACTCATAATATTATTCTGAATAATGAATATGGATTTAGCAATGGGTAAAGTACTGTGCACAACATTAATGAATACAGGGTGAGTCACCTAACGTTACCGCTGGATATATTTCGTAAACCACATCAAACACTGACGAACCGATTCCACAGACCAAATGTGAGGAGAGGGGCTAGTGTAATTGTTTAATACAAACCATACAAAAATGCACGGAAGTATGTTTTTTAACACAAACCTACATTTTGTTAAATGGAACCACGTTAGTTTTGTTAGCACATCTGAACATATAAACAAATACGTTATCAGTGCCATTTGTTGCATTGTAAAATGTTAATTACATCCGGAGATATTGTAACTTAAAGTTGACGCTTGAAACCTCCAACGTTCAGTCGTATGTTATAACAAACACGGGCCACGGTCGGCGAGCAGCATCTGCAGGGACATGTTTACAATGACGACCATGTTTACGAGTGTGGCTGTAGTGCACTGTTGTGGTTTGGTCTAGCTGTCGCAGTGTGTGCATGTAGCGCTTGCTGTTATTGTTATTCTGCATTCGTCTCCACATGCAGACCAACTGTAGTACACCGTGTTACCAGACGTCTGTGATAGTGTAGTGTTGTAGGAACTGTGATCATGGTGTATTCGAACTCTGAAAAGGCAGAGATGATACTCATCTTTGGTGAGTGTCGACAAAATGCAGCTGAAGCCTGCAGGGTGTATGCAGAACGGTACCCGGACAGAGAGCATTCAATGTGCCGCACATTGCAAAACATCTACCGCCAACTGTATGCAACATGGTCGTAGCATGCAAACGGGTCCGTAACAGGCTCGTCACAGGAGAAGCAGGTGCAGTTGGTGTGTTAGCTGCTATTGCCATGAACCCACACATGAGTACATGGGACATTGCGAGAGCCGGTGGACTGAGTCAAAGTAGTGTCATGCGCATACTGCATCATCACCGCTTTCACCCGTTTCATGTGTCGCTACATCAGCAATTACATGGTGATGACTTTAATCATCAATTGCAATTCTGTCAATGGGCATTAACAGAGAATGCGTTGCAGTTCTACCTGTTTACCGATGAAGTGGGTTTCACAAACCATGGGGCAGTGAATCTACGGAACATGCATTACTGGTCCGTGGACAATCCTCGCTGGCTCAGACAGGTAGAGTGACAGCGACCGTGGACTGTAAATGTATGGTGCGGAATCATTGGCGACCACCTCATCGGTCCTCACTTCATTGCAGGGGCCCAAACAGCTGCAACATACATCGCGTTTCTACAGAATGATCTGCCAACATTGCTCGAAAATGTCCCACTGGAAACGCATCGACGTATGTGGTATCAGCATGATGGTGCACCTGCACATTCTGCAATTAACACTAGGCTGACCCTTGACAGGATGTTCGACGGGCGTTTCATAGGACGTGGAGGATGCATAAATTGGCCAGACCATTCTCCTGATCTTACACCTCTGGACTTCTTTCTGTGGGGTACATTAAAGGAGAATGTTTACCGTGATGTGAATACAACCCCAGAGGATATGAAACAATGTATTGTGGCAGCCTGTGGCAACATTACGCCAGATGTACTGCGGCGTGTACGACATTCATTATGCCAGAGATTGCAATTGTGTGCAGCAAATGATGGCCACCACATTGAACATCTATTGGCCTGATATGTCGGGACACACTCTATTCCACTCCGTAGTTCAAAACGGAAACCTCATGTGTACGTGTACCTGACCCCTCATGGTAATGTACACATGCGTCAGTGTAAAAGACCAATAAAAAGGTGTTAGCATGTGGACGTAATGTGCTGTTCCAGTCTCTTCTGTACCTAAGGTCCATCACCGTTCCCTTTGGATCCCTACGTAATTCGGTGCTCTCCGATACACACGATCGAACAGCGGAGGATTGGTACTCAAGTGTCAACTTTAGGTTACAATATCTCCGGATGTAATTAACATTTTACAATGCAACAAATGGCACCGATTACGTATTTATTGATAAGTTCAGATGTGCTAACAAAACTAACAGGGTTCCATTTTAAAAAATGTAGGTTTGTGTTAAAAACGTACTTCCGTGCATTTTTTTATGGTTTGTATTAACCAATTACACTAGCCCCTCTCCTCACGTTCGGTCTGTGGAATTGATTCGTCAGTATTTGATGTGGTTTATGAAATATATCCAGCAGTAACGTTAGGTGACTCACCCTGTATATCACCAAAATAAGTAGATGCCTGATAACAAGCTATTTGCATCCATTATCTTTCGTGAACTTACTAAAGCATCTGACATGGTAAACCATTATGATTCATAAAATGACTGTTTATGGTTTCTATGGAAAATCTTTAAGCTGGCTTTCATTCTATCTCAGAATTAGAGAATATGGGGTAATTATACAACATAGAGATGAGAGGGCTTGTTGTAGCTGGAAGGAGATACAAGCAGGCATACCCAAGGGATCCATATTAGGCATTTTACTGTTCCTGTATTACATAAACAACATCCCATGTAAGATAGCCTCAGAAACAATTCTGCGTATAAATGATACAGCAGTGGTACTTTACTGCAAAACAATGATGAACTAACACAGAATACAAAAAGAACTTTTCAAGATTTTGAAACTTGAATAAACAAGAATGCTATAATGCTGACCCTTACAAAAACACAAATTGTACATTTAAGAACCAGACAGACTGCTAAATATATATCACAGTTAAGCTATGATGGTATAGAGCTGATTACTGCAGATTATGTTAAATTTCTTGGAGTTACTGTAAACCAAAACTTCTCATATACTTATCACATAAATTGCTTAGAGAAATGATTAAACAGTTTTGTTTATGCAATGAGCACTCTAAATGATGCTACTGGCTTAGCTGTTAAGAAAATTATTTATCATGCACATTTTATATCAGTTGTTAGATACGGCATAATTTTCTAGGATGTTAGAAAAGCAAACCATTTCATAATGTTCAAGATACAGAAAAAAACATCAGAGCTATCATGGGAATAAACAATTGGTGCTCATGCAAATCAATTTGCAAAATACTTGACTTAATGACAAATCCTTATATGTTTATTTATAAGATAGTCCTCTTCAAGTTAAAAAACACACAACTTTTGAAGACAAGTCTATTACACATGCTTATGAAACAAGGCATAGATCAGACTAAATATTGCCCTATCACAGATTTATCTTGTTTAAACATACCATGAATTAAATAACTTTGAAGCTTAGCAACAAAATACAGTCCATGTTCAAGGACTACTAGCTAAAAACTGCAGAAGCATACACTGAAAACTCCTAGGAAAGCAAATGTGATTACAACATGGAAGATTTTTATAAACAGGGGAGACAACTATCAAACAGTGACTGTGGTCAAGTGTGTGTGTGTGTGTGTGTGTGTGTGTGTGTGTGTGTGTTTTGTGTGCAGGCACACATGCACGTGCATTTTCTTTTAACATGTGTTATTGTTCTTTTATATATACCTAGGCAAGCATATGACAGCATTTACTGATGGAGTCACCAATGTTTGAAACAAACAGTTGTATTATGTAACAGATCATGTGATAATAAAGACTCTGTTCTACTGTCATACTCATTTTGATTTATCCAACTCCAGATGGTGTAGCAACAAAAATGGGCAAGGATGTAAATTATGAACCAGTAGGCTGTGAGTATTCAAAATTGAATGCAAGGTTTCTGAATTACTTGCCCTTAGCTTAGTCACATAGAAGAATGATGTGCATTCATTTTAACTAAATGTCTGAAAGTTCTATCTTAGACATACAGAGGAAGACAGAAACATTCACTGTCAGTAATACTGTCAGATAACTTTGCTCTAAAACAGCACTGTTGATACAGTGTGAAGAGACAATTTGAAACATTCACTTATAAAGCCATGTTGTTAAATCAGTCCTTGTAACACAATAAAAAATTCCATGAAAAAGAAAACCCATGTTTCAGTGAGTGTCATTAGAATGACATGTGAAAATAGCCCATGACAGGAGTAATTAACTTGTAAATGCGATTACAACTGCAATTTACGCGGCTTCTACCAGTTCAGTCAACAGAAGACATTACTGTCAGTTTGTTCGGAAAATATGAATCTCTAAAAGTATAAGGACATCTCCCTCACTGACAAACAGAACCATAGCTGCTGTTCATTATGTTACTGGTGGAAGCATAGACACAGTCCCACATCCAAATCCACATTTGTTGCAAGCTAATTTCACAGGTTTGGATGCCAAAAGGTTATGATGCAAACTATGCTGAAGCACAAAAGAAACTGGTATTGGCATGCATATTCAAATATAGAGATATGTAAACATACAGAATATGGCACTGTGGTTGGCAGCAGCTATATAAGACAAGTGTCTGGGGCATTTGTTAGATCAGTTACTGCTGCTACAATGGCAGCTTATCAATATTTAAGTGAGTTTGAATGTGGTGTTATAACCGGCACACAAGTGATGTGACACAGCACCTCTGAGGTACCAACGAAGTGGAGATTTTGCTGTATGACCATTTCACAAGTGTACTGTGAATATCAGGAATCTGGTAAAACACCAAATCTCCAATATCCCTGTGGCCAGAAAAAGATCCTGCAAGAACGGGACCAATGATGACTGAAGAGAATCGTTCACCATGACCGAAGCGTAACCCTTCTGCAAATTGCAGAAGATTTTAATGCTGGACCATCAACAAGTGTCATCGTGCAAACCGTTCAATGAAACATCATCAATAAGGGCTTTTGGAAGCCGAGTTGTATACTCTGATGACTGCACGACACAAAGCTTTACACCTCACCTGGATTCATCAATACTGGTATTGGACCATTGATGATTAGAATCATGTTTCCTGGTCAGACTAGTCTCATTTCAAATTGTATTGAGTGGATGGACGTGTACGGGTATGGAGACAACCTCATGAATCCATGAACACTTCATGTCAGCAGGGGACTTTTCAACCAGGTGGAGGCTCTGTGATGGTGTGTTGGAGTGATATGGGACCCCTGATATGTCTAGATATGGCTCTGACAGGTGACACACGCATAAGCATCCTATCTGATCATCTGCATCCATTGATGTTCATTGTGCATTCCAACTGATTTGGGCAATTCCAACAGGACAATGAGACACCTCACAAGTTTAGAATTGCTACAGAGTGGCTCCAGGAACACTCTTCTGAGTTTAAACACTTCCTCTGGTCACCAAAAGTCCCAGACATGAACATTATTCAGCATATCTGGGATGCCTTGCAATGTGCTGTTCAGAAGAGATCTCCGCCCCTCCTACTCTTACAGATATATGGACAGCCCTACAGGATTCAGATGTCAATTCCCTCCAACACTACTTCAGACAGTTTTGCATGCTTGCAGGGGCCCTATGCACTATTAGGCAGGTGTACCAGTTTGGTTCTTCAGTGTATCTTTGGAATGGAGCCTCTGGTGAAGTTGTTTTTATGAAAATAACTGTATTTCATCTGTCATCAGTTTTTAAATGTGTTCCCATTATTATCCTAGGAAATTCACATTTTAAAAGCCTCTTCTGATGCTAACTTCTTTTATCATCAAATACTCAAATTGCAAGGAATAACAAGAAAGACGTTAGTGAACTTATCTCTCAAACTATGAAATACTGATTCCTGCTGGTAACTGAAGACTTCAGTTACTAATATTTCACTAATACCATCTGATGATTAGCACATTATTTAATGCTTCACCAATAGTTAATGAATCACATTATCAATGGAACATTTGTTACTTACCACTTTGTAACTGTTTTCACTAACACTGGTTACAGGCAGATGGGGTTTACATGTCACATAGCGGCACTTTAAATTCTTCTGTTTTTCCCTTGCTGTATTGGAATGTTTGACCTTCTGTTTCAAATTTTTAAGACACGGTATTCCAAATTTTGGTTTTTTCAATTTTGTATGATGCTGCTGTTGTGTTTGAGATGTAGTTTGAAAGCTGGTGCCACTACCGTTCTTTTTATTGAGAGAACTATTGCACTTCAAAATTACTTTTACAGTTTTCAGCAGCATTTGAAGATGAAATCGGTCTGTAAAACCCCCACTGCAAAGAGAAAATTAAATTATAACTGTTAGATAATGTGTATATATCACTGAAAACTGCATTGAATAAGTGCAAATGTGTATCAGTGTTCACTTTTACTAGATTTATAAGAGTTTACAAAAATTTTGTATGTGGAGGAGGGGGAAGGAGGGCTGTGGTTTTAAAAATACTGGATATGCACACAGTCTTGGCTTACAGCATCAGTGTTTTAGGCTAAAATACTATTTGGTTTAGATGGCCAAAATGCTGCTCAGCAAATTCTGATTTAGTCATTTTGTTCATGATTACCATAAGACAGAAGGGCATTCTGCAACTTAAGAAATACATTATAATTAAGTAACAACTCCACTGTCATCATCATCAGTTTTTCTTGAAAAATATACCTATATTGAGTGTCTGCAGAATTAGGGTTCCTCTAAAATAGATTTTTCTGAGGTGTATAATAACTTACAAATCTGTCATTAGATAATATTGAACATGCAGTCAACACTGTGAGTCAGGAGCATTTATTAAGGATCAACTGTCAATCTTTCTCAATTCTTTCTGAAATTCATAGCAATTTTTTACCATTACCACTTCCTTATTTACAACAGCATTATATGTGAACAACCTCATGGAGCCTATTAAATTATACTCAAAAAATTTTAGGGCAGTATGTTTTTTCAGCCACACAAGTAGAGAAATAGTGATTAAAATTCTTCTGGGTACTATGCCGCGTCATTGCTAAAACTAACAACAATAATTAAGACCGACATTTCACCTGAATTGCAACAGCCTTCCTCAGGGCATGACTGATTTTGTATGGGGATAGGTGCTTCTATTTATTACAGGCTATCGATGTCTGACGTCACTGTTGTAAAACTTTTAATTGGCCTTCTAATATGATTGGCTAGTTATGACGTGAGGGAAGATGGAAGGAAAGAGGAAGATGTCCATGTCATCAATGATTGGTAGCTGTCCGCCAATCAGCGTTCGGCTTATGGTCGGCAAGTTCTCCTCCTGGTGTGCGCGGAAGTGGACTGACAGTTGCTCTACAGCTGTTTGTGCAGATACGTCCGTGTCCCATGTAGCTTCTGGCCCACGACCACTCGTGGCCCATTGGACTGTGATGGCCAGCAGCCAGGACGCCGGGAGTTTGTAGCCATCTTCTTTGTTGATGTTGTCAGGCGGCTTAATAATTTTGATCGCCTCCCGTATTTTGCATTCTCGCATCCACGATTCTTCCACCAGTACTCGGATTTCCTGGAACCTGATAGGTTGTCCACAGTCACGGTGGTGTTCCCCTATCCCCAATTTATTATGTGGTTGTAATTGTACATAGTGTTTATGTTCTGCTACTTGTAAGCTGACAGGTCTCGCTGTTTCTCCGCACTCACACTGTAGTTTGTAAACACCTGCAGTGTTAAGATTGTTGACTGCATTCTTGTTGGAACCTATCATTTTGTGGATCCTGTGACTGCTTTGAAAAATTTGTTTGAAACCTCATCGGCGGAGAACGTTGCCTAGCCATTCACTGATGCATTTTACATGTCGTAAGTGTACCAGTGAATGCTTCTCTTCTTTGCCTTCTTCTTGTGTTCTGCTCCCTTTGGTTTTAGCTACCTTTCTTATGATGTTGTCATCATAGCTGTTGGCACAAAACGAGTGTTGTAGCTCCTTTAATTCTTCTTTGATGTTATTTTCATCGCTTATCTGGTAGGCTCAGGCAGTTAACATATGCAGAGCAGAATACTTTTGAGCTGGGTGGTGGTGGCTCTCCACATGCAGGTACCAATTAGTGTGTGTTGGTTTCCGGTACACTTTGTGTCCCAGATTACCTTTGGCAGGTCTGTATACTTCCACATTCAGAAATGGCATGGTACCATTGTTTCCAGTCTCTTGTGTGAACTTTATATTTTTGTGCAGGCTATTTAAGTGCTTGAGGAAGTTTTCCAATTCCGCTTCACCATGAGGCCAGATAACGAATGTGTTGTCCACATATTGTAGCCAACAACTGGGACGTAACGGAGCAGAAGCTGGGGCTGTATGCTCAAAGGCTTCAATGAAGATATCTGCAGCTACAGGGGAGAACGGAGAACCCATTGCCACTCTATCTAACTGTTTGTAATATTTTCCCCGCCATGTGAAGTATGTAGATGACAGGCATAAGTGCACCAGATCATAGATATCCGGTTGGATCCGATCCTGTAGAATGCGTAAGGTCTCCTCAATAGGTACGTTAGTGAAGAGAGAATTGATGTCAAAACTGACCATAATGTGTGATGGCTTTATTCGCTGTTCCCTAATCAGTTGTATGAAGTGGGAAGTGTCTTTCATGTAGGAGTCTGTTTGTCCCATAAGACGGTGTAACTTAGGTGCCAGATGTTTTGCAACATAATACATAGGCGAATCGATTCCATTCACTATGGGCCTCAGCAGATAACACTTCTTATGGAGCTTAGGTACTGCGTAGATTCTAGGAGGAACAGGCACCTTGGTGATTAGCCTCTTGGCTGTGTCAGGATCAATTCGCGAGTCCTTTATGAGGGCATTCGTATTTCTGCCTATCCTTGCCATCGGGTCACTCCTTAGTACTCTGTAAATCGGATTGCTTAGCAGGATAGGCAGAAATACGAAGGCCCTCTTAATGGACTCGAGAATTGATCCTGACACAGCCAAGAGGCTAATCACCAAGGTGCCTGTTCCTCCCAGAATTTACGGAGTACCTAAGCTCCATCAGAAGGGTTATCCACTGAGGCCCATAGTGAATGGAATTGACTCACCTACGTATTATGTTGTGAAACATCTGGCACCTAAGTTACACCATCTTGTGGGACAAACAGACTCCTATATAAAAGACTCTTCCCACTTCATACAACTGATTAGGGAACAACGAATAAAGCCATCACACATTATGGTCAGTTTTGACATCAAGTCTCTCTTCACTAACATACCTATTGAGGAGACTATGCACATTCCACAGGATCAGATCCCACCAGATATCTACAATCTGGTGGGCTTATGCCTGTCATCTATGTACTTCACCTGGCGGGGAAAATATTACGAACAGTTAGATAGAGTGGCAATGGGTTCCCCACTCTCCCCTGTAGCTGCAGACATCTTCATGGAAGCCTTCGAGCAAACGGTCTTAGCTTCTGCTACGTTACGTCCCAGTTGTTGGCTACAATGTGTGGATGACACATTCATTATCTGGCCTCCCAGTGAAGCGGAATTGGGAAACTTCCTCCAGCACTTAAATAGCCTGCACAAAAATATAAAGTTCACACAAGAGACTGAAAACAATGGTACCCTGCCATTTCTGGATGTGGAAGTATACAGACCTGCCAAAGGTAAACTGGGACACAAAGTGTACCGGAAACCAATGCACACTAATCGGTACCTGCACATGGAGAGCCACCACCACCACCCAGCTCAAAAGTATTCTGTTCTGCATACATTAACTGCCTGAGCCTACCGGATAAGCGATGAAAATAACATCAAAGAAGAATTAAAGGAGCTACAACACACGTTTCGTGCCAATGGCTATTAATGCAACATCATAAGAAAGGTAGCTAAAACCAAAGGGAGCAGAACATGAGAAGAAGGCAAAGAAGAGAAGCTTCCACTGGTACACTTACCATATGTAAAAGGCGTCAGTGAATGGCTAAGCAGCATCCTCCGCCGATGAGGTTTCAAACCAATTTTTCAAAGCAGCCACAGGATCCATAAAATGATAGGTTCCACCAAGGATGCAGTCAACAATCTTAACACTGCAGGTGTTTACAAACAACAGTGTGAGTGCGGAGCTGCCTATATAGGAGAAACAGCGAGACCTGTCAGCTTATGAGTAGCAGAACACAAATGCTATGTACGATTACAACAACATAATAAATCAGCGACAGCAGAACACCACTGTGATTGTGGACAATCTATCAGGTTACACAAAACTCAAGTACTGGCGAAAGAATCGTGGATGCGAGAATGCAAAATATGGGAGGCGATCGAAATTATTAAGCAGCCTGACAACATCAACAAAGAAGATGGCTACAAACTCCCAGCTTCCTGGCTGCCTGCCATCCCAGTCCAATGGGCCATGAGTGGTAGTGGGGCATAAGCTACACAGGACATGGATGTATCTGCACAAACAGCTGTAGAGCAACTGTCAGTCCACTTCCGCACACACTAGAAGGAAAACTTGCTGACAATAAGCCGAATGCTGATTGGCGGATAGCTACCAATCGTTGACAACATGGACATCCACCAATAGCCTCTTTCATTCCATCTTCCCTTACATCATAACCAGCCAATCATATTAGAAGGCCAATTAAAAGTTTTACAACAGTGACGTCAGACGTTGATAGTCTGTAATAAATAGAAGCACCTATCCCCATGCAAAACCAGTTGTGCCCTGAGGAAGGCTGTTGCAATTCAGCAGAAATGTCGGTTTTAGATTATTATTGTTGTTAGTTTTAGCAATGACGCGGCATAATACCCAGAAGAATTTTAATCACTATGACACCGGCCGCGGAAGCCTACATTCTTATATAAGTAGAGAAATGTTTCTAGCAGATGTTTTGCCAACTGAGAATATGCTGTCAACATCAGAATGTTGTATACCACACTCACGAGCAACTGAATTATAGACCATTATCTAGTGATGTGTATCAGCTGTTTTGCCCTTACAATGGTCATGATGCATCATGTTGTGGACACTGTAAGGTACCAAAAGTGCTAGTAACCCATCATGATCCATTACGGGTCAACTGGCACCCAAAATAGTGGAAGACTGGTCATAGCTTTGCCCAAGAGGCCCACATCCCACTTTATGACAGTCTAGATGTGATCAATAGAATAAAGGTTGGGTAACTGGGAAGCCCATATCCTCATTTCAGTTGAATGTTTTACAAACTATTCTAACACAACTCAGAAATGATAGGATGCTGCATTGCCTTGTAGCACTCTTTTTCCTGGCGGTATTGAATGGTACACAGTACTGGCATCTTTTATTGTATGTTTTAAGAAGTGTCCTATGTTGGCATTGGAAACAGGCTTGTGCATCGACTTTAGAGCTTCAAGTTCTTAAAACAGGAAGAATTTTAAGCACTTGAAAAGTTGCGTCTAGCTTTCACACCATTTCTGCAGTGTGGCAAAACTCTGAAACCTTTATTCATCACTTTCAGAAGGCAAAAGAAGACAGTAAAAGAACAAAAGAGATTGTTGTCTTCATAAGAGTCTTTTGAGAAAAATAACATCATGTGAGTCTGTTCTTGATTTGGGCCTTATGAGTGATGTTCTCCAAGAACTTAGCAAATTAAATTTAGGTCTACAAAAGAGAAAAACTGACTTGCACAAAGCACACAGGAGTATAATGAATGAAGTCCAAATTTTTGAAGAAAGAAATGAAAGTCCTGCTCAGTACTAAAGTACCTCTCTTCGAAGTAAGGAGACTCTAAAGTTCAAAAGAACTGAACTCCAGAGAAATGAAAGACGCAGTCCTGCAATTATTTCTTCTGATTTTATAAAAGTTTCAGATAAGCTCTTGGAAAGTATCTGCTTCAAGAAGATGATGTTGATGCATGAATGCACCAAGATTCAAAGTATTGGTCAGGATATACTGGGAGGTATCTGAAATTTGGTGAAGCTGAAATTAGGAATTTAGCCCACGAATTTTGCTTAAATGAAAGAGAGGCAATTTGTAATTTTGGCATATCTTCAAGAAAATGAATTCTGATTTACTACTTCCTATGAAGCACACTTAGGGCATAAATGAAATATCTACCAGTAAATATGAAAGGGTATTCTCTCAAATGAATCTAACAGTTACATCATCTAAGTCATCTATGCTTGTACAAACAACTTCTGCACAGCTGTTCATCAAGATGGTAGGGCCTCCTCTCACTCCCTTCAACCTAACAAACATGTACACACATCAAAAACAGTTTTGTATACGCCGGTTACCAGAACTCCTGAAGATAGACGTTGACTTTGGATATTGTATCACAGACACAGCCCCTTTGACTGTTCAGAGATGTCACAAAACCCACCCAAAGATGTTAAGAACCATGCAGGAGCAGCACCTATTAGATGGAGGGGGTCTGACAGTTGATTAGTTTCAGTCATTCCACCAGGAAGGAAGTACATGGCTTGTGTTGTCTGTAGTTCAACCATGCCTAGACGGTCAATACTGCAGGTTTGATCATGTCCGCATTGTATTTTGTGCCAGGAAGGGCTCTCAACAAGGGAAATGACCAGGTGTCTCGGAGTGAACCAAAGCGATGTTGTTCAGACATAGAGGAGATACGGAGAGACAGGACCTCTCGATGACATGTCTCACTCAGGCCGCCAAAGGGCTACTACTGCAGTGGATGACTGCTACCTACAAATTATGGCTTGGAGGAACCCTGACAGCAATGCTACAATGTTGAATAATGCTTTTATACAGCCACAGGATGTCATGTTACGAATCAAACTGTGTGCAATAGGCTGCATGGTGTGTAACTACACTCCTGATGTCCATGGCGAAGTACATCTTTGTGGCCCAACAACATGCTAAATGGACCGCTCAGGATTGGTATCACATTCTCTTCATGGATGAGTGTCACATATGCCTTCAACTAGACAATTGTCAGAGATGTGTTCGGAGGCAACCCGGTCAGTCTGAATGCCTACATCACACTGTCCAGCGAGTGCAGCAAGATGGAGGTTCCCTGCTGTTTTGGGGTGACATTATGTGGGGCTGTCATACGTTGCTGGTGGTCAAGGAAGGCACTGTAATGGCTGTACGATACGTGAATGCCATCCTTGGACCGATAGTACAACCATATCAGCAGCATATTGGCAAGGCATATGTCTTCATGGATGACAATTTGCGCCCCCATCATGCACATCTTGTGAATGATTTACTTCAGGATAATGACATCACTCAACTAAAGTGGCCAGCATGTTCTCCAGACATGAACCCTATCAAACATGCCTAGGATAGATTGAAAAGGACTGTTTATGGATGAGGTGACCCACCAGCCACTCTGAGGGATCTACGCCAAATTGCCATTGAGGAGTTGGACAATCAGAACCTACAGTGCCTTCATGAATTTGTGGATAATATGCCATGATGAATACAGGCATACATCATTGCAAGAGGACGTGCTACTATGTATTAGAGGTACTGGTGTGTACAGCAATCTGGACCACCACCTCTGAAGGTCTCACTGTAAGGTGGTACAACATACAGTGCGTGGTTTTTGTGAGCAATAAGAAGGGTGGAAATGATGTTTATGTTGGTTTTTGTGAGCAATAAAAAGGGTGGAAACGATGTTTATATTGATCTCTATTCCAATTTTCAGTACAGGTTCCGAAACTCTTGGAACCGAGGTGATGCAAAACTTTTTTTGATGTGTGTAGATTCATGGCCTGTTAGCAAGAAAGATATATTATCTCAATGTATGAAGGTTTGCTGTGACTCATCAGTCCCACCAAACTTTTCCATGCTTGAAGTGTCCACCACAATGTCAGTGTGACAATGTTATATGTGTCCTGTGATGAGAGAAGTGCTACATGTGTTGGAAAGTAGCTCCACATGGAAGATGTGATGCTGGATGGTGCAGCTGCTCATCAGTTGTCATTCAGCATTAAATCAGTGAATGATCTGCTGCTCTATACCATGTCTATCCAATGTTACATTACACATCAAACTATTTTCATTCACCATTGTGAAATGAGTCTCTCTCTCATACATCAGCATCTCTGATTCAATTGCTTAATATTGTATTGCTTCTTAGGGATTTATTTTAACATTTATTTTAACAACCTATTTTAATGTAATGTAGAAATTTTCTGTGCCAAGCAATCTGACTTCAAACTTACCAGTTATGTGGTGAAACCACACTGAATCTGATGACAGCTTCTAGCAGAGAGCCAGCTACAGGAATGTGGTGAGATGCCGTTTCCTCTTTGGGCATTTCATTGTTACTCTGGTTTTTCTCATGAGTGTTGGTGTTGTTGTGCAGCCCCATTGGCAAGTCTTGTAAGAGCCCTTTCTGGAAATCAGTTGATTCATCTGTGGGACCTATATTTAGAGGAACTTCAGATGTAGCAATATTACTTCCTGCCTGTTTCCTAATTATGTCATTTCCTACATCTATTTGCTCTTGTGAATTGCCCACACCAACAGACTGATCTGCATTCTGTAATTCTGAATGTCTTAAGTGGTCTGCAACAATATTATTAAAATATAAAGTGGCTGCTCTGTTTCTTCGGTGAAGTTGCTGCAGTAGAGCACTAAAAACATAAAGGTGTGCTTTTAATACTTTTGGATTTGCCTGTTGTGACAGATGCTGTACAATTTCAAGGACTGGAGTAATTGTCATATTAATTACATTGGATTTGCCTTGTGTGACTGGTTCTTCAGAGGGATTTTGAAGTTTACAAAATATTGTGAGTGGATCAAACTGCACTGTTGCTTCTCTTAAATGTCTTTCCACAGATATACGTTGCACAAATCTCTGTGCTGGTACATGGAATACTGTAGGACTCAAATACATGATCACTCCTTCTTTTGGGGTAATAGAGTATTTCCCTATTGGTGGTGGCCTGCAGCCTCCTCCACGAGTTTGCTTATTTTGAGCACTCTGGTGTTTACGCAGGAGGAGACTATGCCTTATTCTACAATAGGATCCTGTTAATGGAGTAATTTTGCTAGTTTTCCTCATCCCACCGTCACTATTTGCATTTTTCAATCTTCTTGAATATTTGTTTTCTTTTATTTTAGTAGCAGAAGAAGGCACTGAATCAGATTCACAGGTCTCTAAATCACACTTCTCAAGATCCTGCAAAGTTTCAAGTATGTCATTAGCTGGTAACGGGGTTGAGATGCAACCTAAGTCATGGAAATTTTCTGTTTCTTCCTCAATTTCAAGAGATGATATGAGATTTTTGTGGAAGTCTGATAAAAGTTTCGAAGGCTGCTCTTGATTCTCTTGTGTTGTTTCACCAGTTGGCTTGCGCAGGTTTGTTTTGTCTGTACTGTAAAAGAAATTAAATACAGTGTTCATTATTGGTCACCATTTTGTACTAAACTAGAGACTATTGAATCACAACACTTCCTCAAAAGGTAAAGAGTGTTTATCTCACAGTAGACAGTGTTTCACAGCTGCTGAGAACATCCACTGGAAACTGAGAATAATGAATGTTATAACAGCCTATGCAAGATTTCTATACAATTTTGCAAGACACGAAACTTTACTCAAAGGAATGTGTATATAAATGGCATCTTCTTTCACAAATAACCTTATTTCCAATCACGCACAATGGCATTTGCCTTGTACCCCAAAGCACCCAAAAATGGCCCCACAGAGTGCATGAAGTTATTTATAAATGAAGGTGACATTTACATATATTATTTTTCTATGAATAATTATACTAACAGTAGTTTGAAGAGGAAAAAAATAATATTACATTATTCAATAATTACACATACATTGATGGAAACAAATTGCAACACCAAGAAAAAGTAGTGCAGCATAAACAAAACTTGGTAGGCATGTGTCTGCGCCTGAAAGATGATATCTATTCAAATTTCATGGCAGTCGCATAAGGGTGGCAGTACTAATGCCACTATGAGGATGGAAATCAAGTTCGCTTTAAATACATGCTACAATGGTCATGAGCATTACTTACCTTTGAGACTGGACATGGTGAATTGATGTTAGTCAAGAATGGCTTTAAGGTGACAAATATGCCATTGCTTCAGGCAGCTACTTTGTCAGGTATAGGTTTGGTTCTTGTTGATGGTATTGGTAGGTTGGACTTCACAAGACATGGCCTGCATCTCAGTAGGAAAGGGAAGGGTAAACTGGCTGGGATGGTAGAAAAATTTTTAAGGGGGGGGGGGGCACTGAAAAACTCATGGGAGTACTTTTTTAGGCTAAGATCAGTGTCCAATCATCCTACATTGATTGAAATGAAGCTTAATGAAAAGTTCAGACAGGCAGGTACTAGAGATGTGAAAATATCAGAAGATTCTCATAACAGTACAGTGAAAAATAATGTTAGTATGTCACAAGATTCACATAAAAGCACAGTGAAAAATAATGTTAATATATTGCATCAGAATATCAGGGGATTAAAAAACAAAGTAGATGAGCTTCTTGTTTGTTTAGAAGATTTAGAAACTGAGGGTGGAATAGATGTACTATGCCTGTCTGAACATCATATAGTCACAGGTATAGAAATGGCAAATCTAGGTAGATATAAGCTTTCAGCATATGTAAGTAGAGACACTATGGAGAGAGGAGGAGTTGCCATATATGTTAAATTAAGTCACAGTGTGAAAAATTTAGAAACTAAAAAATTTTGCGTTGAGTAACATATAGAAGCATGTGCACATGAGCTTAAACTAAATAATTACACTTTTATAATTGTAGCTGTGTATAGGTCCCCATTGGGAAATTTTCAACTATTTTTGAAAATCTTGGATTCTTTGTTGTACTACCTGTCAGACAAAGGAAACCAAATCATTGTTTGTGGGGATTTCAATGTAGATTTTCTGAAAGAGTGTGATAGAAAGCTTGACCTAAAAGTATTACTTGGTTCTTTCAATCTGACATCAGTTATTGATTTCCCTACTTGGGTGGTACAGGAAAGCAGCACACTGATAGATAATGTTTTCATAAACCAAGATAAATATAATCAAATAAAGACTTTTACTGTTAAGAATGGCCTGTATGATCTTGATACACAGCTAGTTACAGTATATGATATAGCTCCATACAGTAATGCAAAACAGTCCTCCAAAATAGTGTGTTCCATTAACGATTTAACAATTCAAAATTTTAGGGAAAGCTTGCAAGTTAGACTGGGATGAGGTGTACAGGGAACATTATGCTAATCTAAAATTTAACCTATTTCATGAAACCTTTGTGAGTATATTTGAAAACAGTTACCCTAAGTAACCATGTAAAAAGCCATGGCTTACTAAAGGGATAAAAATATCATGTAAACAGAAAAGGGAAATGTATCTTATAGCTAGGAGGACTAATGATCCCGAAACAGAGAAACATTATAAAAACTACTGCATTGTTTTAAGAACAGTTATTAAGAAGTCCAGAAGTATGTGCATTATGTCTGAGATTAGCACATCTGATAATAAAATTAAAACAATTTGAAATATTGTGAAAAGGGAAACAGGGTAACAGAGAGCACGGGAAGACTGTATTTCTATCAAACATAATGAAAAGTTTGTTAACAAGAAGTCAGAAGTAGAAAACATTTTTAATAATCATTTTTAAGAGTTGTAGAGAAAATAGGATCCAGCTATTCATTAGAAAATGCAGAAGCAGTATATGGAAGAGGCAGTGCCTATGCAATTTGATAAAATTGAAATTCAACCCTCCTCTCCTAATGGAATTATGAAAATAATAAATTCACACAAAAGTAAAAGCTCACATGGAATTTATGGCATTTCTAACAGAGTACTAAAAGCTTGTTCCCAACAAATAAGCAGGATTCTCAGCCACATATGTAGTAGCTCACTGAAACAGGGCATTTTTCCAGATAGACTGAAATACCCTATTGTTAAACCATTGCATAAAAAGGGGATAGATCTGATGCTAATAGCTACCACCCAATCTCACTTCTGACAGCTTTATCCAAAATTCTTGAAAAAGTAATGTATTCAAGAGTAGCATCACATATTTGTAAAAAACGAAGTACTAACAAAATGTCAGTTTGGTTTTCAGAAATGCTTTCCAACAGAAAATGCTATATATGCTTTCACTGATCAAATATTAGATGCACTGAATAACCAAACTAACCAATTAGGATATTTTGTGATCTCTCAAAGGCTTTTGATTGTGTATAATGAAATTCTTCTAGATAAGCTTAAGTATTGTGGTATGAGGGGGACAGTGCACAAATAGATTAATTCATACTTAACTGGAAGAATGGAGAAGGTTGAAATTAACAATACAGATAGTCTGCAAAAACCAGCAGAGTCCTCTAACTGAGGAGCTATCAAGACTGGTATCCCCCCGGGTTCAGTCTTGGGTCCCTTATTGTTCTTAATATATATTAACGACTTGCCACTCTGTATTCATGAAGATGCAAAGTTATTTCTTTTTGGTGGTGATACAAGTAGGTAATCATACCTAATAAGCAAGAATCAGCAGAGGAAATTGCAAATAATATCTTTCCGAGAATTACTAAGTGGTTCTCTGCAAATGGACTATCACTAAATTTTGAGAAAACACAGTTTATACAATTCTGTACAGTAAATGGCATAACACCATTGATAAATATAGACTACGAATGGAAGTCTGTTGCTAAGGCAGAATACTAAAAATTTCTGGGTGTGAGTGTTGATGAGAAATTGAATTGGAAGAAACACATCAATGATTTACTGAAACGGTTAGGTTCAGCTGCTTATGCTATTAGGGTTATTGAAAACTTTGGTGATAAACAAAAAATGGTTCAAATGGCTCTGAGCACTATGGGACTTGACTTCTGAGGTCATCAGTCCCCTAGAACCTAGAACTACTTAAACCTAACTAACCTAAGGACATCACACACATCCATGCCCGAGACAGGATTCGAACCTGTGACCATAGCGGTCTCGAGGTTCCAGACTGTAGCACCTAGAACCACTCAGCCACTCCAGCCAGCGGTGATAAACATATCAGTGAATTAGCCTACTATGCACATTTTCATTCACTGCTTTCATATGGCATCATCTTTTGGGGCAATTCGTCATTAAGAGAGAAAGTATTCATTGCACAAAAGCATGTAGTCAGAATAATAGCTGCAGCCCACCCAAGATCACCTTGCAGACATTTATTTCATGAACATGGGATATTGACAGTACCTTCGCAATACATATATTCACTTATGAAATTTGTCATTAATAACCCCTTTCAATTAAAAAATAACAGCGAAGTGCATAGCTACAACACTAGAAGAAAGGATGATATTCACTATTCTGTATTAAATCTCACTTTGGCACAGAAAGGCATTGAATTATGCTGCCACAAAAATCTTTTGTCATTTGCCAAATAGTATTAACAGTCTGACAGATAGCCAACCAACATTTAAAAGCAAATTAAAAGAATTTCTGACTGACAACTCCTACTCCATAGATGAATTCTTAGATATGAAAAAAAAAGAAGAAGAAAGAAAGAAAATTAATTAGTTAATTGTTTTGTGTAAAGAAAACCTATGTTAAAGTGACATCATTACAAAATGTCATTTTCATGATCTATGGAACAAGCATTAATGTATGTATGTATGTATGTACAACACCTCACTGACTATGAATGAGGTCATGTAATAGGGCAATGAGAAGCTAGATGTTCCTTCTCTGATATTGCAAAAAAAACTTGGCAGGAATGTAGCCACTGTACATGACTGCTGGAAGTGGTGCTCATAAGAATGTGCAGTTGCAAGAAGAGCATGCTCCAGATGGTCACATGGCACTACTGAGTGGGATGACCATTATGCTCGGGGTATGGTTCTGGAGAATCATACTGCTCTGCAGTATCAGTTTCAGCAGCAGTAGGTGCCACAATGACTTAACAAACCATTACAAACTGGTTACTTCAAGGACAGCTCTGAGACAGATGTCCTGTAGCATGCATTCCACTGACCCCAAACTGCTGCCAGTTGTAACTTCACTGGTGTCAAGCAAGAGCTTATTGGAGGGCAGGCTGGAGGTCTGTTGTGTTTTCTAATGAAATGTGATTCTGCTTTGGTGCCAGTGAGGGCCATGTGTTCGTTAGAAGATGGCCACTTGAGGGCCTGCAACCATCCTGTCCGTGTACTAGACACACTGAACCTACATCTGCAGTTATGGTCTGGGGTGCAATTTCATGACAGCAGGAGCACTCTCGTAGTTATTCAATGCACCCTGCCCACAAATGTGTATGTCAATCTGGTGATTTAACCAGTTGTACTGCCATTCATGAACAACATTCCAGGGAATGTTTACCAACATGATAACACTTGCCAACACACTACTGCTGTAATACAGCACACTCTACAGGGTGTCAACATGCCTGGGCCTGCTTCAACACCAGATCAGTCTCCAATTGAGCACCTATGGGACATCATCAGATGACAAATTCAGTATCATTCACAAACAGCATTAACCATCCCTGTATTGACCAACCAAGTGAAACAAGCATGGAACTCCATCACACAAACTGACATCTAGCACAAGTCCAACATTGCATGAACATCTGCATTCAACAGTTACACCAGTTATTGATGTATGGTTTATCTCACACTTACATTAACTTGTGAACTTGTAATGTTAATCACTTAAATATATTATTTAGGCAAACATATTCCTGAAATTTCATTGCTCTACACTAATTATATTTTGGTGTTGGGGCTTTTTTCTGTCAGTTCATTTATTTGTTCATTATTTGCAAAAACCCCTTGAATGTCCATTTATTAAGACCACAGCTGTTGGGTGAAACAAGGTTCACATAGTCACTTATGTCGTTCATCCTGGCTATCAACATCACACCAAGTATCCAGCAGAATCTGCTTTGAACCTTGATCTCCACTAATGAAGTCATGATTGCTTTTTCCTGCTAAAAACAGATAATCATTATCCTGGAATGACTGGATTAGTCAGCTGTCCCTCTGGTTGGGCACGACTAAATCTAGGTACTGGAAACTACTTTAAATCTATGAATACTCAGACCAAAGACCAAAATTAACAGGAGAATGTAACCAGTATTTTGAGCCTTATTTACAAAATGATTCAAAATCAGCAATTGTGAATGATCAATGATTAAATTAGTCTGAATATGATGGTGACAACTCTTCAGACAGGTGAGCAGCAAATACCTATTTTCTGTCTTTCTCATCAAACTAAACATCAGTAATCCTCAAGGTGAAAAGTAATGATTACTAATTGTCTGTGAATCAAGTACACTCTCTTTTCTATATATTCATATTTAATTGCATTATGTGTTGTGATTATGATCTGGAAATGGAAAAGCAACCAACCAATTGTCTAGAAAAGTGTAGAAAACATCCTAAAACCACATTCAGACTGGACAGTGTGCTACACAAATGGTTGTTGGGCCAATCCACTTGTTCAATCCAGGATTGGTTTACTTCTCACTAACCAGTTGCACTGTATATTAACCTATATGAACAGGTCACTGACACCAGTATATGGCAGTAAGTAGTCAAGGTTAACAATGGCACTGAAAGGTACCTCCATTCACAGACCCACAGTTACTCGACATGATACTGAGAATTTTCTGTTTGATCATGTCACTAAAGACAGTGTCTGAAAGATATTTCCTATCTCTCCCATTACAGAAAAAATTAGGTCAATTTCACTGATATGAAAGCTTTCTCAGATGAATAACTTTGACTGTGAAAATTTTGCTTGCTGCTGACTAGATGGTCAATTAGGCACTTCAGCAGTTACATAGTACTTCTCTGAAATAAGTTATTTTTGAGAAAAATCGAAGACCATAACTAGTTGCAGGAAAGCAATAATGACACATTTGGTTGTAGTCAAAACTGCAGTTAGCCTGAAAACTAATTGAGGTTGATCATATGAAAGACCTAAGCAGTAGAAGCAAGCAGAGCCTGTTTGACGCCCAAGCAACACAAGTGACCACTTTGAGTCTCAAGCTAAAGGTTGCAAATCTTTCACATAGGGTGGATCACAATTAGTAGTGAAAACAATTTATTTCTATGCTTAATAGGTTTAGATTTATTTTTAAAGGCCTTACCAACAGCCCAAGAGATGGCAACTTATGTATCAGGGAGGGAGGGAGGGAAAGGTGCCTGGAAAATTATATGTCACTTGTGTAGAAAAATGTTCTCAAACCTCCCCTCATAGTAGACATTGTTCATAAGAATATGAAGTTGGTAAGCCATACAAAGAAGTGGATGGCTTAGCTAGTATTTTTTATGTATTTCACTATTTATGTGATTTTGTTGCCCTAATTTACAAGTGTTCTGAAGCTACTAACATTTCAATCAATATGGAAGTGGAAATACTGATAATATTTAATTTAGCATTGGGATACCTGTCCATAGAGAACAGTTTGTTAAACCCCATCAGATGTGGAGTTGAAGGATATGTATGTATCAGTATGCCTAACATTGACCATGTCTGCCAGGGCACCTCTGGCAGTGAAGCTGCCAAAATCACAGGCCAGTTATGTGAAATTCAGTAATGAGTCAATATAAGGTTGCCCAGAAGCTTGCCTTTACTCAGTTTTCCCTCCACTAGCTGGTATAACACTTCCACACAGGCCTTTTGTTTGATGAATATGTGGTTTCCATCACTGTAATACTTATTTGGAAGTGTGCTTTATATTACAACTCCAATACATGTGCTGAATGAAGCAGTTGTCATTGAAATTGAATTAATTTCAGTCAGGAACTGTTATTATTTGGTTTTGTGGACTAATTGACAATTTAATCTGTTGTTACAGCATGCTGATTTTTTGTTCAATAAATGTTTGATGGCCCTAAAGTGAGGATTACAATAGTTTGGGGAGTAATGTTCACTGTGTATGATGTTATCATACTGTTACTGGTTTTGAAGCTGGCATGGAAGTTACTGTTCTCAAAGGGCTAGGATATTCTGCATAATGGAGTCCCTGGAAACTGAAGGCTTAAATATCTATCTTCATTCTTTGCATTAACAACAGAAGAATTATGATGACAGCACTTTTAATTAGTTCTGTAGGATATTTTATTTATTTTTCGATGCCATATCTTCTATTCACTGCTGTTGTTACAATTATGTCATTTCCATTTCAAAACTTTATAAACACATAAAAAAGATCATCATTGACATTATAAATTGTTGCATGTTATTGTTTTGGTCTTCAGATTAGGTTGATGTAGTGCTCCATACTAATCTGTCCTTCCATTACCAAACTTATGCCTCAATATGTATCTTTTCAAACAGTCTCTTCTTTCATCCAAGTTGTGCCATAAATTTATTTTCTCACCAATTTAACTGAGCACTCTCTTTGTTAGTTTTGCTATCTACTCATCTAGTCTTCTGAATCTTCTGTGCAAGTATTCTTCTGTGGGGCTATGTTTCAAAAGTTCTATTTTCTTCTTGCAAGATCTTTTTAGTGGTCATGTTTCACTTCCATACAGCACTTGACCAACATCCCAGTAAAGATTTCCTAACAGTTCAATGAATATTGAATTTTAATAAAGTTTTCTCTTTCAGAAATGTTTTTCTTGCTATTGCAAATCTGTATTTTATATTCCCTCTACTTTGGTCATTGTATTTATTTTGCTACCCAAATTACAAAACTCATGCACTACTTTTGTGCCTCACTTTCTAGTCTACTTACCTTGGCACCATCTGATTTAATTCAAATATATTCTACTACCATCATTTTACATTTGCTGTTTTTATTATTATAGCCTCTTTCAAGACACTATCCATTTCATCCAGTTCCCCTCTAAAGTAAATTATTTTCCTGAATTACAGTTTTTTTAGATTATTCCTTTACTGCTATGCAGTATACAGGTTGAATAACATAGAGAACAGACAACAACATGTCTCACTTACTTCTCAGCTACTGCTTCCCTTTCATGTCCTTCAACTCCTGTAACTGCAGTCTGGTTTCTGTACAAGGTGAGGTAGTAGATAACCCTTTACTCCCAATCTTTCATGCCTGCTACCTTCAGAATTTCAAAGAGTGTATTCCAGTCACATCAGACAATTAATGGTGCTGATATTCTCTATGAAGATGTTGAATGTAAGTCTCCTATGTTGCTTAATAAATTATGTATGGAGATTTCTTAAATTCCATCTGTTATACCAGTCATGAGGAATTTGCTACACAATATTTCCACTGTGACTCAGTATCTTGGTATTGGGCAGTTCATAATAACGTTTATTTTGTGATGTGCTGGACTGCAGTGTGATGATGACACCAACTTAAAAAATGAAGGTTCTAAACTAACAAAAACACTGTGTGCAAGTATGAAACACAGTGATGAGTTTGTAAGAACATGAAACATGACATTGTGTGACAACATGAATCTGAACACAAAAGATTATTGCAATTTTGGCTGTGATATTCAGATACTCATAAGAGCTGAGAACACATCTAAAAAGCGTAAATAAGTAGCATATGTAACAAAATGTTAAAACTTTTGATTTTTCACTTAAGTTGTGAAGTATGACGCACACACTGATCAGATTTAAGACTTTTTGTGAGAGACCTCACTTTCTTTTACTCAACAACTCCATAAATTAAAGACAAATTTGTGTAAAATGCAAAACTTAATATTTGTTACTTGTATTTAATATTAGACTTCTATGTTTCAGAGCCCACAAATATTTCCTATGTGTTAAACATTAGGATTTTGCAAATAGAATATTTTAAGGCCCTTATATATGCCCCCCCCCCCCCTACATATTTCTAGATGGGAGTATGTCCATCATGGTGGTAGTATGTAGTGTCCACACTAGTTTGCCAGTCTCGACAATTCTACCATCTACTCTGCCAGAGAATATACCTGGTTCTGTAATTGGATCCAGTCAACAGGGGAATAGGGCAAGTTCTCCTCCCCATCTGTCACTATCTACACTTATACATCTTATTAATTAATTGATTTCAAAGATTCCTATATGTTACATAGTATACATCAAAAGGTGTAGTGACATCCCTCATAGAAGAGTATCAGACCCAGCCCAGTTATAGTCTATAATGTCCATTCCTACCTACATCTACATTTGCATAAGTTCTCTCCAAATCACTGTGTAGAGCAGAGCAGAGGGTGCTTAGTATGGCACCACATGTTGTTGTTTCTTCCTGTTCCAACTGTGTATGGAGTGCAGGGAGACTGATAGAGTAAATGCCACTGCGTGTGTTGTAATTAGTCTAATTTTGTCTTTGTGGCTCCTGTGAGAGCCGTACATTGGTGGCTGAAGAACATCTCTAGATTCTTCACTTAAAACTGGTTCATAAAACTTCAAACTGTGCTCACACATATACAACACACCCTGCAAACTCAATAGGATACCCAAAGTCTTAGACATGTACTCTTTCCTCTCTATTCTCCTTTTTCTTTCCTTGGGCCCTGTAAGCTTTAATCATATTACACTGTATATAACATAAGTTTATGGTCACATACAAATAAGTATGTCTGCACTTTAAGCTGTAAAGTGTGTAGTCTGATGGAAGAGAGAGACTGAAGGCATTAATCTGGCAGGGGTAAACAAGCAAATAAATAAATAATAAAAAAAGCTTCAGATACAAGAGACATTGTCTACAGTATCTGTTCAAAATCACACAGGTAGAGAAATGCAAAGCAGAGAAAACAGCAACAGAAGGATGATGTAAAATTTAATAGTGGAGTATTTATTTGCAAAAACCTATGCCCAATCACATACCAAAATGTTACCTCAGATAAATGATTTTGAGAATTAGTAGTTGTTAAATACTTACGGTTGGTTCTGAATACCATCATTTCTTCTTTTTACGTTGTCACTTCTAGAAGCTATGTTACCAAATGATCCTTTGGATGGTGGCTTTGGAAATAGCATTGGTGCCAGTGACAGCAATTCCAACACTGAAGAAAATTCTACCTCTTGCAGAAAAGCAGTGAGCTCTTTATGTAAATGCTGTAGTATGTGCATCTTTGAAGATGTAGGGTGAACTTGTGGGTTCTGTTGCAATGGAGTTGTCATTTCTGGTTTTTCCTGTGAAGCATTCATTTCCACTTTGGCCTTCTGTTGAGTAGGCGTAGGTTGTAATGCATGCTTTGGTATAAGATATACATGTAATGCTTTCTGCTGTGTAGGCAGTGAAGTCACAACTGCCACTAGAGGAGACACTCCTTCCCTGTGCAGTAATTCAGCCATTTCTTGCAATTTCTGATGTTGTTGAATCTTCGCTTGCATTTGCTCTAATGTAGTTGTTCTTTGTGTTTTTTGACTTTCTGACAAATGCTGTCTCACAGGAGTTTCTCCTAGTACCTGTTGTGGTGGAGCCATCACAGGAGCAGCTGTTGGTCTTTCTCTGTGCAGTAATTCAGTCATCTTTTCTTGTTTCTGATGTTGCTGAGTCTTCACTTGCATTTGCTGCAATGTAGTTGTCCCGTGTTTTCTATGAGTTTCTGACACATGCTGTCTCACAGGAGTCTCTCCTAGCACCTGTCGTGGTGCAGCCATCACAGGAGCAGGTGTTGATCTTTCCCTGTGCAGTAATTCAGTCATCTCTAGTTGTTTCTGATGTTGCTGAGTCTTCACTTGCATTTGCTGTAATGTAGATGTCCATAGTGCTTTATGAGTTTCTGACACATGCTGTCTCACAGGAGTTTTTCCTAGCACCTGTTGTGATGCAGCCATCACAAGAGCAGGTGTCAATCTTCCCCTGTGCAGTAATTCAGTCATCTCTTGTTGTTTCTGATGTTGCTGAGTCTTCACTTGCCTTTGTTGCAATGTAGTTATCCCTTGTTTTCGATGAGTTTCTGATACATGCTGTCTCACAGGAGGTTCTCCTAGCACTTGTTGTGGTGCAGCCATCACAGGAGCAGGTGTTGATCTTCCCCTGTTCAGTAATTCAGTCATCTCTAGTTGTTTCTGATGTTGCTGAGTCTTCACTTGCATTTGCTGTAATGGTGTTGTACCTTGTGTTTTATGAGTTTCTGACACATGCTGTCTCACAGGAGTTTCTCCTAGCACCTGTTGTGGTGCAGCCATCACAGGAGCAGGTGTTGATCCTTCCCTGTTCAGTAATTCAGTCACGCCCTGTTGTTTCTGATGTTGCTGAGTCTTCACTTGCATTTGTTGCAATGTAGTTATCCCTTGTTTTCGATGAGTTTCTGACACATGCTGTCTCACAGGAGTTTTTCCTAGCACCTGTTGTGGTGCAGCCATCACAGGAGCAGTTGTTGATCCTTCCCTGTTCAGTAATTCAGTCACACCCTGTTGTTTCTGATGTTGCTGAGTCTTCACTTGCATTTGTTGCAATGTAGTTATCCCTTGTTTTCGATGAGTTTCTGACACATGCTGTCTCACAGGAGGTTCTCCTAGCACTTGTTGTGGTGCAGCCATCACAGGAGCAGGTGTTGATCTTTCCCTGTTCAGTAATTCAGTCACACCCTGTTGTTTCTGATGTTGCTGAGTCTTCACTTGCATTTGCTGTAATGGTGTTGTACCTTGTGTTTTATGAGTTTCTGACACATGCTGTCTCACAGGAGTTTCTCCTAGCACCTGTTGTGGTGCAGCCATCACAGGAGCAGGTGTTGATCCTTCCCTGTTCAGTAATTCAGTCACGCCCTGTTGTTTCTGATGTTGCTGAGTCTTCACTTGCATTTGCTGTAATGGTGTTGTACCTTGTGTTTTATGAGTTTCTGACACATGCTGTCTCACAGGAGTTTCTCCTAGCACCTGTTGTGGTGCAGCCATCACAGGATCAGGTGTTGATCTTCCAGTAGATGCATGTACTTTTTTTGACACTGTAGCAACTAGTATCTGATGTTGCATGGTCTTTGCTTGTTGCATCTTCTGACATACAGTTTTCATTTGTTGCTTCTGCTGCTGTGACGTTTGAGATGTTTGCTGTGATGTGCATACCTCCTGTGGCCTCTGCTGTAACACATGCTGGATAACTTGTCTTGTCTGTTCAGGAACAGGCATGGGTCTTATCATCTGCAGTGGCATTGGTGGGACATCTGGTGCCTGATGTGGCAGTGTTTGCTGATCTTTGGGCCCTTGAGGTGACTGAGATGATATTTTTTGCACATGTTGAGGTACTGTTATAACTTGTCTTCCCGAGTGGCATTGGGTAGTCCTCCCTTGTTGCATTTCCTGAGGTTCATTTGTCATCTGTTGTGGTTGTGATGGTAAGGATGACACTTGTGGTGTCTGCCGTCCAGAATTCTTCATTTTTAACTGTCTGTTGCAAACTGGGTACTGGCTGTGATGCTTGCTGTAGTGTGGGTGCCTCTTATGGAATGGGTGGCAAGGGTGCAGCTCAGGTCCCAGGGTGCTCTGTGCCAGAGCGTGATCGCCGTCATCAACACCTGCATTATCACAACATAAAAAGTAATCAGTACTTTCATACCATCTTACTTTTAAAAACAAAATTTAATTGCATTCCATAACTTTTGTGAACTATAAGAGGTAAGGTCTTAGAACCTGCTAAGCAATTGTGTTGTATCATTACAATAGCTTAAAAATGTGTCCTAGACTGGATGCCTGCCTGATGCAGAGCCCCTGTTTACCACTCAAACTTTTCAGACAGAGCAGAAGCTCTACTGCATGCTGTTGGATAAGACATTAAAAATGTTATTTTGGAAACTATGCTCAAATTATTATTCTTATTATTATTGTGGTAGTAGTAGTAGTAGTAGTAGTAGTAGTAGCAGTAGTAGTAGTTGTTGTTGTTAGTTTCTGCAGACATGCTCTTTTAAATAACATAAACTTCTAACTTTTAGGGTCATGATTTAGACTGAAATTTATTTAGTTTAATGAAATGGTGAACACATCAACACAGAAGACTGCTGTCAGTTAAGCACTAGAGGTCAATCATTCAGAGGTAACACCCAGAAGTGTCTTACATCAGGCAGGTAATAAGCTGTTTACATATAGAGCAGATAACAGAAGCTGACCCCATGAAGTTGTAAACTATATTATGGTTTGATATTAGAGAAAGGAACACACTGAACACAGACATGTATTTCCCTATAGTAGACATAGTAGTGAAGCTTCCATGAACAGTACAATTTTCAAGGCAAGACAACTAGAGGTACCATGAAAACTACACAAATTTTTGTCAAAAGTGTGTCAGTTAACGTTCATTATTTTAACAAAATTCCATAATGTTTCTTGTTTTACATTACAATCTTTTAAACACTGCAATGTATCTTCCCCTTTTCATGAATGAAGTCAGTAGATGCCTTAAAATAAATTTATGCAGGGTGGTCAGAAACAATCTCAAAAGCTTATAAGGGTATTGCAGAGGTGAGGTTGTGCTCAGAAATAACACAGGTTGATGAAAATTTTTTTTGAAAAGCCTTTTTTACTTTGATAGCTGATATTTATAGATTTTTATGAGCTGAGTCCAAATCTAGCCTTAGTTTTTTTGTACCACCCATAGTTTTCAAGTAATATGCTTTTATTATATAGTATAAAAATCTTATGCTATACGGTAAACAAGGAAATTAATGAAACACTTTGTTACAACATAAGCATGGTTTGTATTTACAGTAAGCTACTTAAAACAATGACATGTGACAATAGAGGTTTCACTTGTCAGCTGGAATTGGTTTGTAGTTTCTTTCTCTTTTTTCTTAGAAGCTTCTTGTGTAGCTTTTTCTATGATGAGAATATAATAGAGGGAAACATTCCACGTGGGAAAAATATATCTAAAAACAAAGATTCTGTAACTTACTGAACGAAAGCACTTTCATTCGGAAAGTTACAGGTCCTTGTTTTTAGATTCTGTAACTTACCGAATGAAAGCACTTTCATTCGGTAAGTTACAGGTCCTTGTTTTTAGATATATTTTTCTATGATGAGTCGCTTGCTGAACTTCTCGGTGAAGTGACCAACAGTAGTCTCCCATCATGTTGGTGTTTCAGCGGCCTTTGTAGCATTTTTCTAACACTTTAATGTCCTGGTGAAAATGCTCTCCTTGCTCTTCACTAACATCTCCCATATTGCGTGGGAAGTAATTAAGATGACTCTTCAAAAAGTGAACTTTCAGGCTCATTAAACATCCTAAAGTCTTAAACTTCTTTAGCATTGTAGCTATAATAGAAACATATTCTGGGTCTTTTTCATGCCCTAAGAACTTTGTAATGACCTGTTTGTATGATACCCATGTTTTTTCTCATTTAAGGTCATTGTGGATTCAAAGTTAACATCAAAAATCAATTTTGTAATGTCAGGTCCGACAAAGATGCCTTCATTTAGTTTAGTTTCTGAAAGGTGTGGAAACTTTTGGCAGAGATACTTAAAACATGGTCCATCTTTAGGCAAAGCCTTTACAAACTGTTTCATTAGGCCTAACTTTATACACAGAGGTAGTAGGAGTACGGTTTTTGGATCTACAATGTTTCTGCGTAGAATGTTCTTCTCACCAGGTTTTAAAGACTCCCTGACAGGCCAGTTCTTTCTGCACCAGTATTGATCCCTAGCCCTACTGTCCCATTCACACAAGGAACATGGAAATTTGGTAAAGCAACCTTGCTAACCAAGGGGCATGCATGTTACTTTTAGATCGCCACATATCATCCAACCATGAGCAGAACAGCCTACTTTATTTAGCACTATTTCTAGGTTTTCATAGCTTTTTTTCATATGTACATGTCCAACAGGTATAGATGCATACATGTTACCATTGTGTAATAAAACAGCCTTTAAACCAGTTTTGGATGAATCAATAAACAGCCTCCAGTCTTCCTTTTTGTATTCAATACCAAACTCATTCATCAGACCGGGAATGTCTGAGCAGTACACTAAATCACCTTCTTGTCAAAAAAACTTGGAAGATTGCTGCTCTCTCTTTCTATACATGTATATGCTGGTTCCAACTGCCAATAAGTTCTTTTCTTTTAATCTAGAGCCAAGCAATTCAGCTTTTTCTTTCGTTAAGCCCAGATCCCTAACCAAATCATTAAGCTCAGTCTGAGTAAACAATTTGGGCTCTAGACTTTCTGTATTACAACGAAGTTCATCATCATCTGGTTCATGTCAATCAGATTGTACATCAGAAAATACTTCTGTTGGAATAGAATTTAAATCATCTGGTGGTTCAGGAACCAGCAAATCTACACCATGCCCTACTGGTAGGATGACAGACAGCAGCTTAGGGTTGCTTATTACCTTCTTGGTTCCGCTACTGGTAGCTGAGTGGTCAGCATGACAGAATGTCATACCTAACAGCCCGGGTTCGATTCCTGACTGGGTTAGAGATTTTCTCCTCTCAGGGACTGGGTGTTGTGTTGTCCTTATCATCATCATTTCATCCCCGTCAACACGCAAGTCACCTAAGAGGCGTCAACTCAAAAGACTTGCACCAGGTGACCAGTCTACCTGACGGGAGGCCCTAGCCACATGGAATTTCCATTTCTACCTTTTTGTTTTTCTAATTATGACCAGTAATATCAACACTGCAAAAGTAGCAATAATTGGAATGATTTCTTGGCTCCCTCCATATCATAGAAACAGCAAATCTAAAGGCTTTTTTCTCCTTTTTGGACCATTTTCTCAGATCTTCAACACACACATAACAGACCTTATGCAGGGCCCAAGATTTATCTTGATCACCAAGTTTAGATCCAAAATATGATAGATAAACCTTTTTCACAGAGTCTGCAATGTTTCTTTGGTGTTTTTTAATCACAAATTCACCACAAATATAACAAAAACTGGCAGCAGAGTTCTTACAACCGTGATTAGACATTGTACTTAGCACATATACAGGAAACAGGAAAGTGAAGTTAGGTTGACAATAAACAAAACACGATCTGTTAACACAAAAATAGAATCAACCTTTTTTTGCCAGCAAATGTTTTTCGGCAGTGCTTCTAACATCATCTACATTCATTACACCTCCTTTTTAAATTATTTTAACTATATAAAAGCTGTTAAATTCTATAAAAAATTACTTAATTTAATCAATTTAACTGTATAATGCAAAGAAATGGTGGGTGATACAGTTTTTTAAGTATCATATTTGGATTTCCCACCCTAAAAAACATAAGAATAAGGTATTTTCAGCAAAAAAGTTTTTCCATTGTTGGCCTGTGTAATTATTGAAAAGAAACTTCAATACATTATGCTGTTCCCAAGTTATTTAGCACTGAAATTTCCCAATCAGGTCACTGAACACAAATTCAAGCATGTGCATGTTCTAAAATGCAGTGATTTACAGTAATTTGTGGGTTACCATTTATTCAAATGCTCATTACCAGTTAAAATGTGCCTTTTTTTGGAAGATATAAATTTCAATTAGGAAACAAAATGAAGAACACATTTGATGCCACGGTCTGCGACAGGCTGCAGCAACCAGACTGGCTAACTTCAGTGTTAATTACATCAGAAATGGCACAATGTGTTGAAATTTTTCCTTAACAATTGTTTATCAGGTCAATCTACCCTGCAACACCCTTACAAGCTTTTCAGACTGTTTCTGACCATTCAGTAGTGTAGGCTCTCTATTTGTTTTAGATTAAGTCTTAGATCCATCTTCTGCAAACATCCAAATGCAGGCCTTTTATCATATTTCTTAATACAATAACTGTAAGTTGCAGGCTTGTTTAAGCAGTTTACAAATTCTTGAACATGGAGCACATTGTTATGGAATTGTACCATATTCATTTCTCCAGTTTCTACCAAGTTTTATTTGATTGCTTCTTGCAACACAATTTTAAAAAGTCTGCAGTTGTCAAAGAAAGGAAAATCTTGTGGTTGATTAGGTGAGTTCAACATCTTCTTTTACTTTGACTAGCCAATGTTTGGAGCCCTGGGATCTTATTCTGGAGTCTTCTGCTATCTGCCAGTAGCTGAAGATTAAAAAGTGTGCAAGAACAACCTTTTATACGTGAACATTATGTTTGACATTGCTGAGCCATGTGTGAACTACAGAAGATTGCAACAGAGGAAAAAAATTAAGTTTCTAAAGAAGTATCAAAAGAAAATAACAAGGCCTAATCACTCAGAAGATTTTTCTTTCATTAATGTGATGTTCACTCCATTCACACTGTTGACATATTAAACACTTTTAAAGCACTTTATAAATTCATGTTAAATGCTTTATAGTTCATATGCTGCTAGTTGTATGTGTGAACAATGGTTTAAACCTAGCTGCTTTACCTATTACAGTGTGAGATGGTGCAATTTTTAGGCCACGAGACTTATATTGAGCAGAAGTGAGATTCACATCTGCAGCCAACCATTCTTGAAACTTCCTGGTAGGTTAAAGCTATGTATTTGACCAGGACTTTAACTGTGACATTTGCCTTTTGCAGGCAGGTGCCCTACTGACTGAGCTACCGAAGCGCAACTCATGATCTACCCTCAGAACTAACTTTTCTCCAATACCTCTCTCCTACCTTCCAAACTTCACAGAAGTTCTCCTAAATACCTTGAGGGACTATCCATTTTGCAAGATTGGATGAAGTGGAGAAATGGCTTAGCCACAGCCTTGGGGATGGTTTACATCCTGGGTCCTACTTTAAGTTTCTCACATAAATTATTTTTGGCAAAAGCTAATATGTTCACCGAAGAGGGAGACAGTACTTCCCTGTCAAATCCTAATGCTATTGCACAAGTGTCTTGTCTTCAACAGCCCTTGCACCTGAAATTCCATTCTTTAGCTTTTTTGTTGCTCATATTGAATTGTGTTTGTTTGTATATATTAAGAAGTACCACACAAACAGAAAAATATTACTAGTCTTTAAGTACAAAAGAGGAACTGAAATCAGTGTGCTATTGCTTTCTCAATACAGACTTATCATCATACACATATGCCTTTCCTTCTAACAGGAAACTATAAAGTTGTAACAATTCTGATTTCAGCTGTTCCATTTCATCAGCATTTTATTAATTACATTATTGCCATACCTTGTGGTCTAGAGCTAAAGTGTGTTTTTGGGAACCGAAAGGTCACAGGATTGAATACCAATCAGACCATGGAATATTTGTCTGTCCTTAACCTAGCTTCATTTCTCAAAAATGTGAAGATGCACTAAGAATGACACATGTCACATGGTCTGTATTTAATATTAAAACTATAGGTTCCCATCCACCAGTGCGATTATTGGGGGTAGGTTTGGAACATGCAAGTTACCAAGGTGGCATCCAATTTGTGGTTTTCACACCTGTGAAACAGTAAATTTTGTGCCACGTGCTACAGAACCTGGCTACTGTGGCATTACAGTACCAAACTGCACTGTCTTCAAACCTTTCAGGAAAGAGATGCCACCTGCAGAAGAATATGGGTTGGTGAATGCTGTTGTTGATCAGGATCTGTGTAATCCACAAACATTATCATGTCCTGATACTGAATTACAGTATTACATCAAACTAAATTTTAGAAAAATAATGTAAAGTAATAGTGTTTATGTTTTAATTAAGATGTCTAAAATATATTAGAACTAGCAGTTAAAGGATATGTGAAGTTTATTGATGCAGATCGCAGATATTTAGACAAAGTGTGGATGGATGAACCCATTTCAGAGCATCTTTCAGACAACGGCTAATAATCCTTCAGGTAGCTCCAAAAGTGGTTTTCCTGATACCATTCCCAACTGCATATTTATACTTCATTTTTCCCTTAATATCAGTTGTGTTGAACTCCTCATGAGTGGCAGCACATGGGCCTAGCCTTATTCTTGTGGCTAAAGGGTAACTTCCACAGTTTTGGTCTAAGAAAGTAGTTTCCAGGCCTAAATCACAAGCTCTGGTTCAAATTAATTATCCAGATCTACATGAATATTCTGCAATTGACACTTATGTGCTTGGCAGAGGTTTCAGGGAACCAATTTTGGATTGCTCTAGTCTGAAATAGTCAATAGAAAAAATGAAGGGTCATATGCCAGAGTGAAACAATAACAAATTGCATGTTTCAATATATTCAGTTCTAAGGTTCAACCACAGAAAACAAAATCAGTTGGGATATTGAGGGCATTACAGACATGTACTCAACATTATTTATTTGCTTTTCAAGCAAATCATACACATTATAGGCCAGAAAAAAATTTTGATCCTTACAAGAGAGTGCAATAAAAATTGAACAACAGCAGTCTCAACACACATTACCAATACAATACTCATGTTTCATTAAATTAAGGAATATTTTGTGTACTATTAAGAGACCATTTTAAATAGAATTTTGCAGATTCTCACTGATCTACTGGCATTCCATCATCACTGGAATCTCCTGGGCTCTGTGTTGTATTTGGTAAAAATCATGATGAATAGGGCAAATAAAACACAGTATTGACTCTATGTCTCTGTTGTCTGCACTCACAAGTGTTTTTTCCCTGGGATACTTGAGGTTCTGGACAGCATTGTGAAGCTCAGATGCATAACTCCTTATTCATTTAGTGAAACTCACATCATAGTACTTCACATCATCATTGTGTGTGTGTGTGTGTGTGTGTGTGTGTGTGTGTGTGTGTGTGTGTGTCTTAGTTAATGTGTACTTAATGTGCATTACATTCAGCTTACTTTCTATGGTTGTTGTTGTGACTCGCCGATTATTCAAAGTGCCGCCGCGCAATTACGCACGTCCTCTACGTGCGGCGCTGTCTGCCAGCCATGCAGCAACTGCGCCACCTAAGCGGCCAGCCGAGCAGCGGCCGCTAGACTGAGACTCAGTGTTTAATCGAATGCTGACTTGTACACAGGTCAACTTACTCAGTGACTTATATGTGTTGTTGTGTTGTCCGAAATATATGTGTTAAATTTGAAGATTTAACAGTTGTGATGTATCTCGTGCTTATCTAAGCAACAGTTTCTCCATCAACTTTTATCCGTTCATTGAAATTGATGTTAAACTGTCAGAGCTAAAGAAATCATCACTTTTCATTTCCACTGTGTCCAACTTTTGGTTTTTACCATGATATGTTTTGATTATTTTCAAGATTTCATGTCGATAGTTAATGTGTTGCCTGCATTTTAGCTTGCCCTCAGCTTGATTGAAATTGATGTAATTGGGCAGATAAATGTGACCTGGGATAAAAATCTTTGAGAAATCTCTTTGATGCCCTGGGCAGGATCTTGAACTATTTGCATTAGAATGGTTACAAGTTTGATACTTCTAATTTGTCTATGGTAATTGATTTGCAGCAGACTTACCATTTAACTTCTTCAAATGCCAGGATGCTATCTCATCAGGTCCTCGGCACACTATTTCCCTACAGCAATGTTACATACTGGTACTTTCTTTGGATACCCCAAACTGAAAGAAAAAAGTTGACATTTGCATTGTACAATACCAGTGGTATGAAACTGTCTTTTGTGACTCAAAAATCAGTAAGGTGCATTCAGATTTTTTAAAATTTTCTCTTTGTCTGTTCACAGTGTTTCCCTTGAAAAGTTAATCTGATTGATGATGCAGTTCTTTTTCTGTTTATTTCTATGAAAGGCTTCACATTTTTGGGAGTCTTGTCAAGTGCACTCAGAGACTTGTTTTTTATTTGGAGTTGTCACATCTTTTCAATGTGTATTGAAAACAGATGTACATTTAAATTGATGATCTTTTATAATTCTTATACTGGTACAGTGAAATGAACCAACTACAATCCTGAGATAGATGAAGTTTTCAATGTTCAACATGTAATAATTAATTAGAAATTTACCTGTATGGGTGACTGTGTGGATTCCACCACATAGTTCTTTCTTTACTCTTTAGATGGTACCATAGCACACCTACAATATACTTAGATCACATATGACCTTAACTTCATATAACTGTACACAACTTGGGGACACTTTACACATTTTTAACCAGGTTTATGTTATTTTACATATGAAATATGCCTTCATTACTTGACTGGTCACAGGGTGGCACATATTCATCACTACAACCACACTCGATATCAACACCTGAGTCATTTGACTCGTGATATTTCATCTACTAGTTGCTCTGCCATACTGTCACTGGATTTAGTAACCTTTCACACCAGAAATAACTACAAATTTGTGATTTTGATTTTTATTGGTCTCATATATTATCTTTTGTACAGCTATCTACTTGTAACATAAGACACATCATTAGGATTACAATACAGACAATAGGCTATACCAGTCAACATATAATAGCTTAAACAGTAAAAACATATAATAACTTACACAGCATATGCATAATGTTAACTAATGCATATTGACAAACAGCACCAGAGTTAAAAAAATATGTTTTTGTGGCATGGTATTATTTTACATTGTACGTAACTGGTTCTAGTTCTAGTTTACTTTCTAACATTAATTTCTGATGCTAATTTCTCTTAACATGGGACAAAAAATTTATCACTCACAAGATGAAATTTTGCTCACCAAGATATGAAAGAAGAGTGAACATGAAAACTAAGCATCACTGTCTAGCTGTAGTTTGGGTTTGTTTTGTCACAAGAATATTTACGATATTCTGCAACTTTATACGCACTCTGCAAGCCACCATATGGTGTGTGGGGGCCACACTGTACCACTACAAGTCATTTCCTATTCTGTTCCACTCACAAACAGAGTGAGATTAAAATGACTATCTATATGCATCCATATGGCACTAATTACTCATACCTTACCACCATAGGCCTTACAAGAAACGTGTATTGGTGGCAGTACAATCGTGCTGTAATCAGCTTCAAATGTCAATTCTCTAAATTTTCCAGCAGCATTCCTCATAGAGAATGTCATCTTCTCTACAGGGATTCACATTTGTGTTCTCAGAGTATCTCTGTAATATTCCATGTTATTTGAACCAACCAGTAACAAATCTAGCAGTGAGTCTCCAAATTGCTTCAATGTTTTCCTTTAATATGACATGGTATTGATATCAAACACTCATGCAGTACTCAAGAATTGGTCTCACTAGTGTTCTATTGAAGCTCTCCTTACAGATAAACCACACTTTCCCAAAATTCTCACAGTAAACCAAAGTCAACCTTTTGCCTTCCCTACACTCATTCCCTTTCATATCAGCCTGCAACATTATGCCCACATATTTAAACAATGTGACTATGTCACGTAGGACACCACTAATGCTGTATCTGAACATTACTGGTTTGTTTTGCCTACTCATCTGCATTAAATTACATTTTTCTACATTTAAAGCTAGCTGCCATTTGTCAAACCAACTAGAAATTTTATCTAAGTCATCTTGTATCCTCCTACAGTCACTCAATGAGGAAGGCTGCCTGTACACCACAGCATCATCAACAAATGACTGCAGATTGTATATAGAAAATAATAGTGGTCCTATGACACTTCCCTGGGACACTTCCGATGATACCCTTGTGTCTGATGAACACTAACTGTTGAGGACAACATACTGGGTTCTACTACTGGAGGAAGTCTTCAAGCCACTCACATAGCTGGAAACATATTCCATATGGTTTTACCTTCATTAACAGTCTGCAGTGGGGCACCGTGTCAAATCCAAGCTGAGTTTTATGTGAGTGAAGCTTTGTAAAACTATGCTGATTCATGGACATAAGTTTCTCAGTCTCTAGGAAATTTATTATATTTGAACTAAGAATATATTCAAGAAGTATGCAGTAAACCAACATTAATGATATTGGTCTGTAATTTTGTGGGTCCATTCAAAAACGCTTCTTATATTCAGGAGTCACCTGCAATATTTTCCTGTTGCTTGGGACTTTGTGGTGGGGGAGAGGTTCACAACAAATGCAATCTAAGTAAGGGGCCAAGGGCACAGAGTACTCTTTGACAAACTGAAATGACATTCCATCCAGACCTGATGACTTACTTGTTTTCAACTCCTTCACTTGTTTCTCTATGCCAGGGATGCTTATTACTATGTCATCCTTACATGAGTCTGTTTCATGGTCAAATGATAGTGCTCACTCACAGGGCAAATAATGAGGCCAGACAGCTAGCCTCCACATGGGCCTTCCACTTCGAATGATGCAAAAGTGTTGCCACCTGCCACTCACTTTGCTATGAGAGCAGATCCACTGCATTGGATACATTGGGAGACACCTCAACAGCACAGCCTCTGGACGAATGGGTGAAACAAGTGGGATTTGAGGTGTCCCATGCAACACACCAGATTGTCTGCCACCACTACACCCTTAGGCAGAAACCTGAAGGTGGCTGACAATGGCCAAAAGGGCCTACATCATACCCATCTAGCAAGAGCAACTGAAGAAGTAAACTACAGGAGGAGACAGAAACCCAGATATGCAACTTGCTAACCTCCTGATGTGTCGCCAATGGATGCTGATGCCTGAATGAGCTGTGTAGCTGGAGATTGCAAGATTAAACTCCTTAAATAGAAAAATACGCATGAAATTTAAGAAATGTACATATTAAAATCTAAATAGGTAACTTGCCACTCTGTAGATGTGAACAGGTGAAAGCTGAGGGTCTGACTGACTGTCTTAGTAAATGAACAGATGCTTTAAAAAAAAAAAAAAAAAATGCGCAACTTCTGCGTGAAACATAGAATGAATTTACACTTACAAGATATGAGATTAAACCTCTTAAACAGAAAAAAGCACAAAATTTAAGAACTCAAAAAGTCAAAATTTGTAAGTACTTGGTTCACTCTGGCACAAGAGCTTCCAAATGAGCCCCTAAATGTTTTTGTACAAGCTTTGATTTTTCTTATTTTATTATGGTGGTCATTTCTCCCTAAGTATGTGGGAGTCAACAAAACAGTTTTGCATTCAGACGAGAAAGTTACTAATTTAAATTTTGTGAAAAGATTTGACTGCAACGAAAAAGTGTCTGTTTTAATGAGTGTCACCCCAACTTGTGTATCATACCCATGACATTCTCCCCCTATTCCATGATAGTGGAAAACAAGTTCCATTTCTTTAATAGTTTCATTGTCAACCGTCAATCCCATTTGGTAGGCATCTCATACTGTGCAGCCAGGGGAAGGGGATGGACAAGTCGTAACCTATGAAACGTAGTGTCGGCAGTCTCTTTTTAGCAGATTTGTTGCAGTTTCTAAGTTCTCTGCCAATAAAATGCAGTGTTTGGTTCTGTGCTCCAAAATTCTGATTTGTGGGCCAGGAAGTGCTGAGGGGACATTATGAAAGCCACCAGTTCTGCACAGTGGAGTGCAAGTTACCTCATGGTAAAATGCTTGGGCCCCTCTACTTGACTGGAAGAAGTGCCTTGTGGAGATAGGACCGTTAAGAGCCAGTATAAATAATAGTCACAATAATAGTCACTATAGCCTGACAGTATCTGTAACTGGACTGTGGTCTACACTGAGAATGCCTCCATGCCAGCCATTGACCTGTAAGTCATCTAGTCTCATCTAAGATTTGCTGCTGCCTCACCTAGATGCTATCTATGGACTGGGCCTAGAACTGATGCTGCCAGGGTCTAAACTGGTATCATATAGCTGAGGCCTCCTACAGACTGACATTATCTGACTCCTGGGCATTTCTGGGGTCTTTGGTTTGCAATATGTGCCTGGGTGCCTCCTGCACCTGACCTATTGCTCGGCCACAGACACTGCACTCTTCATTGCGGACTCGAGTTTGGGGTACTGAGCACCTCAGCCCTGTATTGCTGCCTAGTGCTGCAGTCTGTGCCTACCAGCACCTTTTATTGGTTCCATGCGTCTTGCATTCACACCTAGTTCAGTGCCATTCAGACATGGTTACAGTATGAGGCCACTGTATTGCTGTGCTTTGCTGTGTGAAGCAACTACAACTGCTGCCACATTCTGTCACGTTTGCTGCAGTGGGCACTGCCACCCAAGGTCAATAGCGCCGCCATGACACCATCCACAGTAGCTGTCTGTATTCTGCTGTATAAAGTATTTATTGATACCCCTGTTATTATGATCCCAAGAGAGTTGAGAAATTGGTTTTTTGCACCTACTGTGCAGCCAACAATCCTGAGATGACTTTCAGACATTTTATGGTGTCAATAATGCTTGGACCATTCTGGCACTGTAATAACTGGTGTCAGAAGGGACCAGTGACATCGACTGATGTGGGGCTGCAATCAGCAACAGAGTGGTGAGTGGAAATAAACTGTCTTCCCTGACAGTGCTTCCTTCAAGTATTGCACGATGCCAGACCAGTGGTTTTGAAGTCGAATTCATGAAGACTGACACAGGGGTAGACTTGAGGGAGTACAAGGATAAAGAGTATTGTATTTAGGTCCCCTGATACACTTGGGCAAAAAAATCTCATGGCCCCCTCCAACCCAGACTTAGAATATAAATATTTATTAAATTTTGGCTAACATTTGAGCTTGTTTTTGTCTATCTAATACTTGACTATGAGTTGTGGTTTTATAAAAATTACTAGAAACGTATTGAAGTGTCATACAATATATGTAAAAGCAAACACTGTATTTGTGCTTTTATTAAAATTGAACTGAAGCAATGCAAACAATTTAAATTACACTTAAAAAAGTACCAGTGGAAAAACATTGATTATTTAAATAACAAAGGTTTTTTACCTTGCCCTGTCATTTGCAGACAATTTTATGATTTCTGCATAGTCCAGCTTCAGGTCAAGTCTGATTCAGTTGCAGGGCACAAACATAACTAAGACAAATCCTATTTTTGTAATGTCCTTAAATAATTCCTTAAATAATTATTTATGCATCTTACAGCAGAAAATGATATTTCTGTTGAGCAGCTGGAAGAAGGAATACTCCAACATATTTGAAGAGCTACTAAGTTCAAATTTGGGCAAACATTGTCTAAGTTGCTACATTTTAGAATCTTACACAGTTACGGAAGAGTGTATGATTCATTTTCATTCTTTACATCATATATGTAGTTTTTGAAGGCTAAACATTCAAATAAAAATGTTCTGTCTTCAAGATCTGAACTGTAGACTTGCTGAAGTCTGGATGACTCTTCCTCAATTTCAAGTGGACTTAGCTTTTTTGGTCTGACAAAAACATAAATGGTTTGCTGAAGTCCTTATAAGGAGAGACTTCCTTATTAAGTTCTTCAATTAATTTATCCAGAATCAAAAGAAAGGATATCTACATCTCATCTAATTCATTAGTTTCTTAAATCAATGAATCATGGTTTTTCATACTGCGTTTCTTCTTCTGAACTTCACTTTGTTGAATTTTAGCGATATTACAAAGAGATTGAAAATTTCCTATTCCATTTTAATTCCTTCCAAGAAACCAACTAAGCTACAGAACAATAGCTGCATCTATGTCTACTGCTTGTAATTGCTTGCTTGACACTGAATCTTTCAAGAATTGAATCCCAAATTACAGTCATAAAATGTCTCAAAAATACATAGTTTCTTCAATATATCTCTCACTTCAGATTTCAACAGAGACTTCTTTTCACTTTCGTTCTCAGTGACTGACAGCAGCGCTCTGATGATTGTCTTGCCGTTTTTGTTCAAGCATCTGCAAGCTTCTTCTCTAGCAAGGCTACTGCATTATTAACAGGGATTTAACAGTCAAGTTGTCTTTACCGAAAAATGTTCTTAAATGATTCCACTACTGACTAGAACCACGGAAAAATTAAATATTTCTCACAAAATGTCGAAAATTGAAGTTGCATGTTTACAACATTTTGTAGCACTGGAACGCACCAAATTCAGTATGTGCAATGGACTAGGAATATAGTAAGTTTTAATGCTAGCTTGCAAGTCAGAGTAAATACCTGACATCTTTGGTGCAATGTCGTAACTCTGTCTAATACAGTTCCTTGTGTCCAATTCATGTCTCTCATGAAAGTGGAGTACCGGTACTGCATCAGCAAGGTCCTGGTTTGAATATAAATTCAACAAATCGCTCTACTGACTTGAATCAGTGGTGACAGAATAATATGTAGCTGCAATAATTTATGTTGCTATTTCTTCATCTACCGGCACTCTCTACCCTGTGGTCTTGATTAGCCAAATGGTAGGCCTACATTCTCATTCGTGGTAAAAGACAAGTATGGCTTTTCCTCTTTCCAGAATCGTTATATTGTGAAATGTGGCTAGCAACAAGTGGATCAAATTCAGCAATAAGTTCCATACACATTCAAAAGTTACCATAACGAACACTTACAGGAACACCATCATCATCACCACGGAAAGGTAGTCCTCGAGAGTCCCCTTAGTCACATTCTCCCAACTCCCAGTCATTTTTTCAGTGATGATCAAAATACTGCGAAGCAGCATCCATTAACGACAGGGTAGGAATCACATTGAAAGCCCCTTGCCATTTGATTTCACTAACTAATGCAAACTGTATTCAGTCGCATTTGCTACTCTCTGCTATTAGAGGAACATATACGACGTACCGTAAAAATGTTAATAAAACGCGATGATGAGTTAATTCATCATTTGACTCGGCAAAGCTAAAAAACTGCTCCTTATAAAACACGCCTGGAAAGTTTAAAAATACTTTGTAGCGTTTATGAACAGGCAAAAAGTGAATTAATGTGTTTTGTTAAGAGTTTATTAACATGGCTTAAAAACCACTCTGGCGCGAATGTGCCTGATCGCCATTTTAACCACAAACACAATTATCAACTGAAAATGAAGCATGTAGGCCTAAGAATGCTCTCTGTCAAGCTATAAAAACACCTAATTAACATCACTATATCTCACTATTTCTTACCTTTGCTAATAGTATCAAGAATAAACGGTACTATTTTTAACACATTTCTGCATGTGCGTCATCTAATATTCCCCGGTGGAGGCAGATTTAAAATCTACGAATGTGCGCGTGATGTGAAAAATAATCATCACTACTGATATGTGTCACGTGATTTTCCCCTGTGTGCATGAGATTTAAAGTTCAGGAACTTGTTTGATTCCTATGGTTTTTATACAATTTTCCACAAATACTTCCGCCCACTAAATCCTACCGCCTGGACAGTTGCCCAGTTTTATAAAAGAGACATGTCGGGCTGGTATGTATCCTGCCAGGTGTTTGAAATGTAATTTACTAGGTCATACTGCCCTCGTGCTCGGTCGTCATCTATAGTTTTACTTTAAGTATAGAGTGTATTGTCATTATGCCAGGGAATGCCATGGGTGTGTGTGGCTGGCCCTCAGGCTTAAAGACTAAATAATATAGGTGTTATAATATTGCTAATATTCTATGTTTGCCCTATTAAGTTTTGTCCTGGTGTGTTATATACGGGCTTTTTAGCGAGTGAGTCAGAGACACAGGTTTTACCACTCAGGAAACTGTTCGAACTTTACTAGACTATGTATCTCAAATGCGGGCAAGTAATAAAGTCTTACATTCCAGTAGGTAATTAGATGCTTTGAAGGAGGGCAGATCCACGTCAAATTTATAGATATCAGTCCTATATATTACTACCGTTAGCCTAGGTGCGAAGCTGAGTTCTTGGAAAGACGAACAACTGATACAACTGGCTGAATTACCAGAATGAGATTTTCACTCCGCAGCGGAGTGTGCGCAAATATGAAACTTCCTGGCTGATTGAAATTGTGTACCGGACCGAGACTCGAACTCGGGACCTGTGCCTTTTGCGGGCAAGTGCTCCACTAACTGAGCTACTCAAGCACGACTCACGGCCCGCCCTCACAGCTTCACACCTGTCAATACCTCGTCTCCTACCTTCCAAACTTTACAGAAGCTCTTTCACATAATACACTTATACCCCTGTCTACGACCCCTCCTCCTCCTCGTGAAATGTATATTCCAACACATACCTTGACGGAATCGGTGATATGCACTTTATCATGTGTTTGTCACAGTTTGAATCTATCAACAGTGACCCACATTGACGTGTCAATGCCACAATCAAGTCAAAATCCGAAGATAGGGTCGTCTATGATGCACAATATATAGAAATGAAAGCATGTTTGTTAGTGCCACCTACATGCAGCCAGGACAGGTCAGATCAGCTGGACAGAGAGTGTGGTTATTTACACAAACACAGAATATTCTGGAATGCTATTATTTTTACAACCATCACATATTCCAGATATACAAAAACCATAAACAAGATATTTCAGGAACCTCCCAGAATTGATAATTAGCAACTAACAAATAATTATAGATATCATGTTTGAACTGGTGACCTGTGACCGCAGTGACTGGATTGACTTTTTGAAACCATCTATTTGGTGGTGATATTTAACAGCCCAGAAATCACACTCTGCAGCCATTCAACCTGGTGTGTACCCTCATTTGCAACAAACTGACAGAAAAAATTTCTGAAATTTTGTGTGTCGCTCGATAGTGAAGTAGCGGCCTAGTGCTCAACCGGGGTGGACATGCGATGGAGCGCTCCGTGTTGTAGGTGACTGGTTACGTAAACAAATATTGCAGTTCTATATAGGCGTTTCAGTCCGGAACCGCGCTGCTGCTACGGTCGCAGGTTCGAATGCTGCCTCGGGCAAGGATGCGTGTGATGTCCTTCGGTTAGTTAGGTTTAAGTAGTTCTAAGTCTAGGGGACTGATGACCTCAGGTGTTAAGTCTCATAGTGCTTCTAGTCAATACCAGCGCATTCATGGAGTGAGAGATTGAAAGAGTAGTAACAAAAATTGGTTTGAAAAGTAGTGATGAAGACATTTATCGGGAACCCAAGACCACCACAGCTAGGGGACTGGAGATCTATACTGCAAGAGAAAAAACTGCTATGACTGAGAAGTTCAACTTTCGATGCTACTCAGATATGAATTACTGTAAAATCTATGTACGCTCCATTTGATTTTACTACTTAAATTGTTTTAAATTACTTTCACTTCACTTTAAAACGAAAGGCTATGATCCGTACATTGGCGAAATGCCGGATGCCAGTAATGCTGCGATATCAAGTGTTCTGTTCCCACTCGTCCTCTGGCGTGCCTACAAGTTTCAGCAGACCTCAGCGCTCATGTGTAAGCCGCAATGAGTCTTTCAACGGGTAGCATGTTTTAACCTATGTGCCTAGAACACTGTAAATGACGCTCTGCGAGACTTTTGTTCGGCGAATGTTTGAATGACATCAAGAAAGACCACCTGTGTTGAGAAATTATATTCAGTTGCGAAGGTCCCCAAATCTGTGAGACATTGTTAATGCATTACTTTTAACATGAGCCAGAGTGCTGAATGACCTTCCTGCTTTAGCTAAAGTCACTGGAAGAGTGTAAAAGATGAACACAGCTACATATATATTCGGAAATAAGCTAAAAATTTAAAGCTCCTGCATCTCAATCAAAAGGTATAATGGTTCCAAAGTAATGTACTCGAAGTTAAAATTATTAATTGTATTCAAATATTTAATTTTTTTCTTCTAAATCTATTTTAATGGCCGGCCGCTGGTGGCTGAGCGGTTCTAGGCGCTTCAGTCTGGAACCGCGCTACCGCTACGGTCGCAGGTTCGAATCCTGCCTCGGGCATGGATGTGTGTGATGTCCTTAGGTTAGTTATCTTTAAGTAGTTCTAAGTTCTAGGGGACTGATGACCTGAGATGTTAAGTCCCATAGTGCTCAGAGCCATTTGAACCTATTTTAATGTTTAATAAGTTCTTACCTCAACGTCAGTGGCTGTATTTCGAACTTGTAGTAATTTGCTTCTGAAGTCTACTGGTACCAACAACTTTTGCTACATTGATGCCATGTTTAAACACTTGAAAGGTCTCACATAATCCAAAGCACCCCTCACCACAGAACGTGTTTCAGCTGACAAATTTAACTTACTGAGAGTTTCAACAGCAACGGCAATCCTATCCAAGTGAGCTGCAGTAGGTCTTACAGCGTCCACCCGAGCGCTCCAACGGGTATCAGACATTGAATATGAAGAACTTCCAACACACTCTTTCAGAATTTCCCATCGTTGTGGACTGCAACTGAACTTGTCGTAAAGAAAGTATTTGATTCATAACAACTCTCGGCTACATGTATTCCACATATGGTTCTGAAAAGCATACAGAAAAAAAATTGCACATGCTTTCCACTGGAGAAAATGTGTCTGAGCTCCTTTATAAGACCCTCTCTTATTATGTTCATTATCATAACCTTGTCTCAGCATTAACTGATAGGAATTGACTCATTCACAAGTACTGATCGAATTAAATGCCCAATAGCAACTCCTGTTTTCTGATTGCAAGCTACGAATTCCAAAGCTCATTCATTTATTTCATAAGTATCAATTTTCTCCGCAGGATAAAAGTTGTCTGTTAAACTTATTGTGAGTCAGGACGTGTATCAACAATAATAGAACAATAAGTCTCACTTTCTCTCTGTTCCAAGGTGGCACTCCCGACATAATGGGCAAAACTACAAATAAATTCACTCTGAATATAACTTGGCAGATAATGCACTTGTAAAAGATTTTCAGCTTCTTGTTCATCTATCACCATGCTAAATGTGTTTTGCAAGGACTGGATCATAGTGACTTGTTGCACAGCAGAATAGTTTTATTGTACACGTCTACTTTTTTTTTTTTTTACAGTTCTGCCAGGCGAGCTAGGTTCATAGGAACTTTGGGGTGGTGTGCCGATCGAAATCTCAATAAGGCATACCGTCAATGCAACAGGCCTCAGCGTATGAAGGCAAACACTGTCACACAACGTCAGAATGAGGAAGGCATAAACACGAACTTTGCAGTGCTACATTGCAAGGCATTGTGGAGTAACACTATGTAACTTAACTGCCAGAGCACCTCTGCAAAATAGAATGGAGACAGAAAGACCCGAGCTCAGCGATCCAGAATAATTATCGAATTATCAAAGTGGGACGAGGAGTGCTGACGGGTCCGATGAACGACGGCAAAAGCTCTCGCATACCCAGAGTCACAGCGCCATAGGTCCATGCTCAGCCCTATAAAAAAAGCGAGGTTTTTGGAGCTGAAAGACACATTCGGTCATGCTGCTAATCTGCCCATGTCTCTGGATCCAGAGAGAATAACAGTCTATTGAGTTTCAGCGAAACCATAACAGGCTAATCAGTGGTTATCTGCCTGCTTGCTGACTTCAGCACCAAGATACCGTCAACCTGATGCATACCACAGACGCGGTCTGCTGTATCCTTGTAGATGAGAAGACTGGTGCGCCCAAGCATGGTGTGTTCATACATCCTCCTGGCCGACTCGTGAAGCATTTGCTGCAGTTTTGGTCGATTAATGGTGCATGACCATGGCTTAGGCTTCACGATATCCGACATCCTAGGTCACAGCCGGCAGTCTGCACCTGAGCGTGTGATGGGCTGTCTTCGAGAATACTGAGGTGCGAACCGCACTCGGTCACGAGACGTTGGGCGGGTGACACTTACTCATCCCTATACTGCCACCAGTACAGCACATGGCCATGGCACTGTTCTGAGGAGCATGTGACGTCTCACTGACGAGCGAGGCATCAGCATTTCACTGCATGTGTGCTTACACCTGGCCGCCGACTGCTACTCTGAAGACACTTAAAACTCTGCAAACTCAGCACGATAAGTAATTGTAATTGCAGATATCACTGGGTCAATGACGACTCTGTGCGTAAACTTGACCAATCATTCACGTTCTATGCTCATCCTCCTGTTCACAACGTGACCTCCGCTACCCACGTCACAATATTGGTGTCAGAACTGGTCGCCACCCGATGACTTCAGTGGCAGTGGAGCTACGTCTGCAAAACCGACTCTCATCAAGCAATACTAGCGCAATGTCGTGTGATGAGTGAATATTTTCTTTGTTGGTGGCCTTTTGACTATATATGTGTATCTGTTTTGACCATGTCAAATTGCAGAGACATCAGTAGCACTCTTAAGGTGTCATTTAGTCCTGAGCCATGCACGTGTAGTACTTGTAGATCATTTGGGCATTGGCACAGGATTGTTATGAGCCCCGTTGGGGATGATTTGCCGAAAGACTTAGTGGGTGAGTACAATTTATGTATTGGAGGTGCAGTTTCACTGTTCTTATTTGTTATTGTTTTAAACAGCAGTGGTAAATGAAGCAAAGTGTCAGACACACATTCTGAAACTACGGGTGATACTGTTGCCACTTTGACGGAGTAGGTACGGATATTGTCAGGGTCCAATGCTCAGCAGAAATAAGAGGATATACGGAGGCAGGCAGAAGTGGTTCAGCAATTGCAGTCAGGACCTGAGGAAGCCAAGGAAGTAGCGTGTGCCCTCCCTTCCGCCTTCCGATCCATCGGCAGTTACGTTAATAAGACGTTTTCTGGCAATCTAACAAAGGATGTAACAGTGTTCATTGACAACGTTGAGGATACCGCCACGATTCGTGATTGGTCAGACGAAATTACTCTCCTTGTGGTAAATTTACGATTGACAGGCGAAGCAAAGACATATGTGTTGTACCACGAAGTTCTCGGTAAGGCAGAAACATTCCAGCTGTTAGCTGACGGTTTACGGCAATGTTATCAGAAGCAGAACAGTACAAGGTTTTCCGCGAAGAATTGAGAACCTTAATAGAGAAACATAAGGAAGCAGGATAGGATCCAGAGCATGAATGTGCACACATACCAGTGACGCAAAACCCAGAAGCGGGCAGTCTTGGTGCGGTGCTGAGAACAGGGTTTTTGATGCTTTTCTACTTGGTATGCCCATTGAGATGTAACGTAGTGTTGGACAATCCTGGGCATTTGGCTGCAACTCTTAGAGTTACAACCCAATTAGAGGAGATCGACACTTCTACAAGAACACATACGGACCACAGAGTTTTTCTGCAAAAGTGAAGTGTTACAGATATGGACGTAAAGGTCATTTATGGAAGGTGTGTTAGCAAACTGAATGCTATAAGTGTGGTCAGGTTGTAAACCGAGCACAGAGTTGTGGGAAAACAGTGTCAACTGAAGCAGCTGTTAGACGCAAACGGGAGTGCTTCAACCATCGGAAAGCATTCCCAATAGAACGTTGTACTGCACAAATAGATGCACAGACCGAATGTTGCTTGTCAGGTTCTGTGAGAGGCCAGGAACATAAATTTCTGGTGGACACAGGTACACACAAGTCAGTCGTCAATGTGGACCTCTTAGGCATAAGGAGACTGGAACCCACACGTTACAAGCTGTGTGGAGTGGGTGGTAGTAATGTAGAGTCATTGGGTACGACGTTGTTCAGTTTCAGTATCGGAACAAGCGATTTTCATGAGCATATGGAGGTGTTATCACATGTGGATGAAGGGTATCCGGCAATTCTTGGACTAGATTTTCTCGACAAACACCAAGCTAAAATCGATTTTTCGCTGTATACAGAACAACATAGCAGGACTTTGATTCCTTTGGGGAATATAGCTGCAGATGAGGCAATGTCGCGAAGCACACGCCACATGAAGGTGTTGCGGACTAAACTGCGAACACGTACTTTAAATATTGGTTCCTGTGATAAAATACTAGCAGCTATGGCGAAGTTAGTATAGGTTTCTGTTGATACCGTTTTAGAACACGAAGCGTTGTATGTGGCAGAGTCTCTGAGGGAAAATGAAGAACTAAACAAAATGAATTGTTTAGTGCACAGAAGCGCAGCATGTGTGACATTAATGGTGAAAAATATGCTACCTGTGAGCCTGAACAGCTTCGGCATGGATCTGGTTAGTCTGCTGAAGGGCTTAATGGTTGACACGTTAAAGGTATTAGACGAAGAAGATGTTGATAAGTCAAGTGATGACCAGAGCCTCAAGCAGACCGTCGATGCCCCAGCGTTACGTGGAAAAGTGGGTCACTTGCAAGGCAATGATCGGCAGGCAATAGAAGCGTTGCTGCTACCGTTTATGTACTCAGTTGCCAGATATGCCACAGACAGAGACGGCAAGCCTCCGACCTCCACGTTCTGTGATGAGGCATGGATGTATAACACCTTGTCGCCTACCCTCGATTTCACCGTCCTTCGACTACTTTCCATAGACGCTCACGAAAGTAACACGCGAACAACCTTGAAGCTCAGACATTTCCGAGATGTTCGATTCCGGGCGCCGAGCCTTATCAGTCTCTCACTCGTCTAAGACACTTACGGCAGTGGGTTTCCTAATCTGCAGCACGTTCCCCATTAGTCGCTGTTCCACTTATGTGCACTATGTGATCAAAAGTATCCGGACACAGCCGAAAACATATGTTTTTCATATCAGGTGCATTGTGCTGCCACCTACTGCCAGGTACTCCATATCAGTGAGTTCAGTAGTCATTGGACATGAGAGCAGAATGGGGCGCTCCGCAGAGCTCACGGACTTCGGGAGTGGTCAGGTGACTGGGTGTCACTTGTGTCATACGCTTGTACGTGAGGTTTACACACTCCTAAACATCCCTAGGTCCACTGTTTCCGAAGTGATACTGAAGTGGAAACGAGAAAGGACGCGTACAGCACAAAAGCGTACAGGCCAGCGTCGTCCGTTGACTGACAGAGACCACCGACAGTTGAAGAGGGTTGTAATGTGTAATACGCAGACATCTATCCAGACCATCACACAGGAATTCCAAACTGCATCAGGATCCACTGCAAGTACTATGACAGTTAGGTGGGAGGTGAGAAAACTTGGATTTTATGGTCGAGCGGTCGCTCATAAGCCACACATCACGCCAGTAAATGCCAAACGACGCCTCGCTTGGTGTAAGGAGCGTAAAAATTGGACGATTGAACAGTGGAAAAACGTTGTGTAGAGTGACGAATCACGGTACACAATATGGCTATCCGATGGCAGGGTGTGGGTATGGCGAATGTCCGGTGAACGTCATCTGCCAACAGTAAAATTCGGAGGCAGTGGTGTTATGCTGTGGTCGTGTTTTTCATGGAGGGGGCTTGCACCACTTGTTGTTATGCGTGGCACTCTCACAGCATAGGCCTATACTGATATTTTAAGCACCTTCTTGCTTTCCACTGTTGAAGAGCAATTCGGGGATGACGATTGCATCCTTCAACACGATCGAGCACGTGTTCATAATGCACGGCCTGTTGCGGAGTGGTTACACGACAATAACATCCCTGTAATGGGCTGTCCTGCACAGAGTACTGACATGAATCCTATATAACATCTTTGGGATGTTTTGGAACGCCGACTTCGTGCCAGGCCTCACCGACCGACATCGATACCTCTCCTCAGTGCAGTACTCCGTGAAGAGTGGGGTGCCATAATTGAGTCTGGAAAAGTTTGCATTTTAAAATCTGTTTTCCAAATCTCCGTCTTACTATTACGTAATCGACTTTGACATATAGTAAGGTCAAAGTCTTAAGACAAGTGTTAGCAATGACTAAAGTTGTGTTCAGTGCAAATTTCTACCAGGTGGCTTCCTCTTTCATTCCTTTGCGCGAATCCATAATCTGCTACTAATTTTCATTCTCTTCCTTTTCCTACTATCGAATTCCAGCCCCAAATCGCAATTAAATTATCCTCTCTCTTAACGATCTTTAGTATTTCAAGATGGCTCTAAGCACTATGGGACTTAACATCTAAGGTCCTCAGTCCCCTAGACTTAGAACTACTTAAACCTAATTAACCTAAGGACATCACACACATCGATACCCGAGGCAGGATTCGAATCTGCGACCGCAGCAGCCGCGTGGTTCCAGACTGAAGCCCCTAGAACCGCTAGGCCATCGCGGCCAGAGTTTTAGTATTTCTTTTGTCTCAGAACTCATTCTTGGATATGTTGAAAGAACCATGTGGCTCTAGCTTGGAATGAGATATGAAACGACGGTAAACATAAATCGGGCTGTACAAAAGGCAATTTGATGCGTCTTTCTCACGAAGGAGAGGAAGAAAATTTAACTTCCCGTCGACGAAGGACCATTACAACACAGAGCTCAAGATCGGATAGAGAAAGACAAACAGTGGGTCCTTTTCAAAGGAACCATCGCGGCATTTGCCTTAAATAATCTACGGAAAGTACAGAAAACCTAACGCTGAAGGCCTGACTGCGATTTGAACCGCCATTCTCCCGAATGCGAGTCCAGTGTCTCGCCGCTCCGCCAACACGCTCCCACTCTTTCCCTCAGGTTCACTGAGTTATTTAGTCTCACATAATTTGGGTCATTTATTCACATCCAGTTAAAAAAGTATCGCATCTGCCTAAAAGTAGGCAGAGCATACGTTACAATGAACATTATACGTCTCGCAAATGTGCTATGGCTGTGTCATTCGCTGAAGGTACGACTGCAGGCATAGACTCAATGGAATGGTCAGGGTGGTGGGGGGGGGGGGAGGAAGAGAGAGAAATGATCCATCCCTACCTCCAACAGAACATTTTACTAAAATCGTTTACGTGTTTCTTCTACAGGATTCAGTATACTGTATTTTAGTATTTAATTTCCTAAGCGGTGAACTTTGATTTATTTGTTATTGTATTTTAACTGTTTGTGTATCGTATTCTCTGAGCCGTGACAGCCGCCTTTTGAAAATCTGGGGAGTTTCTTATCCATCTGAGCGACGAGTTTGTATGTATTGTTTCTGTCTCTATTTCGGAATTTGAGGACCAGCCCAGCATTTGCCTAAACGAGTGTGGGAAACCGTCCAAGATCCACATTCACATTGGCCGATGTACCAGGCTATGGTCGTTAATCAGCCGCGTGATTTCGATGCGGGTCTGACATCCACCTGTCTCACATTTGCCTAAACGAGTGTGGGAAACCGTCCAAGATCCACATTCTCATTGGCCGATGTACCAGGCTATGGTCGTTAATCAGCCGCGTGATTTCGATGCGGGTCTGACATCCACCTGTCTCACAAGCTAGCGCACTGCGCGCTATGCTATACGAAAAGGTCAAAAGCATTCACATTTTTACTTGTATCAATTCCAAAACTTTTCAATTAGCTTTGGAAAAATACAGTATCGTGAAAGCTAAGAGTCTAGGAAATGGTAAGGAATTCTAGAAAATTACAAGCTCCTTTTAACGCAGGATACTTTTCAGCACCGTTTCTGAGCGTTAGCCGGCACGGAGTGACGCTGGCTGAGCGACTGTACAAAATGTTCCAGCCACGAGAAGGCGAACGTTCCGAGCCTGCCCGTACCTGCTGTCAACAAAAAATCCGTCATGGGAACTTGTGGGTAGGCAAAGCACAAGGGGAAAGATAATCCACTAAGGAAAAAAATAACAGACAGGTTGATTTCCCCGAGAACATGTAGCAACGTAAGATAGTTTCAGCATTACAAACATTTATATGCTCGCATAGACTAGCTATATGAAATTGTGCTAGTAGTAAGTATACACTTCGATTTTATTCCATATAAATTATGAAGTTGTCAAAGTTGCGAAAGTTCATTGCTATTATAGTTCTTAAATCTACTGCATAACACATGTACTTCTCAAATGTTTACACACATGCTTTTCAGATGACGTATTTGTATGAACTGCAAGTTCTTGGAAGTTATGCTGAAGTTATGCGCTAATCAATGATGCAAATTAATAGTGTGTTTAATACAATAATATTGTCATAGAAGACGCTCACTAGCACAGTCGCCGTAGTGTACTAGTTATGATACTTGACTGTTGCATGGAGGGTTGTGAGTTCAAGACTCACCTGATCTGTAAACTTTTAATTTCTATACTCGGTTCGAGTACATTCTAGAAGTATCCACAAATAGCAAAAATCATTGTACTGGAATGTTCTGTAGCTGTATATATAATGGTTCAAATGGCTCTGAGCACTATGGGACTTAACATCTTAGGTCATCAGTCCCCTAGAACTTAGAACTACTTAAACCTAACTAACCTAAGGACATCACACACATCCATGCCCGAGGTAGGATTCGAACCTGCGACCGTAGCAGTCCCGCGGTTCCAGACTGCAGCGCCTAGAACCGCACGGCCACCGCGGCCGGCGGTATATATACCGTATGTGTTCTGTCCGTAGGCAGTTCGCTCCGCGCTCTTGTATGTGCAAGTGCTGAATAAAGCTTCGTTAAAAGTGACAACATTAACATACTGTTATTATTATTTTTTTTAAATTTTAAGGATCTGAGGCACGGTAAAAGTGAGATAACGGCAAGTTATATTTGGAAAGGAGGAGAGGGGGGGGGGGGCATTGTCAGACTCTGACTGCCCCCCCTCCCAGAAACTAACCCTGGATCCGCACTTGTATGACTGCTATTCAAATGCCTTAGAGTCGAGAGGTGATAGGTCAGTTACGTTGGAGAGAGTGAAATCCGTAAGAACGAGTACACTACTGACTGCTTCGTGCCACAAGGTGAAATCAGAACTGAAAACATCAAGCTCTGATTCGCACCCAAATTTTGTTAACATGCGAAAAAAGTGAAACTCACATGGGAGTAAAACTGACTGTCGGATCTGGACCAGGACCTATATTAATGCCTCCAGATATGAACGCTTTTAAAAAATGACTGTTCCCTGTCAACGGCAAAAGTTCGAGTTCGATTTCCGACGCGACATACACTTCTAAAACGCCTAGATCTTACTTTATAGCATAAAATCGACTACACAGTGAATTATTCTTCCAAAAAGGTAATATACTGAGAAGCACTTCACAGGCGAACTACTGCTGCACATTTGTTACTTCCCTATACGTTGATTTCGTCACACTCCTATTCTCTATGCCTTCTGAGAAGAAATGCGTAAAGGGAACGGTCAGGAAAGGGACTGTTTCTGAGAATTCTTGTGGAACGTAGGACTTCCGCTCCCAACGTGCCGTAGCGGCAAAGCGTGACGCTGCATCGGTAGCGTTTGTGTCCCAAGTGAGCCGCCTTCCGAGAATCTGGGGAGTTTCTTATCTAGCCGAGAGACGAGTTTGCCGTTATTGTTTCTGTCTTGCTGCAAGATACACACATGCTGTGGCCAAATGGAAATATTTCTTTTGACTCGGCGAACCCACGTAGGTACCAATACCGTATCAACAATTTATCTTACAGATCATTTATTCTTTCCAGTTGTTGCTAGGAAACATACATGCTACGCAGCGAAATACTTATTTACGTGACCGTGAATATTCAGCAGCCATAAGGCTCTAAAATCTGTTCGGTTTATATTTTGCTTGTTAAACATGTGTGATTACAATGAGTCTCCGCGACATTACTAATGAAAAGTTATCATATTTACGTCCTAATTGTAGCTTTAAAATTACGCCACGTTTCTATGAGTGTCTTACTTCGCCAAAAGATGATATGTATGACACTCGTCGAAACGTCGCAGATGTGTTCTTTACTTTTTGACGAAGTTTGATACTTGCTAAAACGTCGTTTAGTTGCAGCGTTGCCACCGGGATGAAAACCCGAAAGCATTTGATGATTGTGTATAATTCATCCAACCCAACAAAATCCGAGTACAGAATGAATTTAACGAACGAGGTAGCTCAGTGCTTAGTACACAGTACTCGTATTCGGTATGATGACTGTTCAAACTCGGGTCCGGCCATACACATTTAGGTTTTCCGTGATTTCTCTAAATCGCTGCCGCCTAATACCGGGATAGTACATTCGAAAGGGGACGGCCGATTTCCTTCACCATCATTGAATCATTCCGAACTTATGTTCCTTTTCCCTAATGACCCCAATATCAACGGTACATTGAACCCTAATCTCTCTTCCTTCAGAACGAATTTTGTTATTGCAGCTGACTGTGCTGATGTGGAGTTCCCTGGCAGATTCCAGTTGTGTGCTCGATCAAAACTCAAAGCCAGAACCTTTGCTTTTCGCTGGCAAATTCACTACCGATTTGAGAATTTATCTACAAAGGTAAAGGTTCCGGGTTAGAGTCCTGGTTCAGTACACAATTTTAATCCGCCAGAAATTTTCAAAAACATTTTATTTGCGCAGATTAATTATTGTTATCCACAATACTCATTAACCGACTATAAATACCAAAATGAAAGGTACATCGTCGGTGTCTGGCGAAAGTCTTGTAGCTCAACATTTAATAAAAAATATGTTTTCGCATAATATGCTGTAAAACCAAGCATCTCATCTGCTCACAAAGAGTAAGACGAGATGTGATACACGTGATGCAGTCTATTTACAAAAATGAGAAACACATACTTCAGTGCTATTGTAGCACACATCTCTAAACTAATTAAGCGGATAACAAATAGCAAAAAACCAAGGAGTGTAAAGAAACAAATTGGGCACAGGATAGTACAACGTATAGCGTGGTGTCGTACAGTATCGATACTACACCAGGCAGAATGTATCCAGACGTAGGCAGTAAACTAAATGACGGCCAAGCCAATCCGCGGCTGGGTCCAGGACATACCTACTTCAAATGGTTCAAATGGCTCTGAGCACTATGGGACTTAACACCTGAGGTCATCAGTCCCCATCTCTTAGAACTGCTTAAACCTAACTAACCTAAGGACATCACACACATTCATACCGGAGGCAGGATTCGAACCTGCGACCGTAGCAGCCGCGGGGTTCCGGACTAAAGTGCCTAGAACCGCTCGGCCACCATGGCAGGCTGGACATAAGTACTGCAGGTGCACTTAGCGCCACGACCGAGCCGGCATAAGAAGGCACCGCACAGACTCTCTCACGGACTTGCAGTTCAAGTTAAGCAAACTTATTCTGCCATTCAGATTACGTGTGCTGCTAATCATTACTGCTTTCTGTCTAAGCACCCAGTTATTCCACGCCACCCACCTCTGGCGCATCCAATAGACAGTCCAAACAAACACGCGAATGAGTAGTTCAACGATATAGTTACAAATATACAGTACAAGTTTGACAAAACACAGCTCGCACGAACAATGAACGGCTGCCGCCAACCAATGTGTGTAACCTAAAAAACGTTACATAATCATTAAGATAAAATACCTATGTGGTTGTTATTGTACTGTGTACATAGTATAAAAAAACTCCTTAATGCACATTACATATGAATCTTTTACTTTAGGCTGCTTCCCGAAAGTTCAGCCCAAGTAATTACAGACCCATATAATTATTGTCTCCCTTTTAAAAGGTAGAAGAAAAGATGAGCTATTTAACGAAATACATCATTTTATTTAAAAAAAAACAGCTTGAATTTAGCTCTGGTAAAATCTGTGGTATCAGCAATGGCCAAATTAACCTAAGTCTTTTTTGAAACAGTGAACAAAAGAAGTCATGTAACTGACGTCGTCCTCGAGCCGACCAAAGCCCTTGATATTTAGATCACAAACACCATTAAATCAAATGGGTGCTTAGGAATGAGGTTAGTAACAAATAAGTATTTCGACTCTAAATTGGAGATCCCTCAAATGAAATCCAAACACGTTATAGAACATCTTTCCAGCACGGAATACAATAACAAGACTCCCACAAGGAAATGCACTGGGTCTGATACTGTTGCTAAAGCATATAAATAATTTTTGCGATGTGCAAATCCTGGAGAAACAACTCCGTTTGCCGATGACAGAAACATTCTGATTATCGGTGAGGCAACAGGAATACAAGGGACAAAGCCAAAGAAACACCGGGGTATTTATGCAGGACGATAGAATACAACATATTTATGGGAAATGTAAAGAAAAGGATTAGTTACTACATAAACAGAAAGCCCAATAATACCAAACTAAAAGCGCAGGACGAGTTCGTAGAATGTCTATCGGGCACGAAACTTCTTGGAACTAAGTATTCTTTTGACAACACCATACAGGCTATTCCAGCGATCTGTTAACATCTTGAGGTGTCAGGTATTCTGCCGAATATCAGTGTTGTCCGTCCACAGCAGTTCGACAGTGTGATTCGTTGTCTTCTTCAGATGCTACAACAATTTCCACAGACGCAGCCTGACGATAAGCCTATGAAACAAAAACTACGCAATTTGCGTCATATATAAAATTAACGAACGGATCCAAACATTCCATTCAGTCTGTCTTGGTCAGTCGTGTGCTGAAACTGAAGACTGCAGTCAGAAACCCGACATATTAAATTCTGCATTCGAAAATATGCGGATACTACCATACCAGTTTTTGACCACTACAAGCAGACACGTAAATGCGAGATGATGAGGATACTACCATACCAATTTTTGACCACTGCACGCAGACACGTAAACGCGAGATGATTTTCATGACGAAGCGTAAAAGCTCAATTTCTGCTCATTTTTATCTAGAACTAACTGAGTAGCCTGCGTTACCCAGGTATTTGTTTATTCCAATCTTCTATTAGTCCATCTTCTCCATTCACCCGTCTCTGCCCATTTCATCTCCCCTTCTCTGTCAATTTCCTCCTTCCTTATCTCCGTCCATTTCGTACTGTCCCCTCTCTCTGTGCATCTCCTGTTCCCTTTCTCTATCCATCTCCTCCTCCCACTTATCCCTCTCCATTTCCATATCCCCTTCCTCTCTCTCTGTACATCTCCTCCTCCCTGTTGTAACGGAACCTATTAAAGGCTTTACTTTACCGAAGTATGCGATACCCTCCAAATTCAACCAGTTTAACGAGTATTTATGATTATAGAAAAGTTATTGTGTATGTTAACAATGATTGCATAACATGTTTCCATAAACAGTCAACCCATTAAATTATACTGAATAACTGACCCACACAAAAGTTAATATCACTTGATCACTGATACAGCAAATGTCATCATGTAATAACATTAAGTTCATCTTAAATAATTAATATGAAGTACGAAAAATAGTGGCCAACTTACGTATTTTGGATCTCCTTAAATAAAAATCACCCAGTTAAACCTATTTGTTCGCTAGGACCGTTTTCACTCAGTTCAAATGGTTCAAATGGCTCTGAGCACTATGGGACTTAACTTCTGAGGTCATCAGTCCCCTAGAACTTAGAACTACTTAAACCTAACTAACCTAAGGACATCACACACATCCATGCCCGAGGCAGGATTCTTACCTGCGACCGTAGCGGTCGCTTGGTTCCAGACTGTAGTGCCTAGAACCGCTCGGCCACTCCGGCCAGCTTTTCACTCAGTATTCACGTAAACACTCCTATTTTAGACGAAAACCAATGTAATTCTTAATAATTCATGTTATTTACTTATTTATGCAAATTAGAGAAGTCAATTGACAAACATCTAAAAAACGGCCTTTTTGTAACAAAGAATTATTTTGTCAAGTTAACAAATCTGTCTGTCATTTTAATAACCTGTTAAATTATGTCACTCGATATAAATTAATAACTTTTCTGCACAAATTACGATAACAGATGTACTTGTGACTTATAAACTATATCTCCTTTTAGTAGTTCTTTGACAAGGTTCTAAATACAAGCAGCATGAAGGGGTCGGGAGCGGAGTCTGAATGTCACTTTGGTAAAGTGTATGTGTGTTATTGTTCGAGGGGGATAAACGTTGCAAAGATGTAAAAGAAGTGCTACTTTGTGTTGTGTCATTGTCTTTGGTGGACAGTGGAATTAAGATGGCCACCAGAGTAATTAATATTTGAAGTTTAAATATTTGTTGGTTTCGCTCATTATTTATCGTCAAAAGCACATAAAAAACACGGGACCTCATCTTCTTACCAAGAGACAACCAGATTTAGAGCCAGCATTAGCATCGAGACACAGCAGCGATCCAGCAAGCAGCAGCGATTACCACAATGCATTTTAATGGCGCCAACCTAACATCAAGTGCTAACAAGCTCCGTAAATGGGAGTGAAATAGTGCGATTATAGCAATATCTACGACTAGGTGACCATTATACTGTCCACCTGCTTAGATGAGTGATAACGTGTTTGCCTACCATGCAGTGGGCCCTGGTTCGATTCCCGGCCGGCTTGAAAATTCTCCCCTCTCGTCGTGTGGGTGTTGTGTTGTCCTCAACACAATTTCATTACTGACGTCCGCAGCTCGTGATCTAGTGGCTAGCGTAGCTGCCTCTGAATCACGCGGTCCCAGGTTCGATTCCCGGCCGGGGTGGGTATTTTCTCTGCCCGGGGACTGGATGTTTGTGTTATCATCATCATCACCATCATTTGTGGTGGTGGCTAGATGGGACTGTGTAAAAATTGGGACCAAACATCATCATCACCGATATGCACGTCGCCTAATGTGGCGTCATCTGAAATAAGATTTGCAATGGGACGGCCGAACTTCCCCGGATGGGACCTCCCGGCCATTAATGCCACACGATTATTTCATTTTTTCCTCCTCCTAAACTATTTGTGTCTATCCGCAGTTTCGGCTGTGTATGCCCATATCACATATTTGATATACAGTTAACAGATTTCACTCGTTTTTGTACACTTATTTCACCTGTATCCCTAGCGAGTTCCACCCTGCAGTTTCGTTTTCAAGCACCTCTGTGTTTATGACGTCTTATTTCTGAACTACCTGTCTTAAAATGATATAATTTGCAGGTACATTTAGCGCCATATGTGCAAAATGTCTACGAAATATGTTGCGAATAGAATTAATACTAAAGTAGTAATAAATTAAAACATCGTGCATGACGTGGGAGTTTCTCACTTGGTGTTTACGACGTCGTTTCCCCTGACTTATGTTTCGTACAATGATATAATTTTGCAGGTACATTCAGTGGTATATGTGAACACTATCTGAAAAATGTGTCGTGAATAGAGTTAGCAGTGAAGAAGTAATAAGTTAAAACGTCATGCCTGATGTAGTTTTACTACATGAATAGCGAAAATGCAATAAGTGATAAGCTTTTTCCGTTTCATTATTTTGTTGGTGGTGTCAGCGGGAAAAAGTTTCTTACAAGTTTGAAATTATGTGCAAAATTTGTTCCACGTAACTAAGTGCCCTCATTCTCAAATACTGGATGAATAAAGTCTGGATATTTGTACGTTGTGGGCTACACTTCTTTTTCACCCCCACGCCTTTGATTAGTGGGTGGTCTTCTCCCCCACAGTGGTTCTTTCCAAACAGTAAGTGATGTGTATACCAATTTTGGTGCAGATCGATCCAGTAGTTCAGGAGGAGATGTGCAACATACATAAACGCATCTGTTTTTATATGTATTTCTCGTGTAGGGTACAGTCCGGTGGATCAGAATGGAACGCAGGGCATATCAGTTTATAAAATGGCTAAGAGAACGGATACATAGGACATATCCGTATCTTCCTTTTGTTCTAAGAGACTAGAGTATAAGAAACATGAATTTAGGAAAAAGTCACTCGTGAGGAATACAGCTTGCATTTTTCACACACGATAGCCTGCAAACTGTAGAAGCATATGAACAAGTAGATTCTTTCTTCCTAGATTTTCTAATGGCATTCTTTACGCTACCACTTATTCGACCGTAAAATTTGATGAGGTTACACAGCGAAGGGCATAAAGCCTACAATAGTTTCCACAGAGACAGTCTGACGAAAGGTATATGAGCAAATCTCAGAAATTAGTCTTAAAATGTAAAGTTAATGAACGAATCCAAAAATTCCTAGGCTCAAATATTTTTTTTTCATAGCACCTAGCACATTACAGTGGATGAAGGACGTTTAACAGAAACGGAAGTTTTCTTCAAGTGTACAGCACGGAAGCGCAATTGGAGTGCTAATACCATTATTACGCACAGATGATTTAATAAACTGTCAGAGGCACTCTCAGGTTGTTTCGTATATGAAATTATCGTCGTTGGATGTAATACTATGAAACTGTTTGAAAAGGGAGAAACGAGCAAAGTCAGTACTATCACTTTTGTTAGTAGTTGTGGCAAAGAACATCTTCACAAAAAATCGCAAATAAGATACCAGTGCAAAAAATTCTAGAATACTGACCCAGAGTCTAGAGTCCTAATCAAGTATATACGTCAGCAGAAACTGAACGAATTCAAATACGCGCTACTAACGGGTCAATACGTACCGTAAGAAAGAGTACTGGAGGTGCTGACGGAACCTAAAAGAAAAAAAAAGACGAAACTTTCCTAACGAAATCCAACAGGGTAAATTTAAAGAACCGGTACTTAGAGGACGACTACGCAACAACTGTGCTACTGCCATCCTACCATATATCGGGCATAGGCTCATGTGACTACATTTGAAATGCGCCCTAACGTAACAGTTATCTCTCTCGGTGTCTGTAAATTTTGTTACTAGTTGCAAATACTTTCTCAGAAATACCGTGACACCCACTGATAAAACGCCTTTGGAAACTTGAGGAAGTTCCTTTGTTCTAGTACGCATATTCGACAGAAGAAGCAAATTACGTAGCTGTGAATGTACAACTGTTGAACAGTATCATCTTCTATTTTTCACACCTTTCATATGTAACGGAAGATAGAACGAGGTGACGTTGCAGCCATAGGTTTCTTCATAATGTGAAAAACCTGACTTTGGATTTGCTCAGTCATCTTGGTTTATATTTTGTGCAGGTACATTCTGTGGAAATGCGATTTTCAACAACGACGTTGTGGGGTATTCACTTTTCATTCTTGTGAAAGGAAGCCCTTGTTTGATCCGTAAGTTAGCTGTCATGAACATTTAACTCTAAAACAAATTTCAATAGTAGCTTATCACTGGTGTAAAATGGATGAGTGGTATCTCAGTCGTGAATATGAAGTAAAGTAATCGACCATAAAATGTAGGTCGCCATGAAACTTTAAAAGACTTACTTACATTTAAGTGTCTTGAAGAGACGATATTTTCACACGCAATCTACACTCTACAATATGGCTGTTGGGATTTTCTGTATCGATAGCAGTCGAATGACTTCGATTAGTATCATCTGCTTTTACGCTCGCTACCAGTATGTTTACTACATCAACAAATAAGACAATTTCAAGCTTAATTACACACAAAATCCACAGATTGGTGATTTTATATGTCATTTCTGGCTTTGTAGACACACACACACTCAATTAGCACTGTTTTGTTGGCTACGTGAGGTTGGCAATTAATACCAGTTAGAGGCATTCGATTCCTATCGATTCAGTTAGTTCCAGCAAACATAACGCCCCTGACAGTCCTCTCTGCCATATGTTGGGAAATGCGATATTTTTTAGTTATCAAAGGCGAACAGATATCTGAAGCAAAATGCATCACAATCGTCACTCTAAAACTGCCAGTCCTATAAAGCCAACAGTTTCATCTTCAGTGTAAATCAATACTCAAACCATCACAGTTATTAGTTGCGTTTCGAATGTGAGTGTCTTCGGATGGTAGTGAAGGGTAAACAGAAATAAAGCGTCCTCACGTCGTCTTTACACATTTTCACCTCATCGTTCCAGGCACTTCTGATATTGCGTCACAGGCTTTTCTGAGTTCGACGCATAAAATTCGGTTATCTTATACGTCCAACCATTTTACCGCAAAAATACCCATATTTCCAGTTTTCAAGGTGCAAGAAGAGATGGCAGTCAATGGCTGCGAGATAGTTACTGAATTTGAATGGGTGAAAGTGTCCCATTCGGATATCTGAATTTCCTCTACAGTGGTAGCACAATGTATGGACGCATCTTTTCGTAATGAGACAAATCTTTGCAACAAAAGAAAAAGGAAATAACGATGAAAATATTGGGAAGGATAATTGATTAAAAGCTCGTATATGCCACTTTCTGATTATACTAAATCTTGACCACTATTTCATTGTCATAGGTTAGTCGCTAACAGTGTTACATAAATATCATTCAAGTTAGGCTGAAATCATAACGAAAATTTCTGATAAATAGCTGCAGGAAAGCGGTACTCACCAGCTCGCCAAGGAGATTCGGTAGACCTTCCGCCTCAAGCGTTGTAGCTAGAACTCCCTTCCTCCACAACAGACAGTCCGCACTGAACTGAGAACTGCGCTTTGGCGCAAGTGTTGCTGGGACACCGAACCCCTCCTCCCGTGAAGCCAATCAGCAACTTCGTGTCAATCACGTGATTTCAGCAGAGAAACGAAAGAAATGGGTGAATACTGCCTACAAGAATTTTTTCGTATTCCTTTTCTAAAAATCAGAATAATGCCAGCTCCTCAAATTTCTATTTGTGCTACTTACCCAAATAGCTCTCTCTCCCCCATCTCCCTCCCTCCCTCCCTCCCCCTCTCTCACTCTCTCTCTCTCTCTCTTTCTCTCTCTGTGTGTGTGTGTGTGTGTGTGTGTGTGTGTGTCATAACATGGCATTTACTGCTCTCGGAGCTCTAGGTTCATAGTTTTCTTACCGAAGCTGTGGTAAGAACTTGCATAACTTGAAATTCAACCTGTTAGACATATAATCACTCCAGAATTGTGCCCATGAGCATACATTGAATTTCAAACCGAATTCTATGTTAATAAGCAATGTTGTTAGTGATAGATGTAATGAATTAGCGGAACAAGAAACTTTTCGAGACAGATTAAAATATGCAATTGTTAAACATCTTCATAAGAAGTGTGACAAAGAAGACTTAAATAATTATCATCAAATTTCCTAACTGATATACTTTTTCAAAATATTCGAAAAGTAATTTTCTCAAGAGTTATGTCACATGTAAAGAGAAACAGGTTACTTAACATATCACAGTTTGGATTCCAAAACATTTGCTCGACTTGGAATGCTATGTATACATTCACTCAACAAACATTACAAGCCTTAAATATTAAAATATCGGTAGTTGGACTTCTTTGTTATCTTTCCAATGCGTTTGACTGTGTAGATCATGTTACATTCTTAGAAAAACATGTTTTATTTAATCGATGACTTTATATACAGCAGCTTTGAATCATAGTTAAGAAACAGACTGTAAAAAGCAGTGATGAATGATTCTAACAATGTTGGAAGGGTAGAAAATTTTAGTGTTTGGGAGGGGGGGGGGACTCACAGAGGAAGTTCCATTCCTATTCCTTATAAATGTGATTGACCTTGCACTTAACATTCAACAAGCAGAATTGGTACTTCTAGCGGACGTTTCTAGCGTTATAACAAATCCGATTAGAGAGAAAACCACAAAATAGATTGTTAATGACGTTTTTCAAACAATTATTAAACAGTTATCTGGAAATGGACTGCCCCAATTTTTTTTAGAAAACACATTATACCCAGTTCTGTGCAACACATGAGAGAAATACCAACAACTGATGCAGCGCATGAACAGGTGTCAGTAAATAGGCAGAAAGGACCAAATTTTTGGGTGTACATACTGATGAAAGCTTGAACTGGAAGAAGCATATTACTGAGTTTCTCAAACAATTAAACTGAGCTACATTTTCTCTTCGTGTAATTACTGTTCTTGGAAACAAACGAATCGACCTCTTGACATATTTTAATTATTTCCACTCAATAATGTCCTACGGTATAATTTTCTGAGGTAACTCATCACGTAGAAAGAAAGTGCTGACTACACGAAAGCGCACAGTAAGAATGACTTGTTCACCAGCGTTCGTCATGTAGATACCTCTTCACGAAGTTAGGCATTTTAGCTACCCCGTCACAATACATGTATTCGCTAATGACATTCATCATAAATAATCCATTATATCTTGAGAAGAACAGAGATGTCCATACCTACAACACTAGAGGGAAAAATGACCTTTTTACCCAGTTTTAAAGCTGTCAGTGGCACAGAAAGGCGTTCAATATGCAGAAACAAAAATTTTTGTCATTTGCCCATTAACACAGAACTTCTGACAGCTAGCAAAGCAAGTTTTAAATAGGACCTAAAATCATTTCTCATGGACAGCTCTTTCTGTTTCATGGATGAATTTCTATTTTAAAACTGGTAGCCTATAAAACAACAACTTGTTTTTAAGTGACGTTGCATGAGTAGGTTTAAAAAGTTGTTATGTTGTGGTCTTCAGTCCAGAGACTGGTTTGATGCAGCTCTCCATGCTACTCTATCCTGTGGAAGCTTCTTCGTCTCCCAGTACTTACTGCAAACTACATCCTTCGGAATCTGTTTAGTGTATTCATCTCTTGGTCTCCCTCTACAATTTTTACCCTCCACGCTGCTCTCCAATACTAAATTGGTGATCTCCTGATGCCTCAGCATATACCCTACCAACTGATCCCTTCTTCTAGTCAAGATGCGCCACAAATTTCTCTTCTCTCCAATTCTATTCAATACCTCCTCGTTAGTTATTTGATCTACCCATCTAATCTTCAGCAATCTTCTGTAGCACCACATTTCGAAAGCTTCTATTCTCTTCTTGTCTAAATTATTTATTGTCCACGTTTCACTTCCATACATGGCTACACTCCATACAAATACTTTGAGAAACGACTTCCTGACACTTAAATCTATACTCGATGTTAACAAATTTCTCTTCTTCAGAAACGCTTCCCTTGCCATTGCCAGTCTATATTTTATATCCTCTCTACTTCGACCATCATCAGCTATTTTGCTCCCCAAATAGCAAAACTCATTTACTACTTTAAGTGTCTCATTTCCTAATCTAATTCCCGCAGCATCACCCGATTTAATTCGACTACAGTCCATTATCCTCGTTTGGCTTTTGTTGATGTTCATCTTATATCTTATTATTTAAAAAATAATGTGTTTATTTATGTTAACATTAATCATGTATACATATAATAAAAACTGACTCCTTCCACACCATTTCGATAAAATAATCGTTTAAATGATTTATAGAACATGTTACTAACTGTGTGAGTTGACATTCCATGTTTTCCAGAAGGATGACAGCCCATTACATTTTACCAAATAGCCGACTGGAATGCCGTTCGTTGCGGCACCTAGACCTCCAGGAGACTGAATTTTCATTCATCGCTGTCTAAGGTGTGTGGATTATTTTTAATTTTGGTAGAGCGTACGTAGTTTTTATTGGAAATAAAATGTTAGAATTGTGAATCCGATTTTGAACAAATACACATCACCCTGCACAAGCGGTGCTCTACGAAGAAGGAAAACTAAACACACCTCGCAAATAGTGTGAACATGTCACTAATTCTGCTCCATTCCTCCTCTCCAGATCATAAAGAGACACTCTCATGGTGCTGTAGGACTACTATATCTGGGAGAACGGATGTATATGATACTCAGTATTGTAGAACACTCAGTATAATGTCGTTTACTGAAACTGAACTACACTTCTCGGACAATCACTATATACACACAAAAACAAATAACTGGTAGACGACCATTCATGAAGAGCATCCGTGAGGTCCGTCGGAGCTGGTCCTAGCTCAGCAAGGACCTGGCTGTACTGCTGCTGCGCTGGCCTTATAAAGCCGGCGGAGGCCGACAGAGTACTCCAACTTCCCCTGTATCTGTGAGGCGACCTCTGCAGAAAAAGGTTCGCATTAGTTTCTAGCAAGTTCTGTTTGTTTTAAAGAATAGTTTTCCTCTTGGTTGCGCCTGCAAGTGCTTGTGTATGTTACATGGTACACAGGGGTGTCTTGAGTGTAGTCTGCGTGGCAGGGGCCGTCTGTGGCAGACGTAACATACCACCCTTCTGGGGGGGGGGGGGGGGGGGGGGAGCTGCGCGACAGATCGATAGGTGCTACGTCGTGGAGATCTGTGGCAGCAGCTCCCTAGAGGAGGCTGTGGAGGCTGACTCTTGGAGAATATGGTGCTGTACATCCTGCGATGCGGGCTGACCTGCGTACTGGTTGTGATGGTGGCATGGGTGGGACCAGTGGCATCGGTTCATCTTCATCGGTGGCCATCGGCTGTTGGGGAGGCGCCGAAGAGGGGCCGGGCAGCTGGTCCGTGGGCTGCGGCTGCCGTGTTGGTGGTGCTGGTGGCGGCGACTGATGCCCTGTAACGTCTCCCACGCAACGATTAGATGGCATTAGTGAAGAGGTCTGTGTAGGTGGTCTGGAATGGGTTGTAGAGGTGGCGGTGGTACGTGTCATAGAATGTGGTGCAGGTGTCGCAGGGTAGCGAGGACGCAGTTGATTTCGATGGCGATGGACTATGTGGCCATCCAAGATGACATCAAAAAGTTGGCGACCCCGCGAACCCTGGATGACGGAGGGCAGCCAACCTGCTTTAGTGCCAAAACCTTAGGTCCAGACTAAGGAGCCAGGCAAGAACTGGGACTGTCCAGGAGGAATCTGAATTCTTGGAGAGGGCAAGAGAAGATGTAGGAGGGTCCTGGGTTGGCGGCCATGGAGTGTTTCCGCTGGGCTTTTGTCCCCTATCAGAGTGGCTCGATAGGAACTGAGGAAAAGCGTCAGAGCATCTTCAAGGCAGTGGTCTTTGGTATATTTGAGCATTTGTGTCTTGAAAGTTCTGACCAGGCGTTCCGCTTCCCCATTGGATTGGGGATAGAAGGGCGGGGTGAGAAGATGCTGGATGCCGTTGTCGGTGCAAAAGGAGAGGAATTCCTGGCTTCGAAATGGTGGTCCATTGTCCGTGATGATGGCTTTCGGTAATCCTTCCAAGCAAAATATTTTTGCTAGTGCTGATAAGGTAACGTGCATGGTGATTGCTGAACTCCGAACGACGTACGGGAAATGGGAAAATGCATCTGTGACTTGGAGCCATTGGTGGCCCAGAAATGGTCCCACGAGGTCAAGGTGGATGCGTTCCCAGGGACTGTTCGGCATAGGCCAGGGAAGGAATTTTTTGGGGGATGGGGCAATTGTTGGGCACAGACGTTAGAGCGCTGCACCATCTCTGTGATGTCAGACATGAGGCCAATCCATAAAACATGCCTCCTGGTGAGGGATGTGGTGCGAATGATCCCCCAATGCCCTCGGTGAAGAATGTGGAGGATCGTCGGCTCCAGGGATCTCGGAATGATGACCCTCGGTTCTGCTGAATCTAAGCGAAGGACGACTCCATCCACCACCGAAAGCTGGTGTCGGATGGAATAGTACAACCGGAAATGGCGTTGATCCTGAGGAGGTGGCGAGGATGGCCAACCATGCATAACGCCGTGTTGGACGACTCGGAGGAGGGAATCTTCTGCAGTGGTTGCAGCTACTTTGACAGCTGTAACGGGAAATGCCTCCGGGGCTTCTTGCACCTCATCATCAATCTGTAAAACGAGGAGGTCCAACTGGTCAAAAGCAGGGTCCAGACCTTGTGGTAGACGCAACAAGGCATCCGCATTGGCGTGCTGGCAGGTGGTACGGAAACGCATGGTGTAGCGAAATTGGGATAGGAACAACTCCCAATGCTGGAGACGTAGCGATGTTGTTCAAGCCGTCTGGATATGGCCTGGACTGGCGGTGGCTGGAGGTGGTGGTTTTTGCGCGACAAACGGACGCTAAATGGCCTTCCCTGCCGCAGTGAGTGCATTGAGCCCAGCGGTCTGGGCAATTTTCTCTATCATGTGTTGAATAGCAGGTGGGGCAGGAGGGCAGGCGGAGACGATCCCCACGACGACGGTGCTGGTTGTGTTGTATTGCAGTGGCTTCTGGCTCCGGCCAGGATGGTGCGACTCGGTGTCTTGTTGTGGAGGCGGTCTCCGACTTCGGCGGCGGTAGGAGCGCGGCGTTGAGCCCAGGATTGCTGCGACGTCTTCGGTGTCCGTCGTGGCGTCGTCACTGATTGCTGATACATCTGCCCAGGATTCCAGTCGACGATCGGCGGCTGTAGAAATTTCGAACTTATAGGCTAGTTCTATGACCTGCTCGAGGGACGGGCCTTCTAACTTGAGGGCGTCGAGGCGGAAAGCGGCGTCTGGAGCTGCCTGTATCAAGTGGTCACGCACCATGTCATCGGCGTATGATTCTTTGTAAAGAGGTGTGTGAAACTTACATTTCCTGCTGAGACCTTACTGCTCGTTGGCCCACTGGCGATAGGTCTGCTCGGGTTTCTTCCGGCATTGGTAGAACTCGACGCGGGCTGCGAGTGCGTGATATCGGCGTTTGTAGTAGGCATTTAACGTCGCACAGATGGCTGTGAAGGTGAGGGAGTCGGGGTCCAGCGGCTGTAGTTTCGTGAACAGGACGTACATCTTCGATTGGTTCCAAGACAAGAAAAAAAGAGCGCTGCTTGTCTTCTTGGGTGACTTGATGAATCTTGAAGTGTTGCCGGATACGTCGTTCGTATGTTTCCCATTCTTCAACTTCATCGCTGAATGATTGGAATGGCGGCGGCGTCGCGGGGCGGTGGAGGCTTCGGATTTAGGCGATCAGTTGTGTCTGAGTTTCCAAGAACTGGGGCAGAAGTACTTGAAAGAATTGTTGCCATTCCGTATATGCTGCTGTCGTAACCATGTTGTTCGTCGGTTCGTTCCACTATACTCGTAGCCACTATAGAATACTCAGTATTGTAGAACACTCAGTATAATGTCGTTTATTGAAAATGAACTACACTTCTCGGACAATCACTATATACACACAAAAATAAATAACTGGTAGACGACCATTCATCAAGAGCGTCGGTGAGGTCCGTCGGAGCTGGTCCTAGCTCGGAGAGGAACTGGCTGTAGTGCTGCTGCGCTGGCCTTATAAAGCTGGAGGAGGCCGGCGGAGTACTCCAACTTTCCCTTATCTGTGAGGCGACCTCTGCAGAAAAGGGTTCGCATTAGTCTCTATTTTTGAAGAATTGTTTTCCTCTTGGTTGCGCCTGCAAGTGCTTGGGTATGTTATATGGTACACAGGGGTGTCTTGAGTGTAGGCTGCCTGGCCGGGGCAGTCTGTGGCAGACGTAACAGAATGCAATGGAAAATCTGACACAATCGAGGTCTCAAGAATGTAACTGAACTGAAACTTTTTTGTGTAGTATATGCTATGTTTATTGTATGTTGCAGCTCAAAATCGTTTCCTGACCATGAGTTGGAAAAGATCAATTATCTTCCACAACACGGAGATGTTCTGAGAATCTTTCATGGACCATCTCAAACTTTTCCTTGCCACTAGCTTCTATTTATTATACATAAATTTCGTTCGGTTCTATCACAATATTGTGGAACGAGCACCATCGTGAGACTGGATTTCCTGATGTGTCTGACATAGCCACTTTTACAGTATCTTAGGTAGATTGTACCATACCTATATTCGCAAATTGTTACGATACAGATGACAGGTTAAACAGCTATATACGCTAACCCCTTGACTGAGAATAACAATATTATAGAACTGAAGCAATTAATGCAACCCACTTATCTAACTCCAGTAGTCAATATGCTCGCTAGAGTATCGTATGATTGTTGAATCACTATTAACAGTATTTTTCTGGATTAGAGTAGGGTCAGTCACAGTCGTATATCAATAAATGAAATCCTGAATCGACTGTCAGACCACGAAGGACGAATTCTTACAGTTATTGACAGTTTATGCGATAAAATAAAAGCATTTTAAGTCTTTGAAGTCATTAAAATTTAGCACATTGATGAGTCAAAACGTATGACTACCTGCATAATAGCATGTTGATCCCCTCTGGAACTCAACACAGCGACGATTTTGCGTGGCAGGGATTCGACACGTTCTTGGTATGTTTCTGGAGGAATGTGACACCACATGTCTATGCATAGGTCGCACAATCCCCATCAATTATGGGCCGGTGGTGTTTGGGCGCGGAGCTAGCACCTGGTAGCATCCAATATATCTTCTTTAGCATTCATGTCAGGAGAATTTAGTGGCCATGACATAAATGAGAGTTCACTTTCTTCCTCGTTAAACCACTGTACTACTATTCTGGTCTTGTGACATGGTCAGTTATCCTGCTGAAAATGTCATCGCCTTCGAGCAAGACGTCATGCATGAAGAGATGCAGTTGGACTATAATAATTTTTACGTAGTACAGCTGCCATAGCTCCTCCGATGACAACCACTGGTCCCATGGAAGCCAAGGTGTGCCCTGATTCATGGCATGGGGCATATTTTGAGCAGTCGTTTATCCGGATAATGACATATCCAGCACGACTACCTGGTGTAACAAGAAACGTGATTCATCCTATCACGTTACTCATTTTCAGTTGACTTCACTCAGATTTATAAAAAAATTGACTATAAGAGCACTGGCAGTAGTTGTGATCATGGCGGGGTTTAACTATGAGTGTAATGCTATTAGGGGACTCAAAACAAAGTTCATAAACTTCTTGTCTGTTAACATGATGTACAATGTGAAAAGGAAGTTGATGCATTCCGTCTGTCTGAACACAATACGAATACAGGAATCAATTTCAGAGAACTATAAATCAGCAATAGGTAAAATATCGAAAAAAGGATGAATGTCATATATATAAAAATAAAATCAAACTCGAATCTTTAACTCCGATAGCTTCTGCGTAGATCAACAACTGAAAACCTGTGCTTACGAACTGCTGCTACTGGAAACGTAATATTTAATTTGTACAGTAAGTAGTTGCACACTGCGATACTTCCACACATTGTTACATTAATTTGAGTCATTATTATGCAATCTAGCAGACAAAATAAAGCAAATGATAGTCTGTGGAAATTTTAATGTAAGTTTTCTAAAATACTCAGATAAAAAGAACAGTTTGAAAACGTTATTTAATACTCACAAAATGTGGCCTTTTGTTCCTTTTCCCACCAGAATTACACAGGAAAGCAGTATGCTAATAGATAACATTTTCGTAAGTGAACACTTAGTCAGTGGTACTAATGTTTATCGAATAGTGAATGGCTTCTCTGACCATGATGCAGAATGAAGTTATATCACAGAAAAAAGTCAGAGAAGTCAATGAACGGATAACAGAGAGTTTCAAGGCAGTCTTACAGAAAGCTGACTTCGCAGGATGTGTACAATGTGGCAGATGTCAATTACAAATTTGATTTACTTATAGACGGGCTTCTACCAATCTCTACCAGCTACGATAAAGTATCATACTAAAAAGACACCAAAAAAAGCCTGGATTACAAAAGGAATCAAAATACCATGTACAAAGAAAAGGAAAAAGTTTGAAATAATGTTTTATTTTGTATGCAGTGCGGTATAGTGTTTATTTAAATGGGGAGTAGCTCCATCCAGTGTGTTCACCTCGAGGTCCAGATGCCAACTGGCATAGTTCACTAAACCACCGCCAGAGGGCGCTGTTGACCCATCTGCTCTAGAGAGCCTGTATAGAGAGAGAGAGTGGCTAACGGCCCTAAGACGGCCATGTTTCTGCAATACTTCGGGCGGAACATTCGAACGGCCGATAGTGGAGTGCTAAGTCCGCGAAAATACCTCTGTCCCCGAGAGAAAAACACGAGATAAATTGCGAGAAATACGCAAGTAAACGTTTTTCGAACGATTGAATGCTTACTGTATCAGTAATACACACCCCTAGTAGTGTAATTTCCTGCAGTGAATGTGAAAACCATTCGTCACCTAGATATTTCTGTTTTGAAGCTCGTTTGGAAGACGGATCACCGCAATAACAAGCACTTAAACAACAAATATAGGCCCTTGGGATTTGTTTTCAATCTCAAGCGCAAAAAGCTACAAATATAGGGTGTTACAAAAAGGTACGGCCAAACTTTCAGGAAACATTCCTCACACACAAAGAAAGAAAATACGTTTTGTGGACATGTGTCCGGAAACGCTTACTTTCCATGTCAGAGCTCATTTTATTACTTCTCTTCAAATCACATTAATCATGGAATGGAAACACACAGCAACAGAACGTACCAGCGTGACTTCAAACACTTTGTTACAGGAAATGTTCAAAATGTCCTCCGTTAGCGAGGATACATGCCTCCACCCTCCGTCGCATGGAATCCCTGATGCGCTGATGCAGCCCTGGAGAATGGCGTATTGTATCACAGCCGTCCACAATACGAGCACGAAGAGTCTCTACATTTGGTACCGGGGTTGCGTAGACAAGAGCTTTCAAATGCCCCCATAAATGAAAGTCAAGAGGGTTGAGGTCAGGAGAGCGTGGAGGCCATGGAATTGGTCCGCCTCTACCAATCCATCGGTCACCGAATCTGTTGTTGAGAAGCGTACGAACACTTCGACTGAAATGTGCAGGAGCTCCATCGTGCATGAACTACATATTGTGTCGTACTTGTAAAGGCACATGTTCTAGCAGCACATGTAGAGTATCCCGTATGAAATCATGATAACGTGCTCCATTGAGCGTAGGTGGACGAAACTAAAATGAGCTCTAACATGGAAATTAAGCGTTTCCGGACACATGTCCACATAACATCTTTTTTTTATTTGTGTATGAGGAATGTTTCCTGAAAGTTTGGTCGTACCTTTTTGTAACACCCTGTATACCGTACATTACGTCTAATAAAATCATAAGCAGTGTACCACTTGTGACGCGCAAAAATGTTTGAAGACCTGACAAGAAGTATTCATAAGACGTTCTCACAGATTGAATGCGTCTCATGGGTAACTTTACCATTAAGAAACATTATTGATATCAGGCGATGTAAAATGCACTGCAGTAACGAACTAATATAACGAGAAAACTATTTCTAACAAATATTACTATCTCAATTCAGACCATAAATCTACAGACGTGGTACGCCACAGAATGGAAAAGTTTTCAAAGACGATTTGTTCAGTAAAAAGTTTTCAAGTGAATAGTTCTGAAATGCGGAAAACATGTGTTAATAATTTATCCGTGTCGAAACTCAGGCGATGATAATAGTGAAACACAAAAAATGCCTTGTGTTCTGGTTCGCAAATAACCTGAAATTGACGTCACAATTTTCCGTTACCAGTGAGAACGGGCGGATTCAGGGTTCATAAAAAAAACTTGTGGCGAGAGGCACGAAAATTTAATGAAACGTAGTACATAAAAATCATTAAATTTGAATAGTTGTTGGTGTTATGGTTTTACAAGAAAACAAGAGCAGGCGCCTGAAACTGAGAGTTACTTCAATGAAGTAAAGAAGCAAACAATTTTGGTTACAGGATTAACCTTTACAAAATCTATGAATATATGCAATTAAGGAATTAGTAGCTGCCCTGCGTTGTGAGATTCTGTAAGAGATAAGATGTTAACAACACAAATGTGTGTTAATTCATGTTCCTCTCCAATTACAACTGATTGCGATTGCCAATTTTCATCGTTTGGTCATAATTCCTCAGCCTATTTCTTTGTTAAAATGGTTCAAATGGCTCTGAGCACTATGGGACTCAACATCTTAGGTCATAAGTCCCCTAGAACTTAGAACTACTTAAACCTAACTAACCTAAGGACATCACACACACCCATGCCCGAGGCAGGATTCGAACCTGCGACCGTAGCAGTCCCGCGGTTCCGGACTGCAGCGCCAGAACCGCTAGACCACCGCGGCCGGCCCTTTCTTTGTTAGATGATGCAGAATATATTTCCAGCCATTTGGATTCACAAAGATGACAGTAGTCAAACATGAGCATTGCTCAAGTGTATAGCATCTCAAAGTGCTTCTCAGACTTTTCAGGTGCCTTTAAACTTTCAGACTATGTACAAACCTAAAATATACAATGCATTTATATCTGTCTGGACTTACCTCAGAATAGCTGTGTCCTGCATTCAATTACATGAAGTTTTAGGTCATTTCCTCTTGACCAGACATTACAGAATGCAAGGAGGAATAAATTTGAAACAAGAGCTCCATATACACAAATTTCTGTAGTGTCTAGTACAAATCATGGACATACACTCTCTTTGCCACAGAATATGAATATTCAGGTTGCAGCCATTAGTGAAGAATTGCACCTCCCAACTGACCTACGCAGTGTATAGCTTCGAGGTGGCCTGTAATTATGATAAGCTGTTCTCATTGCAATCCTACGTAGTTTCCTATCCACATGGCCATTATCAACAATACAGAATTAGATTAGATACATTGGTCCATAGACCCCACAGCAAAACAATCTATCATCATTTTCATAAGTTGAGGCACGTTTAGCATCATGTACCACTGGTTGTTTTATTTTATTCATATAATGGAGTCTTATATTATGGGCAGACAGACAACACTGCCTCCACCCACCTTAAAGATATTTTAGTCAAAGACAGAAAGAAGAGGAAGTGTAGAACATAATGAGACATGAATGTATAAATATGGAAATAGATGACTTTTTCAAACAATTATTTGATGAAGCATTTCCTGAAATATTTAATTAGATTTTCCAGGAGTGGAATGATTATTGGCAACAGGAAATCCTCTGGAAATTCCAGGTATCTTCAGACATATCAACAACATACAGAATTACCAATACTTGTTACTTTATTTTCAGCATAACAAACAGATATAGAACAAAGTGTACATCACTAAGAATGTAGGCAATTAAAGGTAGTGAGTAAAATAGAATGCAACATCTCTGTTTGTCAGTAATTAACAACAGACACCATTGCCCTAATGAAGGCTTTAATTAACAGCAGAAACAAAATCCATCATACAGTGCGTAAACAATATAGACATATAGATTTGTTGGGTACAGTACTTGAAATTCATTTTCATTATATACATATCAATTAACACTATGGAATAATGTCCAGCAGGACACTCATAACAAGGAACTAAAGGGTAGCTAAATATTAGAAATAAGTTTAGTGTGATACTTAATGCTAAGAACTTGGTATATTTTATAAAAAAATTCTTTAGCAGTGGTGAAACTTACCTACAACAGAATTTACTAACACAACTCACTGTACACCATATAACTCTATTCTACCACTAGTGTTTGTGCTATTGTCTAGCAATAGGCAGTCAGTTATTTAGTGTTCAGTATTGAAGATAAAACTCCTAGAGCGTTAAACAACAGTATACCTGCCAAGAGAATGCATTAATAGGATGAAAGGGCTTTATTTGACGGTGTTAATATACCGCTGATACCCAAATACAAACCCACTACATTTCAAACACACTAAGTTTCTTCCTGTGCTCACAGATTAGGTGACAATCAAAATGTAGGAAATTGCAACAATTCCCAGCACTGTCATCTTCCACGAAGATAGTAAAAACTATTCAAAAAACAGGCTTATGAATCACTTGCAGTAGACTTCTGGGCAAAGAACGATTTGACTTCAGATTCAGGAAATGTAAAACATTTGCGGTGACACCATGTAACCTTCGAGCCCCTAGAACAACAAATTTTTTTAAAGAAACTTGACATGCTTAAAGTGTTGAGGATAATAAGGAAATGGTTTCTACCCTACCTTGAAAACCGAATGAAATGGATAACTGAAACATTTAACTGGATTGGTAAGCATCTCTCAGAACAAGAATATGTAAACATGGAGGACACTATGCATAGCATACAATACTATTCTAAGTTTACATTAACGATTACACATAATGTACCACACTGACAGAAACAATACTGTTCACAGACGACAGCAACATTTTATTTAATGCTCAGTCACCAGAAATACTGAAGTAATAATTTACCTATTGTAGCACAAATATAGACAATAAATAACAGAACTACACAGATAAACTGAACAATGACCTTCAGGATAACAAAGAAATCTGACCTTGTAAATCTGAACAAAAATTATATGAGTCCCAAACATTAAATTCTTTGCTGTGTATTTTGATGAGCAACTAATATATGACTAGCACATCAAATAGCTTGAAAATATAATGTATGCACTACAAATACTGGACCATCTATGTGACTCCTTATGGTTAAAAACATGTTACTTGGTTGGTGGAAATGGTGTTATCATTCTGAGATCTGATGGGACATGAAAATTTTACTGGTCATTAGATATAACTGAAACACAATCCTTCATCCCAGAAAAATTCCAGAGCTGAAGCACAAGAAACGATTTCTTATAACTGTCACATAATACAGATCGGGTTCACTACAACTATCATGCTGTCATTCTGGATTGAGCCGTATCAGTTTCAGAGCACATAAACTTCAGACCACAGCTGGCTTCGTGACTGTGAAAAGTACATGACCCAGAAACTTTCATTTTGCTGAACTTATTTGGTTCTATTACATGTGTTGTTAGCTTGGGAGCAAGTTTCAAATCATTATCCTGAGCTAAATAATGTAGTTCCTTAATATGATTACAGTAAACTGCTGGGGATGGCAACTTATAGTAGTCCCTTATCCTGTTAGGAACGTTTATAACAGTGTGGGACAGTAAACATTATCTAATGTTTTTTAAAAGGTATGGCTCATCTGCAATAAAGTATATCCTTCTACCTGGATCTTCAGGATTTAAAATGTAATTCTGAATGACATCATTTTTTCCAGAAGCAATTCCAAAATGTCTCCACATACTTTGATTTGCAGCACCCATATCTGATGTCACACACTGTACATGTAGTCCTATATGTTCACTGCATTTAATTATATGTAAAACGATGTTACACAAGACTTTACCGGTTACATTACTTCCACTAAAATGATATGGCAGTACTTGCTTCCATCTGGAAGAGACACCACCCAAAAGAAAAACACAAGCATGTGTGGCAACACCTTCATGGCTTGGAAGGGTAACGTGGCCAGTAAACTCATCTGTTCCCACATCAAATTCCCTGCTTGGAGAATTGACATTTCATCAAGCAGTAGAACACAGTCAAGTTCTTTTTCGTTCGTACTTTCAATCTTTTCTTTGAGAAGTGTGAAGACTTGGTCTGGTATACCAGAACTGAAGTTCAAATCGTGAAGTTTCCTCCTTAGAGTACACTGTGATGGCAATGGGAAGCCTGAACGAATTAAATAATCAAATACTTTGCTACCACATGCAAATTTCAACTGGAGAGCTTTTTTCGCACTACTCGCTGTCCATTTCACTTTTTTCTTATTTAAAGTCTTCAGTTGATTGTCATTAAACAATGTTTTTAGTTTATGTAAAACTAAGTGACACGTACTGCAAAGTTTCTTTTTTGGTCGTGTATTCCTCAAAGTAAGACGACTGACCGCCTTCTTGAGAGCTGAAATCTGTCTCTGTTGAACATGAATGTAACCTTCTAGTTTATGTAATTTTTCTGCGAGTTCACATTCTGCTGGTTCACTTATGTCACTGTCTTGCACACTACACATGGGATCTTCGTCAAACTGCTGCCTGATTTCTATAACAGTCTCTGCTGTGGGACTGCTGCTTTCATTTTCTTGAGTTGGATGCTGATGGCGTAGTTTAATTTTCTTTCTTTTAAGCTTTGGTACCACGAGAGAAAAATCTTTTGGTACGGTGTTGGACTTGAGCTTCGTCTTGCCATCGACCCTCACTTTCTCCCACTGGTCATCAGTGAAATGTTTCTATAATAAAGACCCAAAAGAAAGGAACTGTGGTACACTACTGGCCATTAAAATTGCTACACCAAGAAGAAATGCAGGTGATAAACGGGTATTCATTGGACAAATATATTATACTAGAACTGACGTGTGATTACATTATCACGCAATTTGGGTGCATAGATCCTGAGAAATCAGTACCCAGAACAACCACCTCTGGCAGTAATAACGACCTTGATACACCTGGGCATTGAGTCAATCAGAGTTTGGATGGCGTGTACAGGTACAGCTGCCCATGCAGCTACAACATGATACCACAGTTCGTCACGATTAGTGACTGGCGTATTGTAACGAGCCAGTTGCGCGGCCACCATTCACCAGACGTTTTCAATTGGTGAGGGATCTGGAGAATGTGCTGGCCAGGGCAGCAGTCGAACATTTTCTGTATCCAGAAAGGCCCGTACAGGACCTGCAACATGCGGTCGTGCATTATCCTGCTGAACTGTAGGGTTTCGCAGGGATCGAATGAAGGGTAGAGCCACGGGTCGTAACACATCTGAAATGTAACGTCCACTGTTCAAAGTGCCATCAGTGCGAACAAGAGGTGACCGAGACGTGTAACCAATGGCACCCCATACCATCAAGCCGGGTGATACGCCAGTATGGCGATGACGAATACACGCTTCCAATGTGCGTTCACCGCGATGTCGCCAAACACGGATACGTCCATCATGATGCTGTAAACAGAACCTGGATTCATCCGAAAAAATGACGTTTTGCCATTCGTGCACTCAGGTTCGTCATTGAGTACACCATCGCAAGCGCTCCTGTCTGTGATGCAGCGTCAAGGGTAACTGCAGCCATGGTCTCCGAGCTGATAGTCCATGCTGCTGCAAACGTCGTCGAACTGTTCGTGCAGATGGTTGTTGTCTTGCAAACGTCCCCATCTGTTGACTCAGGGATAGGGACGTGGCTGCACGATCCGTTACAGCCATGTGGATAAGATGCCTGTCATCTCGACCGCTTGTGATACGAGGCCGTTGGGATCCTGCACGGCGTTCCGTATTACCCTCCTGAACCTACCGATTCCATATTCTGCTAACAGTCATTGGATCTCGACCAACGCGAGCAGCAATGTCGCGATACGATAAATCGCAATCGTGATCGGCTACAATCCGACCTTTATCAAAGTCAGAAACGTGATGGTACCCATTTCTCCTCCTTACACGAGCCATCACAACAACGTTTCACAAGGCAACGCCGGTAGTCTGCTGTTTGTGTATGAGAAATCGGTTGAAACTTCCCTTATATCAGCACGTTGTAGGTACGCCACCGGCACCAACCTTATGTGAATGCTCTGAAAAGCTAATCATTTGCATATCACAGCATCTTCTTCCTGTCGGTTAAACTTCGCGTCTGTACCACGTCATCTTCGTGGTGTAGCAATTTTAATGGCCAGTAGTGTAAATTGATATCTGAAAAACATGTTTACATAAATATACTATGCATGGGGCTTAATTAAATATTAATGAAAATATTTTTTAGTAGCTGTAAGTCCGATTACGCAAGTCTCGTAAACGGCTGGCCCTGACTAGTATTATTACGCAATCTGACTGCATGAACAACAACAAAGAATGAAATGAAAATTTCAGTTAATACAATTAATTAATCAAGTCCCCAGCAACTATAAAACCTACGAAACAACAAACACAAGTGTAGCTGTTCTGTATGTGGTAGTATGACTCAACGCACATCTGGCACGGTTCTTCTTCAACAAGACAAGAATTTTTAAATACCAATTATACTGACGTGATAAAAGAAAATTAGAAATACTATAATTGCGCAAGAAAACCAGAATTACACTCTAATACAAGAACACACGCCAGATGCTTTGTTGACTGAACCTGCAATGACAAATTATTCAGGTCACTGAAAGAATAAAAGAATAAAAGAAAATACCTCCATATATATTGACGAAATGCACTCTGACCATTACAATATCTCCATTAGAACAACATCTGCTATCTCTCCCATCAAACCACTGCATAAAACATGGAACAACACTCTCCACTACCACATCTCACTCTGACTTCACGACAAGCAGTGTCCACCACAACTTCTCGGCAAGCACTGCCTGCTGCTACTTTTCAATAATCACTGCCAGTGGAGGCGGCGGAACAAAACTCTCAGGCGCGATCTCTGGCGCTGTGGCTCAGTGTAGCCACCTTTCATATGCCCTTCCTCCACGGGCTAGAATTTGATGGTATTTTTGCCAGTATTGGTGATGAAAATACCACCAAATTCGTCAAAAAAAATTCAGACAAAAATAAAAGATAATATTAATACGTAAATATCATATAACTAGATAAAATTTTGGCTTTGCACTGACCTTACAATAGCCTAATATATAAAATACAGTAAGGAATACAAATTCTTTCATACATATGACTTTACATAATAGTTTACACAAATATCATGTGGTTAAACAATTCAATCGATAGCGTCAGCAATGACGAATATGAGCAGGTAAGAGTCTTATAACTTTTCACAAACAGTAATACACAAAAAATCAGTTTATACAAATATTCACATAAAATGTTTTCACAACAAGTGGTTGACAGTTCCAGCAGTAGCACCCAGCAATGTCGAGTAGGTGCAGACACCATCAGGTGACATCATTTCAGTAGAAGCAGTCCATCAGTGGCACCCAGCAATGTTGAGCAGGTGCAGACAGCAACAGGTGACATCATCTCAGTAGAATCAGTTCCATCAGTTTCACCCAGCATTGTGGAACAGGTGCAGACTTCAACAGGTGACATCATTTCAGTAGAAGCAGTCCATCAGTGGCACCCAGCAATGTTTAGTAGGTGCAGACACCATCAGGTTACATCATTTCAGTAGAAGCAGTCCATCAGTGGCACCCAGCATTGTGGAGCAGGTGCAGACTCCATCAGGTGACATCGTTTCAGTAGAAGCAGTCCATCAGTGGCACCCAGCAATGTAAAACAGGTGCAGACTCCAACAGCTGTCATCATTTCAGTAGAAGCAGTCCATCAGTGGCACCCAGCAATGTTTAGTAGGTGCAGACACCATCAGGTTACATCATTTCAGTAGAAGCAGTTCATCAGTGGCACCCAGCATTGTGGAACAGGTGCAGACTCCATCAGGTGACATCATTTCAGTAGAAGCAGTCCATCAGTGGCACCCAGCAATGTTTAGTAGGTGCAGACACCATCAGGTTACATCATTTCAGTAGAAGCAGTGCATCAGTGGCACCCAGCATTGTGGAACAGGTGCAGACTCCATCAGGTGACATCATTTCAGTAGAAGCAGTCCATCAGTGGCACCCAGCAATGTTTAGTAGGTGCAGACACCATCAGGTTACATCATTTCAGTAGAAGCAGTTCATCAGTGGCACCCAGCATTGTGGAACAGGTGCAGACTCCATCAGGTGACATCATTTCAGTAGAAGCAGTCCATCAGTGGCACCCAGCAATGTTGAGTAGGTGCAGACAGCAGTCCATAATATTCACTATCACTGATCACAATGTTCATCAGCGTTTATTAGCAGAAAGTAAACATGTCCTATTGGCACCAATCATGTAGAGAAAGTACAAGTAACAGTCCATAATTTTGACATAATTTGCATTTGGCAAGAACAGATCGAATACGTTTTTCCATATTACTGAAGTAGCAATTTTCCTGTAATTTATGAAAGCATTTTCTGGGACCAAAGTGTGCATAACTGAAATGCGTATACCAAATCAGCTTATTAACCCACTCATCAGGAATACAAACTAACCAAACAGAGTTGTCGACCGATTTTCGTTTAAAAAGAATGTCGTTGCGAACTAAATAATGCTGTCTAATCGCTACGCTTTCCTTTCTCCTCCACTTCTCCTTAATGTCCTTCCAGATTGGATCCTTATTTTGCTCCTTAGCGATGTCCTGGAGCGAAGATGAAATAAAGTTCTCAAACGCAACACCTTGAATATACATCAAACAATAATTGTTTTCTATGCAGTCCTCTTCAGCACTTTGTTTCAAACCCACAGGTGCACGTGATAAAGCATCAGCAACAATATTTGAAGAACCCTGTATGTAAACAATACTAAAGTCAAATTCCTGTAGGTACAACGCCCATCGTGACAATCTGCCATGAGTTAATTTTGTCGACATAAGAAATTCCAGAGCTCGATGATCGGTGTAAACCTTAGTATGTCTGCCAAACAAAAATGTGCGAAATTTTGTAAAAGCCCAAACAACCGCCAAAGCTTCAAGTTCCGTTATCGAATAATTCTTTTCTGATTTAGAAAGAACACGACTTCAAATGCAATAGTTTTCTGGACTACAACGCCGTTTTCTTCTATCTCTTGAAATAAATGTGCACCTAGCCCTTTGTATGATGAGTCCGTTGCCAAACAAAAATCTTTAGATAAATCCGGATGTGAAAGAAGTGGAGCAGCAACTAAAGCATCACGAAGTTGTTCAAATTCTGACTGAGCTTCCTCATCCCAACACCAATTAGATTTCTTTCCAGATAGTTCACCTAAACGAGGTGTGGCCAAATCGTCCAATCTAACAAAGCGTCTAAGAAAATTACAGACACCAAGGAAACTACGAACATCACGTTTTGTGGTAGGAACAGCATAATTACGAATAGCGTCTAGTTTTTCTGGATCAGGAAGAATACCTTCTGTAGAAATAATGTGACCGAGAAATTTCACCTGAGAACGACCAAATTCAGATTTTTTCTAAGTTCACTGTAATGCCAACTCTTACAAAAATACGTAACAATGAATCCAAAATTTTGTTGTGCTCACTCCAAGAATGTTTAGCAATAAGAATGTCGTCGACATAAGAAGTAATATTGTCACGATGATAAACAGGTAAAATTTCATTTAAACTACGAATGAATGCTGCTGAAGGTAAAGTCCAAACGGTAATTTCTGAAGTCACTTTTGGGTAAAAGAGTCATATCCGGTTATTGTTTACTTACTCACTAGATAGATTGATAGTTGAAGAGTTGTTTTGACAGATGCAAAGAATAGTAAAAGAGTAGGCAGCGGTACAGAAAACTAAAAGAGAAATAGCACCACTACAGCTCGGGGCCCTATGCTCGCTACGGCACATATTCACTTGGAGTAGTGAATCCCCTGAGGACATTAATAGCTGCACATAAATTTCAGTTTGTGACTTAGTGGCAAATTTGGCGGAAATGCGTACGTAAATTGATCTAACCATGAACATGGATGTATGTCATTCTTAGAATTGCCGAAGATCTTAAATTTCCAAACAGTCAAAAAGTGTTTATAGTCAAAGTTTTCGCCTCGTGGTGACAAAGACCTACCGCGTCTGTCCCAGTCCGAATGTCGATTATTGTAAAGTTCGCGCGCCTGGCGATCTCTTGTTGCATCCCGTAAATGAAACAAATTATTTTCTTCAAAGCCCTCTGCTATCCGTGATTCTAAATTTCTTCTGCTATCTTTTCCTACGATTTCGCCTTCGATCTGTTTGACTTGCTTTCGTAATGCCTCAACTTCCCTTTTAACGCGTTCATTAAATTTTCCCTGATTTTCAACATGCTTATTTATGTTCTGGTACTCTTCGGTTTTGCCGGCCTAAGTGGCCGTGCGGTTACAGGCGCTGCAGTCTGGAACCGCAAGACCGCTACGGTCGCAGGTTCGAATCCTGCCTCGGGCATGGATGTTTGTGATGTCCTTAGGTTAGTTAGGTTTAACTAGTTCTAAGTTCTAGGGGACTAATGACCTCAGTAGTTGAGTCCCATAGTGCTCAGAGCCATTTTTGAACTCTTCGGTTTCTGCAAATGGCAATGGTGCTGTATCATCTGAATCTCTGTCCCCATTTAAAATAAGACTTGTCAATTCGTCTGAAATCTCCTCCACTCTTTCCGATAAATCACCTATTTGTTCTTTCTGTTTATTTACGTCTTCCGTAAGTGTCGCGACTCGGGTTTCAGTATTAACACATTTGGTAGTTAACTGTTCACATTGTTGTGTTAGGTTATTTATTCTGTCATTTGGTACGGATTCCTCGATTCTCTCAAATATTTCTTCCTTATCTTTTGCACGTTGTAAATTTAACTCTGAAAATTTCTGTACTATCACGCGATCTCTTTCTTCCTGTTCTCTATCCTGTTCCTTTTGTCTGATTTCTACTGAAATTAATCTATTATTGTGAGCATTAAAAATTGGTTGTACTTCTTCTCTGATTTCTTTCTTTAATTCATCTTTCATATTTTTGAAACATGTCCCTATTCGGGAGTCTAACCGTGTTTCCAAAGTTCCCATCTCTGTTTTTAATTCAGATCCAAACCGTGTTTCCATTGTTCCCATTTGTGATCCCAGTGAGTCTAACCGTGCTTCCATTGTTCCCTTTTGTGAGTCTAACCGAGATCCCAAATTTAATACTGCACTCATCAACTGCTCCATGTTAACTGTTTCAAAATTCTTTTCGCCCCTAACATTTCCCGCAAAACCAGCTTCCTTCGTCATAGCTGTAAAGCTATCTGTGTTCGATACTATTTCAGAATCTTCTATCGTTAATCTCGTATTCTGCGAATTTTCTGATTGAGAAAAATTTTGAAATGGTTCCGGACTATTTTCCCGACTTATTACATTGTTTTCCACTTCATTATTCATCACACTGTTTTCCTCTGTTGGCGAGTACGCCATGTTAACAATTTCGCCATTCTCACCATCCATCATTTTTGCCTTTTTCATCGATCGCGTAATCATTTACAAATCATAAAAAATTCGTCACTGTACGAAAATTACACACAATGACTCCTCATCTTCAACAATACCATTCACACGAAATATTTCCCTCAAACACGATTAATCGAACAATTGAAATAATTGCACCAAATCGTCAAACGCGTATACAAGGCAATAAAAATTAAATTTTGAAAAATACCATTAGAAGAATGCCAATTACCAAATCTACACATGCAAATTAGACTACAATTACTAAACTACAAATTACTACTACAATACTAATGTCTACTATTTTTACAATCAGAAGATTCCAAGGGACGATCCGAGGCAGCGGTCGCTACGTGCATGGGGGCTTTGTTAAATAATAAAAAATGCAAATATTTTTAGTAGCTGTAACTGTATGTCCGATTACGCAAGTCTCGTAAACGGCTGGCCCTGACTAGTTTTAGTACGCAATCTGACTGCTTAGAATGACAACAAAGAATGTAAGAAAATTTTCGTTAACACAGTTAATTAATTAAGTCCCCAGCAACTATAAAACCTACGAAACAACAAACACAAGTGTAGCTGTTCTGTATGTGGTAGTATGACTCAACGCACATCTGGCACGGTTCTTCTTCAACAAGACAAGAATTTTTAAATGCCAATTATACTGACGTGATGAAAGAAAATTAGAAATACTATAATTGCGCAAGAAAACCAGAATTACACTCTAATACAAGAACACACGCCAGATGCTTTGTTGACTGAACCTGTAATGACAAATTATTCAGGTCACTGAAAGAATAAAAGAATAAAAGAAAATACCTCCATATATATTGACGAAATGCACTCTGACCATTACAATATCTTCATTAGAACAACATCTGCTATCTCTCCCATCAAACCACTGCATAAAACATGGAACAACACTCTCCACTACCACATCTCACTCTGACTTCACGACAAGCAGTGTCCACCACAACTTCTCGGCAAGCACTGCCTGCTGCTACTTTTCAATAATCACTGCCAGTGGAGGCGGCGGAACAAAACTCTCAGGCGCGATCTCTGGCGCTGTGGCTCAGTGTAACCACCTTTCATATGCCCTTCTTCCACGGGCTAGAATTTGATGGTATTTTTGCCAGCATTGGTGGTGAAAATACCACCAAATTCGTCAAAAATAATACAGACAAAAATAAAAGACAATATCAGTATGTAAATATCATATAACTAGATAAAATTTTGGCTTTGCACTGACCTTACAATAGCCTAATATATAAAATACAGTAAGGAATACAAATTCTTTCATACATATGACTTTACATAATAGTTTACACAAATATCATGTGGTTAAACAATTCAATCGATAGCGTCAGCAATGACGAATATGAGCAGGTAAGAGTCTTATAACTTTTCACAAACAGTAATACACAAAAAATCAGTTTATACAAATATTCACATAAAATGTTTTCACAACAAGTGGTTGACAGTTCCAGCAGTAGCACCCAGCAATGTCGAGTAGGTGCAGACACCATCAGGTGACATCATTTCAGTAGAAGCAGTCCATCACTGGCACCCAGCAATGTTGAGCAGGTGCAGACAGCAACAGGTGACATCATCTCAGTAGAAGCAGTTCCATCAGTTGCATCCAGCATTGTGGAACAGGTGCAGACTCCATCAGGTGACATCATTTCAGTAGAAGCAGTCCATCAGTGGCACCCAGCAATGTTGAGTAGGTGCAGACAGCAGTCCATAATATTCACTATCACTGATCACACTGTTCATCAGCGTTTATTAGCAGAAAGTAAACATGTCCTATTGGCACCAATCATGTAGAAAAAGTACAAGTAACAGTCCATAATATTCACTATCGCTGATCACACTGTTCATCAGCAGAAATTAAACATGTGCTAGTGGCACCAATCATGTAGAAAAAGTACAAGTAACAGTCCATAATATTTACTATCACTGATCACACAGTTCATCAGCAGAAATTAAACATTTCTCAGTGTCACACATCATGTTGAAAAGTGCAGGTAACAGTTCATAATATTCACCATCACTACTCAGACAGTTCAAGCATGAACAATAGTTTGAATACACATACAAATGCTTTTACAATGCTCTTACACTAAACATACAAATTCTAATAAACACACAAATGATGTCAGGTAATTGTCATATTAACTATCACAAACATCAGTAAACCTATAATATTTATGGGTGTCAGTGCAAGCCACTACAAACAAATAAAATAATATTTAGGAGATAGGTGGGTAGGATTAGGAAAGGAAAACACACAAAACACACTCACTCATCTTTCATCCACATTAAGTACTACTGTGTAATTGAATAGTGTTAACTGTGTAAATCCACTTCTGTCAAAATTTCATGTTCATCATGTGTATCAAGTAGTAGTGACAGCAATGTATAACAGTCAATAATAGTTAAGTCAACGTCATAGTCATCATGTCAAGACCAATGTTTGCCAAGCCAGATCAAAATGTACGGTTGCTGAACAACTGTCAGTGTGCCAAGATATGCAACTTCCTCTCTCCAAAAAAAAATGTACATACTGTTTAGTGATTTAAAAAAGTGTGTGTAGACAATCTTCCTTCCATTTTAGTGTTCTAGTCTGCTATCTTCATCCTCCTTGTTCCATATAGAACAACACAAAAAAAAAAAAATATGTACCTCACTTATTTTACCTCTTATACACCAAAACTCCCATCAACTTCATATAATCTCAGTAATACCTCTTCAATACGTCGATACATATAAACCTTATTGCCAGTTTCATTTCACTTCCATAACGACTCTTTCCTCTAGTCAGTATCCTCGAACAAGTACAGATAAAATCCTAATGCAAACCTCATCATCCCATACAATCCGAAGACAGACTGTCAACACACAACCTCTGTGTAATCCATCTGACCAAAATCTTCTACTCATTATGAATTGTAAACAAAGAATGCATACATGACCTCTAAAAGACTTAGTTCGAATAACTCTCAGTAATTAAGTACGATTACGGAGTGTGAATGATCCTAATATTTCACAGTGTGTACACCACTTCAAGAATTATGGCAAATAGAAGCAAACATGTGGAGTATTTCTTGTGTCAAGTGTCACTTCCTATTTCAGTTGCTCACGAAAAATGCAGTGTAATAACTGTGTTGGTATGTCATGTCGTTAGCTTCCTTTCTATTAGCACAAATTTATACAGATTCCATAAAACCTCCAGCTCATGTGACTTCTATGACGTTTCTTGTACTAAAGTCGCTCGTCGAATTACTGCAGTTCATTTTCTTATGTTAAAATATAAAGCACTGAGCGTAAGCAAAACAAGCAATAGCGAGTAAATATACCAGTAGTGAACAGAATGTCAACAAGTGGATGCAGCACAATTCTTACAACGAGGCTCTGCCAAGCGAACAATCTGTAACTAATACAATAGTGTAACCTAAACCCTGTGTTCATACACAGTACAACAGCATTTCTATATACCAAATTAAAGAGTAGTTGTGACAACAAACAGAAATGTATAAATATGCAATCCATACGCATAACAGCAAACATATCTTACGTAATAAACAGGTCATTAGCATCGTATTAGTGTAAGCAAATAAATGTTCATATGTAATTATAATAAGTAAACATGAAGGCGCAAGCAGATAAATCACAAAGTATAACTTACATACCTAACCACATCAGCACAATTAATCAGGTGACAATTATAATTTGAATAAATAAGCACAGCAGGCACATAATAAAAAAAATATGACATCAGTGAAAAAGCATAGCAGCCAAGCGATGCATAATATACACAAGTTACAACTCAGTTCATTAATAATCATTGTCAAAATCAGTTAACGTACGCAAGCACGTCGCTTCACAAGTAATTTCATAGAACATGTAATTAGCACAAAGTATGAATCACGTAATCGGAGGAGTAAATTACGTCTAAAGTACGTACCTAAGTGCAAATATGTTACCTGAAAAATAAACTCAATTAATAATTACCTTTTTAGTTTATTACTTTCTTCTTCGAAATGACATTTTTCCTGAAATTTTCTCGATAGCAAGTCGTCTTAACGTCGGACACGCACAGAATTTACCTGAAGTTCTTAAATATTTTATAGAGCCGTATCCTGAAAAATACTGAATGTTAATAACAGAATTCATCAAGTCACTATAGCTTTATACTGATTTTATTCGGAGAAAGACTGTGTATTTGTTTACGGCTGTCAGTGCACTCGCACCGAGCGCTCGATCAGCTGTGGCGCGTGACGTAGAAAGCAATTGTTTGCGGTCAACGACTGCCCTGTGCGGCGCGCAGACTTGACTGTTGCTTTGAGTATATGCCGCCGCCAAAACACAGCGCGGTATCCTTTGTACTCTCTGCATGTTTACGTAAACTGTTGGTTTCTCGAAAGTATGTCATTCCACAAAAATTTTAACGTTTGATATATGATGTATTCCCTTAGAGCGTCGTGATTTAAGAGTTTCTACTTCATCAGTGTTATCATGAATAATTTTGCGAATTCTATATGGACCGTTATAAGGCAGAGAAAATTTGCGACACAAGCCTTTTCCTTTGTGAGACAATCGATGAGACTTAATTAAGACTTTTTGACCAACTGACAAGATTTTTAAACGACCAGGACGCTTAGCTGATTTCTCTCTTCTAGCAGCTGCAGATGCAATATTTTGTAGAGCCAGGTTGACAACTTCAGATTGCCGCAGTTTCTGTGAAGGCGGAAAAGGAACGATTTCAGAAATGCGATTTGTCGGTGCTTTGTTTTTTAATATCAGTATAGGCGGTAAAGAAGTTGAGTCATTAGGAAGTTCATTCAGAATGTTTTGAAAAATATGAAGATACTGATCCCAAGTTCTGTGATTCTGATGACAATAAAGACGACACAATTTATTGATTTCCTCCATCCACCTCTCTGAAGCGTTAGATTGAGGGTGAAAAAGTGAAATGAAGATTGGTTTAATTTTACGACGCCGTTGAGTACGAAGCCAAATTTTAGAACGAAACTGTGATCCATTATCTGATATAACCTTATCAACATGACCAACTTCTTTAAGAAAATGGTTAATGAAAGCATTAGATACTGAACGAGCTGTTGCTTTGCGTAACGGTGTAAAACACACATATTTTGATGTCAATTCCACTGCTACGAAAATGTACGCAAAACCATTAGTAGGACGAACCACTGGACCGAACAAATCAACTGCAGCCATGTCCTTTAATTTTGCTGGAATGATAGGAAACAACGGTGCTCTATGAGAAATTGTTGGCGGCTTAGCCTTTTGACATAATTTGCATTTGGCAAGAACAGATCGAATACGTTTTTCCATATTACTGAAGTAGCAATTTTCCTGTAATTTATGAAAGCATTTTCTGGGACCAAAGTGTGCATAACTGAAATGCGTATACCAAATCAGCATATTAACCCACTCATCAGGAATACAAACTAACCAAACAGAGTTGTCGACCGATTTTCGTTTAAAAAGAATGTCGTTGCGAACTAATTAATGCTGTCTAATCGCTACGCTTTCCTTTCTCCTCCACTTCTCCTTAATGTCCTTCCAGATTGGATCCTTATTTTGCTCCTTAGCGATGTCCTGGAGCGAAGACGAAATAAAGTTCTCAAACGCAACACCTTGAATATACATCAAACAATAATTGTTTTCTATGCAGTCCTCTTCAGCACTTTGTTTCAAACCCACAGGTGCACATGATAAAGCATCAGCAACAATATTTGAAGAACCCTGTATGTAAACAATACTAAAGTCAAATTCCTGTAGGTACAACGCCCATCGTGACAATCTGCCATGAGTTAATTTTGTCGACATAAGAAATTCCAGAGCTCGATGATCGGTGTAAACCTTAGTATGTCTGCCAAACAAAAATGTGCGAAATTTTGTAAAAGCCCAAACAACCGCCAAAGCTTCAAGTTCCGTTATCGAATAATTCTTTTCTGATTTAGAAAGAACACGACTTCAAATGCAATAGTTTTCTGGACTACAACGCCGTTTTCTTCTATCTCTTGAAATAAATGTGCACCTAGCCCTTTGTATGATGAGTCCGTTGCCAAACAAAAATCTTTAGATAAATCCGGATGTGAAAGAAGTGGAGCAGCAACTAAAGCATCACGAAGTTGTTCAAATTCTGACTGAGCTTCCTCATCCCAACACCAATTAGATTTCTTTCCAGATAGTTCACCTAAACGAGGTGTGGCCAAATCGTCCAATCTAACAAAGCGTCTAAGAAAATTACAGACACCAAGGAAACTACGAACATCACGTTTTGTGGTAGGAACAGCATAATTACGAATAGCGTCTAGTTTTTCTGGATCAGGAAGAATACCTTCTGTAGAAGTAATGTGACCGAGAAATTTCACCTGAGAACGACCAAATTCAGATTTTTTTCTAAGTTCACTGTAATGCCAACTCTTACAAAAATACGTAACAATGAATCCAAAATTTTGTTGTGCTCACTCCAAGAATGTTTAGCAATAAGAATGTCGTCGACATAAGAAGTAATATTGTCACGAAGATAAACAGGTAAAATTTCATTTAAACTACGAATGAATGCTGCTGAAGGTAAAGTCCAAACGGTAATTTCTGAAGTCACTTTTGGGTAAAAGAGTCATATCCGGTTATTGTTTACTTACTCACTAGATAGATTGATAGTTGAAGAGTTGTTTTGACAGATGCAAAGAATAGTAAAAGAGTAGGCAGCGGTACAGAAAACTAAAAGAGAAATAGCACCTCTACAGCTCGGGGCCCTATGCTCGCTACAGCACATATTCACTTAGACTAGTGAATCCCCTGAGGACATTAATAGCTGCACATAAATTTCAGTTTGTGACTTAGTGGCAAATTTGGCGGAAATGCGTACGTAAATTGATCTAACCATGAACATGGATGTATGTCATTCTTAGAATTGCCGAAGATCTTAAATTTCCAAACAGTCAAAAAGTGTTTATAGTCAAAGTTTTCGCCTCGTGGTGACAAAGACCTACCGCGTCTGTCCCAGTCCGAATGTCGATTATTGTAAAGTTCGCGCGCCTGGCGATCTCTTGTTGCATCCTGTAAATGAAACAAATTATTTTCTTCAAAGCCCTCTGCTATCCGTGATTCTAAATTTCTTCTGCTATCTTTTCCTACGATTTCGCCTTCGATCTGTTTGACTTGCTTTCGTAATGCCTCAACTTCCCTTTTAACGCGTTCATTAAATTTTCCCTGATTTTCAACATGCTTATTTATGTTCTGGTACTCTTCGGTTTCTGCAAATGGCAATGGTGCTGTATCATCTGAATCTCTGTCCCCATTTAAACTAAGACTTGTCAATTAGTCTGAAATCTCCTCCACTCTTTCCGATAAATCACCTATTTGTTCTATCTGTTTATTTACGTGTTTCCGTAAGTGTCGCGACTCGGGTTTCAGTATTAACACATTTGGTAGTTAACTGTTCACATTGTTGTGTTAGGTTATTTATTCTGTCATTTGGTACGGATTCCTCGATTCTCTCAATTATTTCTTCCTTATCTTTTGCACGTTGTAAATTTAACTCTGAAAATTTCTGTACTATCACGCGATCTCTTTCTTCCTGTTCTCTATCCTGTTCCTTTTGTCTGATTTCTACTGCAATTAATCTACTATTGTGAGCATTAAAAATTGGTTGTACTTCTTCTCTGATTTCTTTCTTTAATTCATCTTTCATATTTTTGAAACATGTCCCTATTCGGGAGTCTAACCGTGTTTCCAAAGTTCCCATCTCTGTTTTTAATTCAGATCCAAACCGTGTTTCCATTGTTCCCATTTGTGATCCCAGTGAGTCTAACCGTGCTTCCATTGTTCCCTTTTGTGAGTCTAACCGAGATCCCAAATTTAATACTGCACTCATCAACTGCTCCATGTTAACTGTTTCAAAATTCTTTTCGCCCCTAACATTTCCCGCAAAACCAGCTTCCTTCGTCATAGCTGTAAAGCTATCTGTGTTCGATACTATTTCAGAATCTTCTATCGTTAATCTCGTATTCTGCGAATTTTCTGATTGAGAAAAATTTTGAAATGGTTCCGGACTATTTTCCAGACTTATTAGATTGTTTTCCACTTCATTATTCATCACACTGTTTTCCTCTGTTGGCGAGTACGCCATGTTAACAATTTCGCCATTCTCACCATCCATCATTTTTGCCTTTTTCATCGATCGCGTAATCATTTACAAATCATAAAAAATTCGTCACTGTACGAAAATTACACACAATGACTCCTCATCTTCAACAATACCATTCACACGAAATATTTCCCTCAAACACGATTAATCGAACAATTGAAATAATTGCACCAAATCGTCAAACGCGTATACAAGGCAATAAAAATTAAATTTTGAAAAATACCATTAGAAGAATGCCAATTACCAAATCTACACATGCAAATTAGACTACAATTACTAAACTACAAATTACTACTACAATACTAATGTCTACTATTTTTACAATCAGAAGATTCCAAGGGACGATCCGAGGCAGCGGTCGCTACGTGCATGGGGGCTTTGTTAAATAATAAAAAATGCAAATATTTTTAGTAGCTGTAACTGTATGTCCGATTACGCAAGTCTCGTAAACGGCTGGCCCTGACTAGTTTTAGTACGCAATCTGACTGCTTAGAATGACAACAAAGAATGTAAGAAAATTTTCGTTAACACAGTTAATTAATTAAGTCCCCAGCAACTATAAAACCTACGAAACAACAAACACAAGTGTAGCTGTTCTGTATGTGGTAGTATGACTCAACGCACATCTGGCACGGTTCTTCTTCAACAAGACAAGAATTTTTAAATGCCAATTATACTGACGTGATGAAAGAAAATTAGAAATACTATAATTGCGCAAGAAAACCAGAATTACACTCTAATACAAGAACACACGCCAGATGCTTTGTTGACTGAACCTGTAATGACAAATTATTCAGGTCACTGAAAGAATAAAAGAATAAAAGAAAATACCTCCATATATATTGACGAAATGCACTCTGACCATTACAATATCTTCATTAGAACAACATCTGCTATCTCTCCCATCAAACCACTGCATAAAACATGGAACAACACTCTCCACTACCACATCTCACTCTGACTTCACGACAAGCAGTGTCCACCACAACTTCTCGGCAAGCACTGCCTGCTGCTACTTTTCAATAATCACTGCCAGTGGAGGCGGCGGAACAAAACTCTCAGGCGCGATCTCTGGCGCTGTGGCTCAGTGTAGCCACCTTTCATATGCCCTTCTTCCACGGGCTAGAATTTGATGGTATTTTTGCCAGCATTGGTGGTGAAAATACCACCAAATTCGTCAAAAATAATACAGACAAAAATAAAAGACAATATCAGTATGTAAATATCATATAACTAGATAAAATTTTGGCTTTGCACTGACCTTACAATAGCCTAATATATAAAATACAGTAAGGAATACAAATTCTTTCATACATATGACTTTACATAATAGTTTACACAAATATCATGTGGTTAAACAATTCAATCGATAGTGTCAGCAATGACGAATATGAGCAGGTAAGAGTCTTATAACTTTTCACAAACAGTAATACACAAAAAATCAGTTTATACAAATATTCACATAAAATGTTTTCACAACAAGTGGTTGACAGTTCCAGCAGTAGCACCCAGCAATGTCGAGTAGGTGCAGACACCATCAGGTGACATCATTTCAGTAGAAGCAGTCCATCAGTGGCACCCAGCAATGTTGAGCAGGTGCAGACAGCAACAGGTGACATCATCTCAGTAGAATCAGTTCCATCAGTTGCACCCAGCATTGTGGAACAGGTGCAGACTCCAACAGGTTACATCATTTCAGTAGAAGCAGTCCATCAGTGGCACCCAGCAATGTTGAGTAGGTGCAGACAGCAGTCCATAATATTCACTATCACTGATCACACTGTTCATCAGCGTTTATTAGCAGAAAGTAAACATGTCCTATTGGCACCAATCATGTAGAAAAAGTACAAGTAACAGTCCATAATATTCACTATCGCTGATCACACTGTTCATCAGCAGAAATTAAACATGTGCTAGTGGCACCAATCATGTAGAAAAAGTACAAGTAACAGTCCATAATATTTACTATCACTGATCACACAGTTCATCAGCAGAAATTAAACATTTCTCAGTGTCACACATCATGTTGAAAAGTGCAGGTAACAGTTCATAATATTCACCATCACTACTCAGACAGTTCAAGCATGAACAATAGTTTGAATACACATACAAATGCTTTTACAATGCTCTTACACTAAACATACAAATTCTAATAAACACACAAATGATGTCAGGTAATTGTCATATTAACTATCACAAACATCAGTAAACCTATAATATTTATGGGTGTCAGTGCAAGCCACTACAAACAAATAAAATAATATTTAGGAGATAGGTGGGTAGGATTAGGAAAGGAAAACACACAAAACACACTCACTCATCTTTCATCCACATTAAGTACTACTGTGTAATTGAATAGTGTTAACTGTGTAAATCCACTTCTGTCAAAATTTCATGTTCATCATGTGTATCAAGTAGTAGTGACAGCAATGTATAACAGTCAATAATAGTTAAGTCAACGTCATAGTCATCATGTCAAGACCAATGTTTGCCAAGCCAGATCAAAATGTACGGTTGCTGAACAACTGTCAGTGTGCCAAGATATGCAACTTCCTCTCTCCAAAAAAAAATGTACATACTGTTTAGTGATTTAAAAAAGTGTGTGTAGACAATCTTCCTTCCATTTTAGTGTTCTAGTCTGCTATCTTCATCCTCCTTGTTCCATATAGAACAACACAAAAAAAAAAAAATATGTACCTCACTTATTTTACCTCTTATACACCAAAACTCCCATCAACTTCATATAATCTCAGTAATACCTCTTCAATACGTCGATACATATAAACCTTATTGCCAGTTTCATTTCACTTCCATAACGACTCTTTCCTCTAGTCAGTATCCTCGAACAAGTACAGATAAAATCCTAATGCAAACCTCATCATCCCATACAATCCGAAGACAGACTGTCAACACACAACCTCTGTGTAATCCATCTGACCAAAATCTTCTACTCATTATGAATTGTAAACAAAGAATGCATACATGACCTCTAAAAGACTTAGTTCGAATAACTCTCAGTAATTAAGTACGATTACGGAGTGTGAATGATCCTAATATTTCACAGTGTGTACACCACTTCAAGAATTATGGCAAATAGAAGCAAACATGTGGAGTATTTCTTGTGTCAAGTGTCACTTCCTATTTCAGTTGCTCACGAAAAATGCAGTGTAATAACTGTGTTGGTATGTCATGTCGTTAGCTTCCTTTCTATTAGCACAAATTTATACAGATTCCATAAAACCTCCAGCTCATGTGACTTCTATGACGTTTCTTGTACTAAAGTCGCTCGTCGAATTACTGCAGTTCATTTTCTTATGTTAAAATATAAAGCACTGAGCGTAAGCAAAACAAGCAATAGCGAGTAAATATACCAGTTGTGAACAGAATGTCAACAAGTGGATGCAGCACAATTCTTACAACGAGGCTCTGCCAAGCGAACAATCTGTAACTAATACCATAGTGTAACCTAAACCCTGTGTTCATACACAGTACAACAGCATTTCTATATACCAAATTAAAGAGTAGTTGTGACAACAAACAGAAATGTATAAATATGCAATCCATACGCATAACAGCAAACATATCTTACGTAATAAACAGGTCATTAGTATCGTATTAGCGTAAGCAAATAAATGTTCATATGTAATTATAATAAGTAAACATGAAGGCGCAAGCAGATAAATCACAAAGTATAACTTACATACCTAACCACATCAGCACAATTAATCAGGTGACAATTATAATTTGAATAAATAAGCACAGCAGGCACATAATAAAAAAAAATATGACATCAGTGAAAAAGCATAGCAGCCAAGCGATGCATAATATACACAAGTTACAACTCAGTTCATTAATAATCATTGTCAAAATCAGTTAACGTACGCAAGCACGTCGCTTCACAAGTAATTTCATAGAACATGTAATTAGTACAAAGTATGAATCACGTAATCGCGAGCAGTAAATTACGTCTAAAGTACGTACCTAAGTGGAAATATGTTACCTGAAAAATAAACTCAATTAATAATTACCTTTTTAGTTTATTACTTTCTTCTTCGAAATGACATTTTTCCTGAAATTTTCTCGATAGCAAGTCGTCTTAACGTCGGACACGCACAGAATTTACCTGAAGTTCTTAAATATTTTATAGAACCGTATCCTGAAAAATACTGAATGTTAATAACAGAATTCATCAAGTCACTATAGCTTTATACTGATTTTATTCGGAGAAAGACTGTGTATTTGTTTACGGCTGTCAGTGCATTCGCACCGAGCGCTCGATCAGCTGTAGGCGCGTGACGTAGAAAGCAATTGTTTGCGGTCAACGACTGCCCTGTGCGGCGCTCAGACTTGACTGTTGCTTTGAGTATATGCCGCCGCCAAAACACAGCGCGGTATCCTTTGTACTCTCTGCATGTTTACGTAAACTGTTGGTTTCTCGAAAGTATGTCATTCCACAAAAATTTTAACGTTTGATATATGATGTATGCCCTTAGAGCGTCGTGATTTAAGAGTTTCTACTTCAACAGTGTTATCATGAATAATTTTGCGAATTCTATATGGACCGTTATAAAGCAGAAAAAATTTGCGACACAAGCCTTTTCCTTTGTGAGACAATCGATGAGACTTAATTAAGACTTTTTGACCAACTGACAAGATTTTTAAACGACCAGGACGCTTAGCTGATTTCTCTCTTCTAGCAGCTGCAGATGCAATATTTTGTAGAGCCAGGTTGACAACTTCAGAATGCCGCAGTTTCCGTGAAGGCGGAAAAGGAACGATTTCAGAAATGCGATTTGTCGGTGCTTTGTTTTTTAATATCAGTATAGGCGGTAAAGAAGTTGAGTCATTAGGAAGTTCAATCAGAATGTTTTGAAAAATATGAAGATACTGATCCCAAGTTCTGTGATTCTGATGACAATAAAGACGACACAATTTATTGATTTCCTCCATCCACCTCTCTGAAGCGTTAGATTGAGGGTGAAAAAGTGAAATGAAGATTGGTTTAATTTTACGACGCCGTTGAGTACGAAGCCAAATTTTAGAACGAAACTGTGATCCATTATCTGATATAACCTTATCAACATGACCAACTTCTTTAAGAAAATGGTTAATGAAAGCATTAGATACTGAACGAGCTGTTGCTTTGCGTAACGGTGTAAAACACACATATTTTGATGTCAATTCCACTGCTACGAAAATGTACACAAAACCATTAGTAGAACGAACCACTGGACCAAACAAATCAACTGCAGCCATGTCCTTTAATTTTGCTGGAATGATAGGAAACAACGGTGCTCTATGAGAAATTGTTGGCGGCTTAGCCTTTTGACATAATTTGCATTTGGCAAGAACAGATCGAATACGTTTTTCCATATTACTGAAGTAGCAATTTTCCTGTAATTTATGAAAGCATTTTCTGGGACCAAAGTGTGCATAACTGAAATGCGTATACCAAATCAGCTTATTAACCCACTCATCAGGAATACAAACTAACCAAACAGAGTTGTCGACCGATTTTCGTTTAAAAAGAATGTCGTTGCGAACTAATTAATGCTGTCTAATCGCTACGCTTTCCTTTCTCCTCCACTTCTCCTTAATGTCCTTCCAGATTGGATCCTTATTTTGCTCCTTAGCGATGTCCTGGAGCGAAGACGAAATAAAGTTCTCAAACGCAACACCTTGAATATACATCAAACAATAATTGTTTTCTATGCAGTCCTCTTCAGCACTTTGTTTCAAACCCACAGGTGCACGTGATAAAGCATCAGCAACAATATTTGAAGAACCCTGTATGTAAACAATACTAAAGTCAAATTCCTGTAGGTACAACGCCCATCGTGACAATCTGCCATGAGTTAATTTTGTCGACATAAGAAATTCCAGAGCTCGATGATCGGTGTAAACCTTAGTATGTCTGCCAAACAAAAATGTGCGACATTTTGTAAAAGCCCAAACAACCGCCAAAGCTTCAAGTTCCATTATCGAATAATTCTTTTCTGATTTAGAAAGAACACGACTTCAAATGCAATAGTTTTCTGGACTACAACGCCGTTTTCTTCTATCTCTTGAAATAAATGTGCACCTAGCCCTTTGTATGATGAGTCCGTTGCCAAACAAAAATCTTTAGATAAATCCGGATGTGAAAGAAGTGGAGCAGCAACTAAAGCATCACGAAGTTGTTCAAATTCTGACTGAGCTTCCTCATCCCAACACCAATTAGATTTCTTTCCAGATAGTTCACCTAAACGAGGTGTGGCCAAATCGTCCAATCTAACAAAGCGTCTAAGAAAATTACAGACACCAAGGAAACTACGAACATCACGTTTTGTGGTAGGAACAGCATAATTACGAATAGCGTCTAGTTTTTCTGGATCAGGAAGAATACCTTCTGTAGAAATAATGTGACCGAGAAATTTCACCTGAGAACGACCAAATTCAGATTTTTTCTAAGTTCACTGTAATGCCAACTCTTACAAAAATACGTAACAATGAATCCAAAATTTTGTTGTGCTCACTCCAAGAATGTTTAGCAATAAGAATGTCGTCGACATAAGAAGTAATATTGTCACGAAGATAAACAGGTAAAATTTCATTTAAACTACGAATGAATGCTGCTGAAGGTAAAGTCCAAACGGTAATTTCTGAAGTCACTTTTGGGTAAAAGAGTCATATCCGGTTATTGTTTACTTACTCACTAGATAGATTGATAGTTGAAGAGTTGTTTTGACAGATGCAAAGAATAGTAAAAGAGTAGGCAGCGGTACAGAAAACTAAAAGAGAAATAGCACCTCTACAGCTCGGGGCCCTATGCTCGCTACAGCACATATTCACTTAGACTAGTGAATCCCCTGAGGACATTAATAGCTGCACATAAATTTCAGTTTGTGACTTAGTGGCAAATTTGGCGGAAATGCGTACGTAAATTGATCTAACCATGAACATGGATGTATGTCATTCTTAGAATTGCCGAAGATCTTAAATTTCCAAACAGTCAAAAAGTGTTTATAGTCAAAGTTTTCGCCTCGTGGTGACAAAGACCTACCGCGTCTGTCCCAGTCCGAATGTCGATTATTGTAAAGTTCGCGCGCCTGGCGATCTCTTGTTGCATCCTGTAAATGAAACAAATTATTTTCTTCAAAGCCCTCTGCTATCCGTGATTCTAAATTTCTTCTGCTATCTTTTCCTACGATTTCGCCTTCGATCTGTTTGACTTGCTTTCGTAATGCCTCAACTTCCCTTTTAACGCGTTCATTAAATTTTCCCTGATTTTCAACATGCTTATTTATGTTCTGGTACTCTTCGGTTTCTGCAAATGGCAATGGTGCTGTATCATCTGAATCTCTGTCCCCATTTAAACTAAGACCTGTCAATTAGTCTGAAATCTCCTCCACTCTTTCCGATAAATCACCTATTTGTTCTTTCTGTTTATTTACGTCTTCCGTAAGTGTCGCGACTCGGGTTTCAGTATTAACACATTTGGTAGTTAACTGTTCACATTGTTGTGTTAGGTTATTTATTCTGTCATTTGGTATGGATTCCTCGATTCTCTCAAATATTTCTTCCTTATCTTTTGCACGTTGTAAATTTAACTCTGAAAATTTCTGTACTGTCACGCGATCTCTTTCTTCCTGTTCTCTATCCTGTTCCTTTTGTCTGATTTCTACTGCAATTAATCTATTATTGTGAGCATTAAAAATTGGTTGTACTTCTTCTCTGATTTCTTTCTTTAATTCATCTTTCATATTTTTGAAACATGTCCCTATTCGTGAGTCTAACCGTGTTTCCAAAGTTCCCATCTCTGTTTTTAATTCAGATCCAAACCGTGTTTCCATTGTTCCCATTTGTGATCCCAGTGAGTCTAACCGTGCTTCCATTGTTCCCTTTTGTGAGTCTAGCCGAGATCCCAAATTTAATACTGCACTCATCAACTGCTCCATGTTAACTGTTTCAAAATTCTTTTCGCCCCTAACATTTCCCGCAAAACCAGCTCCCTTCGTCATAGCTGTAAAGCTATCTGTGTTCGATACTATTTCAGAATCTTCTATCGTTAATCTCGTATTCTGCGAATTTTCTGATTGAGAAAAATTTTGAAATGGTTCCGGACTATTTTCCAGACTTATTAGATTGTTTTCCACTTCATTATTCATCACACTGTTTTCCTCTGTTGGCGAGTACGCCATGTTAACAATTTCGCCATTCTCACCATCCATCATTTTTGCCTTTTTCATCGATCGCGTAATCATTTACAAATCATAAAAAATTCGTCACTGTACGAAAATTACACACAATGACTCCTCATCTTCAACAATACCATTCACACGAAATATTTCCCTCAAACACGATTAATCGAACAATTGAAATAATTGCACCAAATCGTCAAACGCGTATACAAGGCAATAAAAATTAAATTTTGAAAAATACCATTAGAAGAATGCCAATTACCAAATCTACACATGCAAAATAGACTACAATTACTAAACTACAAATTACTACTACAATACTACTGTCTACTATTTTTACAATCAGAAGATTCCAAGGGACGATCCGAGGCAGCGGTCGCCACGTGCATGGGGGCTTTGTTAAATAATAAAAAATGCAAATATTTTTAGTAGCTGTAACTGTATGTCCGATTACGCAAGTCTCGTAAACGGCTGGCCCTGACTAGTTTTAGTACGCAATCTGACTGCTTAGAATGACAACAAAGAATGTAAGAAAATTTTCGTTAACACAGTTAATTAATTAAGTCCCCAGCAACTATAAAACCTACGAAACAACAAACACAAGTGTAGCTGTTCTGTATGTGGTAGTATGACTCAACGCACATCTGGCACGGTTCTTCTTCAACAAGACAAGAATTTTTAAATACCAATTATACTGACGTGATGAAAGAAAATTAGAAATACTATAATTGCGCAAGAAAACCAGAATTACACTCTAATACAAGAACACACGCCAGATGCTTTGTTGACTGAACCTGTAATGACAAATTATTCAGGTCACTGAAAGAATAAAAGAATAAAAGAAAATACCTCCATATATATTGACGAAATGCACTCTGACCATTACAATATCTCCATTAGAACAACATCTGCTATCTCTCCCATCAAACCACTGCATAAAACATGGAACAACACTCTCCACTACCACATCTCACTCTGACTTCACGACAAGCAGTGTCCACCACAACTTCTCGGCAAGCACTGCCTGCCGCTACTTTTCAATAATCACTGCCAGTTGAGGCGGCGGAACAAAACTCTCAGGCGCGATCTCTGGCGCTGTGGCTCAGTGTAGCCACCTTTCATATGCCCTTCCTCCACGGGCTAGAATTTGATGGTATTTTTGCCAGCATTGGTGGTGAAGATACCACCAAATTCGTCAAAAAAAATACAGACAAAAATAAAAGATAATATCAATACGTAAATATCATATAACTAGATAAAATTTTGGCTTTGCACTGACCTTACAATAGCCTAATATATAAAATACAGTAAGGAATACAAATTCTTTCATACATATGACTTTACATAATAGTTTACACAAATATCATGTGGTTAAACAATTCAATCGATAGCGTCAGCAATGATGAATATGAGCAGGTAAGAGTCTTATAACTTTTCACAAACAGTAATACACAAAAAATCAGTTTATACAAATATTCACATAAAATGTTTTCACAACAAGTGGTTGACAGTTCCAGCAGTAGCACCCAGCAATGTCGAGTAGGTGCAGACACCATCAGGTGACATCATTTCAGTAGAAGCAGTCCATCAGTGGCACCCAGCAATGTTGAGCAGGTGCAGACAGCAACAGGTGACATCATCTCAGTAGAATCAGTTCCATCAGTTGCACCCAGCATTGTGGAACAGGTGCAGACTCCAACAGGTGACATCATTTCAGTAGAAGCAGTCCATCAGTGGCACCCAGCATTGTGGAACAAGTGCAGACTCCATCAGGTGACATCATTTCAGTAGAAGCAGTCCATCAGTGGCACCTAGCAATGTTGAGTAGGTGCAGACACCATCAGGTGACATCATTTCAGTAGAAGCAGTTCATCAGTGGCACCCAGCATTGTGGAACAGGTGCAGACTCTATCAGGTGACATCATTTCAGTAGAATCAGTTTCATCAGTTGCACCCAGCATTGTGGAACAGGTGCAGACTCCAACAGGTGTCATCATTTCAGTAGAAGCAGTCCATCAGTGGCACCCAGCAATGTTTAGTAGGTGCAGACACCATCAGGTTACATCATTTCAGTAGAAGCAGTCCATCAGTGGCACCCAGCATTGTGGAACAGGTGCAGACTCCATCAGGTGACATCATTTCAGTAGAAGCAGTCCATCAGTGGCACGTAGCAATGTTGAGTAGGTGCAGACACCATCAGGTGACATCATTTCAGTAGAAGCAGTTCATCAGTGGCACCCAGCATTGTGGAACAGGTGCAGACTCCATCAGGTGACATCATTTCAGTAGAATCAGTTCCATCAGTTGCACCCAGCATTGTGGAACAGGTGCAGACTCCAACAGGTGTCATCATTTCAGTAGAAGCAGTCCATCAGTGGCACCCAGCAATGTTTAGTAGGTGCAGACACCATCAGGTTACATCATTTCAGTAGAAGCAGTTCATCAGTGGCACCCAGCATTGTGGAACAGGTGCAGACTCCATCAGGTGACATCATTTCAGTAGAAGCAGTCCATCAGTGGCACCCAGCAATGTTGAGTAGGTGCAGACAGCAGTCCATAATATTCACTATCACTGATCACACTGTTCATCAGCGTTTATTAGCAGAAAGTAAACATGTCTTATTGGCACCAATCATGTAGAAAAAGTACAAGTAACAGTCCATAATATTCACTATCGCTGATCACACTGTTCATCAGCAGAAATTAAACATGTCCTAGTGGCACCAATCATGTAGAAAAAGTACAAGTAACAGTCCATAATATTTACTATCACTGATCACACAGTTCATCAGCAGAAATTAAACATTTCTCAGTGTCACACATCATGTTGAAAAGTGCAGGTAACAGTTCATAATATTCACCATCACTACTCAGACAGTTCAAGCATGAACAATAGTTTGAATTCACATACAAATGCTTTTACAATGCTCTTACTCTAAACATACAAATTCTAATAAACACACAAATGATGTCAGGTAATTGTCATATTAACTATCACAAACATCAGTAAACCTATAATATTTATGGGTGTCAGTGCAAGCCACTACAAACAAATAAAATAATATTTAGGAGATAGGTGGGTAGGATTAGGAAAGGAAAACACACAAAACACACTCACTCATCTTTCATCCACATTAAGTACTACTGTGTAATTGAATAGTGTTAACTGTGTAAATCCACTTCTGTCAAAATTTCATGTTCATCATGTGTATCAAGTAGTAGTGACAGCAATGTATAACAGTCAATAATAGTTAAGTCAACGTCATAGTTTGTTGACTGAACCTGTAATGACAAATTATTCAGGTCACTGAAAGAATAAAAGAATAAAAGAATATACCTCTATATATATTGACGAAATGCACTCTGACCGTTACAATATCTCCATTAGAACAACATCTGCTATCTCTCCCATCAAACCACTGCATAAAACATGGAACAACACTCTCCACTACCACATCTCACTCTGACTTCACGACAAGCAGTGTCCACCACAACTTCTCGGCAAGCACTGCCTGCCGCTACTTTTCAATAATCACTGCCAGTGGAGGCGGCGGAACAAAACTCTCAGGCGCGATCTCTGGCGCTGTGGCTCAGTGTGGCCACCTTTCAACTAAAGACAAAAAAGATAGACAAACTCTGAAAAAAAAACCTGTGAATCTTCCTGCCCAAACAGAAGCAATGATTAACTGACAAACAAATAGTCTAGTCATCTTGAATGACAAGAATCTTTCGACATCTGCTGCATAACTACATTTTAATTCTATGCTTATAATAATTTGATGTGCTACAAAAAAAACTCCACACAGGCAATACACAGGCCAAATGTCACATCTCACAATAACATCTAGCATACAACTCATGTTGTGTGCAGGGAAGAGACCCCCCCAGAGGGATCATTGCCGACAAAATTTTATTAAGTAAATTTTCAATGCACAATGTTCGGCCGTAGCCGGCTTAGGCATACTGTGGTGGAAGGTGCTGGCCGGAAGACCATGGTCGGCACATTCCTGCCACGTGCTCCTCGGTTAGACTCAAGTCCCACGGGTTGGTTGCGCTGACGGGGGTACGCTACTAGCAAGGCGCGTTGGCGGAATCAACCCTCCAATCAGAGACTAATCGTGTGATCACGTGGGGACGCGGCCGGGAGCGGCGAGGGCGGCTTGGAAACAGCTCCGCGCTCTCTTAGCTTCTGACCTCGGCCCCGAGTAGTCGCTCCTCTAGCCTCTGCCTCACTGATGAGCAGACGGCAACTCCTCTTGGGGCTGCTCAGCCCTACGTAGGCACCCCTGTACCATCATTACCAGAATAAATTGGGTCCATTCCACTCAATTAATTGTCATTTTACAACGCCCTCCGCTCCTGACTTCTATCCTGACGAACAAATGGTGTCAGAAGTGGGATGCGACCCACCTTACGGTTGTAAAATCAACTCATCAGTTGAGTATGAGTGCTACAAAGGGGCCGAGTCTGAGCAAGTAAAGGAAGGTAGACCGAACGTGGCGAGGCTGCAGCGCGCCATGCGCGTGCCAGCCGTCGCTTGCGTTGCAGAATGTGCGCGGCCGCGCACTAGCGCGCCACAAGCGCGACGCAGTTTAACGCCGGACGCGAGCCGAGGAGGTTCCGCGATGCAGTCACGCTCGCCGACGCCGCCGTCGCCGCCACTGTCCGTAGCTGCCACTGGTCACCGCCTGCGCCAGGGTCCGGGGTGCGGCCCTCGCGCCGCCCCGCCGTCGCAGCTGTCGGTGCGGTCGCCCGCCGCCTGCTGCGCCCGCGCGTGATCAACGCTCCTGCCGCCGCTCGTCGACACCGCCGCCGTCCGTCGTCTGCACGCCACCAAATAATGTAAGTCGCTCGCGACGCTACGGTGGTGTAGATGCCCACACTATTGTAACATGCCGATCACCAGGCAGCAATCGGAGGCAGGAGCAGCCGGAGCAGATGAAGATCCCCTCTTGGCGCTGCAGTCCCAGTTAAATCAATTAATTCTAACTAACGCGGAGCTTAAGCAACAGATAGATGATCTTAAAATGGCTTCTCCGCAATCTAATGTTGCTAAGCCAGTGCTAGTGGAAGAACAGCCGAAGCAGGTGATTCCACCACTCACTAGTGCAGAATCACCTGTGGCAGTAGCCACCTCTACTTTGGTGCAGAGCTTCCCAGCAGTAGCGTTTATTCCAGCGTTCGCTGGAAAGCCGCACGAGGATATTCAAACGCTTGTGCAGAATATCCAGGACATCGGAAAGCTTTGTGGTTGGCCAGATGAATTTCTCTTAAACGTGATGAAAATGAAACTCACCGGCGAAGCGCGGAACTACGTGCAGTCGGTCGAGAGCTTGAAAAATGCCCCTACCTTCCAGTCCCTTGCAACAGGGTTGATTGAAAGGTATACAGACAAACGTGGTACTAGTTACTATCGCGACTTGCTTTCCACCCTTAAGCAAAAAACGGGTGAAGATTTAGAAGCATTCGCGGACAGGATTAGAAGCGTCGCATGCCGCACGTACGCACCAAGTGCCAGTTCTGCTCGTAACGAAGTTCTGTTGGAGGAATCAGAATGTCGTGCGATAGACGTGTTTATTCGTGGCATAAACCCTCAAATAGGGGGTGAAATCAAGGTAGCTTTCCCCCGCACCATACACGAAGCCGTGCGATTAGCACTCTTGAGAGAGGAGGCGAGCCTATTTGTGGCCGTCTCCGCGCGGCAAAGCGAGCCCCGACGTGTCTTTTCGAACGATACTAAGTGTGGGCGTTGTAATAGACAAGGACATGTGGCAGAGCAATGTCGCGTGCCATATTGTCATCAGTGCAGGAACATGGGTCACCAAAGCGTGCATTGTCCAAATAGTAGGCCACAACCGCCTGCCAATTCCAGGCGAAATGCAAACCGACCACAGAATTCGGGAAACGGCCGCGGGGCAGGAAGTGCCACCCCTCCCGGCCCCCGTTAAAAATAGTGACCCCCCTATCTTATAAGGGAATCACGCAGGTGGCAAGCGTGGTTGTCGATGGTGTTAGAGGCCGCAAACCAATACGCGTGCTAATTGACACAGGCGCACAGATCAGCTTGGCATTTTTATCGAAGAGGGATAAAAGAACATTGCAACCGCCGCGGTACCATATCAGTGGTATTGGTCCCGGCATAGTGAAACCTGATGGCAGCTGTTGCGTTGAGTTCATGTTGGACTCCACAGAATATGCTTTTACGATGGAGGTTGTACGGAACAGGCGCACGGATTACGACATCATCCTGGGAAGTGACTTTCTGCGTCATTTCCAGGGGGTTATTGACTATAGGTTAAATACCGTCCAATTCGGCGACAACGTGCACCGTTTTGGACGTGACTGCACGTTGCGGGCGAGCGGAGCTGGGAAAAAAGGATCCGTTTCCCAAGTTTCGGAGTCTCCCGTAACGATGCTAAAAGCCGATAATCCCTTGGAGATACCAGAAGGCACAGGAAAGATCCTTCGGGTGCCTGTCGGGATACGTGAATCCGAAGAGGTTCATTTCTTGGTAGATCCACTCTGCCAGAATGAAACTCTTGACCAGATGCAGGTCCACGTAAAACGTAGCCTGTGCAAAGCGCAGCAAGTACAGAAAGAAAATTGCGTACCCGTGTGTCTAGACAATTTTAGTCACAAGCAAGCTTTAATACCGCGTGGTACAGTATTAGCCAGCTTACAGGTTATCACAGGAGATGAGTTGTCAAAGAGAACCCCTTCTCTGAAAAAGAAAAAGACTGCTGCCGCCTCTCAACACCTTTTGACAATCACGTCACATCTGACAGATAAGTTTAAAGCTAAGCTTAGTCACCTCCCATTGCATGAACAAAAGCTAATAAATGAAGTATTGAATGAATATTCATGGTTGTTTGAAGACAGGAAATATTTACCAGCAACAGATCTAATCCAACATGAGATTCCAACCGGAAATGCTACGCCAATAGCTCAAAAAGGGTACCGAATTCCCTACCATCTTCAGTCAGTGGTAGAGGAAACTATACAACAGCAACTAGAAGCAGGAATAATACAACCCTCTTCTAGTGCGTGGTCTAGCCCAATTGTAGTCGTTCCAAAGAAATCTATAGACGGAGAAAAATCCTATCGCCTGTGTGTAGACATGCGAGCAGTAAACAAAGTTACTATTCCAGATCATTATCCATTACCCCGGCTTGATGAAACACTCGATCGTCTGGGCAATTGCCGGTACTTCACAACATTAGACATGCGCAGTGGGTATCATCAAATTCCAATTGCTCCTCAAGATCGAGCTAAGACAGCTTTTGTAGTTCCTGGTGGCTTATATGAATTCTTAAGGATGCCTTTCGGGCTTCGCAACGCGCCAGCAACCTTTCAGCGATTTGCAGATCTGCTATTACGTGGGTTGAAACCTACTATGTGCCTTGTGTATCTTGATGATATAATTATATTTTCAAAATCCATTGCTGAACATGCTGAACATCTACGCAGTGTGCTGTTGCGCTTGCAAAATGCTAATTTAAGCTTAAAATTAGAAAAATGTTCTTTTGCTCAATCACAAGTGCAGTATTTAGGTCATGTCATCAGTTCCAGCGGAGTCAAGCCAGGTCCACGATTAACTGAAGCAGTAGACACTTTTCCTATTCCAACAAATTTAAAGGAATTACAATCCTTCCTTGGTCTTGCAAATTATTACCGCCGTTTTGTTAAAGATTATGCTACTATTACCAAACCACTTACTAAATTGTTGAAAAAGGATACGCCTTTTGTTTGGACGGATGAATGTTCGACCGCCTTTCAAACAGTGAAAACTATTTTAACTAGTTCACCTCTACTTGTTTACCCAGACTTCGCTGAACCTTTTATTTTATCTTGTGACGCATCTGATTTTGCTGTAGAATGTGTCCTAAGCCAAGTGCAAGATGGTGAGGAAAAACCCATTGGGTATGCCTCTCGTCAACTGAATAAAGCAGAAACTAATTACAGTACTACAGAAAAGGAATTGCTTGCCCTTCTTTTTGGAATTAATTATTTTAGAAGTTACCTTTATGGTCGCAAGTTTAAAGTTCTTACCGATCACTCTGCTCTGCAGTGGTTATTGAATCTTAAAGACCCTAGCAGCAAACTTATGCGCTGGGCCATGAAACTGTCAGAATATGATTTTGAAGTTCGGCACAAGCCTGGTCGGTTGCATCAAAATGCTGATGCGTTAAGTAGAAAAGTGCGTGTCATTCAATCAGATGAGGTAATCAGTTGAAGAGTTAAAAGAAGCACAGCAGATGGACGTTCAATGTCAAAGATACGCCACCTTGCCAGAATTTGAAGTAATAGACGACCTTTTGTATCGAAGAACTCCCGATGGAAATCGTTTGGTAATACCGGAATGCTTGCAGCAACGTATAATACGGCAATGTCATGATACAATCCAAGCATGCCACAGCGGAAAACGCGCTACGAACGCTCGAATTGCGACACGTTATTGGTGGCAATACCAACAACGTGACGTGGACAGGTATGTAAGATCTTGCCTGCCGTGTGCACAACGAGCACAAAATAGGCATCCGCGAGTGCCGCTGCAAACACTTCCTCAGGCATCTTCACCCTTCGAAATTCTTGCTTTAGATTTCCAAGGTCCTTTTCCACAGTCGCAACAAGGTAACAAATACATTTTGTCTGTTATTGATCACTTTTCACGTTATCTAATTTTGATTCCCCTCCCCGACATGACAGCTGAAACTGTGGCGAGAGAGTTTGTAAATCGTGTGATACTACCTTTTGGAAGTCCTGATGCCATTTTAACGGATCAAGGAACCAATTTCATGTCTGCTTTGTTTGTACAAGTTTGTAAATTGTTAAGAATCAAAAAATGGCGTACAACTCCCTTCCATCCTAAAGCCAACGGTCGCGTTGAACGCGTACACCGTACAATTTGTAAAATGTTATCCTATAATGTTGCAAAAACGCATGCTGATTGGGACAGATATGTACCGTATATTTCTTCTGCATACAACACCCGAATACATGAATCCACGGGGTATACCCCTTACGAAGCTGTGTTTGGACGGCCGATGAATTCGCCGTTCGAAATAGACAAACTACCTCAATGTGTAGAAATAAAGGAAGTAAAAGGTTTAGCCCGCCGGCTAAAAGCGATCTGGTATAAGGTAAAGAGGAATAATATCAAAGCTACCAATAAACAGTTGCACAGGCAGAACAAAAATGCCGTTTTACCGACTTATCAAACAGGTGATTTAGTGTTACTACGAAACCCGGCAATCAAAAAGGGACGAACTAAAAAGTTCTCTCCCCGCTTTGAAGGCCCGTATCGGATTGTACGGTTGACCTCACCAGTCAATGCAGAACTGTAATTAACCGATCGTACGGTGATAGTGCACTTTGACCGCCTGCAACCTTACCACGGTAGGGCTGTGTCACCACAACAGGTCGCAGCCCCCGATCCGCCTGTGTCACCTCCACCTCAAGTGGAACAAAGACGAAAGAAAACACGGAGGAGATTACCTCCACAGGGTTGTAGATACCCTTTGCGGAATCGACACCCTTATGGGTTGAGGTCGCGTGATTAATCACGCCTAATTAGAGTTTTATGTTATGTTTTATTGCAGCTTAGTTTAAGTCATTTTCTCCAGGGACTTGGAAGCAAGACGTGCCTGGCCACCACGGAGTTTCCAGCCATTCTCAATTGTCAATTTCCAGTCATGTAATGTATTTTTACTCATTTTCATATGTATGATTTTGTTTTATGTTTTGCCAGCAATGCCACGCATTAGACGTCACGCCACTGACTTGCTTCAAATGCAACCATTACACTTGGTGTTGGCAGAACCGCGGCTGCTAACTCCGAATAATATTCTTCAATGTCCTCTATTGCCATTTATTTGGCAAACCAGTACATGTGGAGTATTTTTACTCCGAGCTTTTCTTAATAGCCGGCCGCGGTGGTTTAGCGGTTCTCGCGCTGCAGTCCGGAACCGCGGGACTGCTACGGTCGCAGGTTCGAATCCTGCCTCGGGCATGGGTGTGTGTGATGTCCTTAGGTTAGTTAGGTTTAAGTAGTTCTAAGTTCTAGGGGACTTATGACCTAAGATGTTGAGTCCCATAGTGCTCAGAGCCATTTTCTTAATACTTGTTACGTTGACGTCTAGTGTATTGTACTATATGTCGTAGTTCTGTATTTGCTGCAGCTAACCGTAAGTAATCGGAACAGAAAAAACCAGGACTTGAACTGCATACGCCTCGTACGCTTTGTTTACGGGACCAGCTGTTGGCGGGGCAACACATCAGCTGTCGCCTCCCCTCCCCCCCCCCCTCTTCTCCTCACCAAGAACTGGCCAGCGGCCATCATTTTTTCTCAGCCAGTAACAGCGCTCCGCGCGATGACGTATCTTATCACCACGTGCGCTGCCGCCTCCAGCGTCTCAACACGCGGCGCGTCCGAGTAGTTATAAAAACAAACCGCAGATTACTGCCCTATCTTCCGTGTATGACGGACTACAATGCATTTACCATCATTTTATATAACTAACAGCCTTTTTAAAAAAACTCTTATTCTAGATAATTAGCAATTTCTAATTCATCGTTATTTCTTGTACACGATAAGCGCGTGATATTTGTCGCTGCAGTAGCGGCCGGTCTCTCGCGGCTACACGCCGTCTCACATAACCGCTGACGTGCCGGTTTCCTACTCCGCACCTACGCGTGCGCTGCGCGCTCGCTAACAGCTCCAAGCTGGCTTCTTTCATGCAGCCGGAAGACACGGCAAACAAAATTCATTCAAACATCCCAATAAATCTTAACATAAATATTAAGTAGATGTGATTCATTGTTTTGTTTCACATTAGCTGGATAAATCAAACGAAGTTCTTAACGATTTACATTATTCTGCATACCTTAGTCTGCCAATCCTATAAGTGAAGTTTCACTACTGCTTTGATTCATTGTATAAGGTACAAACTACAGCCCTAACCCTCTTACACATCGAACTATGAGGACATTTAACGTTATCTGCCCTGGACAAGGCCAGATATGGGCAAACCAATGCAATGCCACGGGTTTTTCACGCTACTGACGAGGCACAAACGACCAATCGTCCGGGCTGCCGTATATCGGTGGGCGATTGTTCCTTGGTTGCTACGCAGTTATTTTTGCCCTCCCCATTTATTTTACTCTACCGCCGTGGTCATTGTTCTATCCTGTTTTCCTTCTTCTGTCGATGAGGAGGCCCCTACAACATGTTAGGTACCCTCTTCCGACAGTACCGGTCTTTTAATCTTACCACCTATTTACACCGAGATATTGCTCTCCCTTGTTGCAGTCTTGCCCCAAAATATCGGCCGATGATCCATTGTGAGATACGTACTTTGCCTCTAATTAGCCGGTGATGTAAGCGCTACGGGAACTGTGCCTAGTTGTCCTTCCAGTTCAATTTGTTGTCGTCAGTTTTAAAACTAACACACACGCAGCCTAGCAGCCAGCCCCAGATGGTCAGTGTTACATGTTAACGTTGAGCGTTCCGACTACTTACAGCGTTATTATTATACATCATTGTGTTTTTATTTTCCTGTCAATATATGTCATTGTGTTTAATTATGTCATTATGCTAGCACTAGTGATTTATAGTTCATGATTTTCATTTTATGTAGTGTTATATACTGCGCGCACAAAAAGTGACGCTATTTATGCATGTATGCTATTCTAGCTTCAGAGCTATTTTTATTGCTTGAACAGTCGACATTTTCCTAGTACAGCAGGTCGCTAATAACGCCGCTGATACTTTTATTACATGTATCGCAGGAAACCCATGTGCCTACACTAATTCTTATTAAGTCAGACGGACGCCCTTAGGCCCGCTGAACCACGGTATCGCAGATAGCTCCAATGCACTGCCTACCCCTCAATTATTAGACAGGTTGCTCCATTGCCCTGCAAATTATATAATCATCAATCCAAGTCTGCAGATTGCACTAATGCACTGCTGAACTTAATAGTCGAGTCACTCGCAGGTAGCTCATACGCACCGCGAACTTGTACTTACACGTCACCGAATCCTAGGCTCCTCGGTTGACCACAAAACAATTTATACATTAATTACCGTGAGATAATTTGCGCTCACACTACGCCTTTAGCACTCAACCACAAATGAACTGAGCCCCAGACGCTCTTTTATTACATTTTATACAACACCACTTTCTTCTAGATGGCAATTCCGTTGCAAAATCATCGGATTCTGCCAAAGATTCAGATACCGTTTCCCAGATGGCAGCCTTTTCCGTTGCTGAACGGATTAGTTGCTTTGCACCATCTGACAGTGCAAACTGCACTTTCAAGAACAATGTTGTTATATACACACACTGTCGGATTCTACTGCCGTAGTACCTTATGCACTTCGTCAACCGACTAAAAAAACAACATCCCCTGACGGATTTCGTATCCGATTCGGAAATTTATGTTCGGGAAATATTCCCTTTATTTTATTTCTTGTCAATTATTATTACTTCAATGTCATGTTTTATTGTTATCAATTTATAGTTATGATTAATGTTAGTACACTTTATGGTTATACGTTATTTTTGTGTCACATTCGGTATTCCCTTAAGTTTCATTGTTTCTCGACTGGAAGTATCTCTGATAGCACCTATTGGCCTTCAATTCGTATCCGCCATCAGCTACCATCAGTCACACATTTACACAACACTTCATACGCCCAATAACAACTCACAACACACTCACACTGTTCATATCCACACTACCTTGGTGTAACTTGTTGATGTTACCAGACCTCTATTGTCATATACTAAGTACATGAACAAGGCTTTTATCGTTTATGCCCTCCGCTCTTCGGAAGGGGAAAGGGAAGTACGTACGTATGTACGTTATGTTCAGTAGCAGTTTCTTTTAATCAACAACGTAATCAATTTACCTGTTGAACACTTAAGTTGTTCTGTTAAAATGGAATCAAACGTCTTTGTGACATCAGCTATTCGTTTATTATTGCTTTGCAATAGACTGTTACTTTTAAGTTGCACTTACAATGTCTTAGTCTCGGACGCAGAGCCACTAGCGCTCTCCGACACTGTTATCTGAGCTCAGCGCTCCGCCGGCTCAGCGCTGATAAAGCTGCGCTGCGCCGCCTCCACTGCTTCACGCCCAGCCTCTGTATTCACGAGCAACAGACTCGCTCTCGCTAACATTCATTTCCGACTTCAGTACAGTTAATTTCTCTATTGACCACTTCTGTAAGTAAAGATCCTATGATTATTGAGTTAACTTGAGTTGTCCTACCCTCATTCGGGTTTTCTACAGCTGAAAAACCACTCAATATTATTTCTGAAATTTATGAAGTACTTCACCTGTCTCGCCGTGTCGAGCCTTAGCGGGGTGGGTGCCCCTGCGTAGTGGCCAATGCGTGGGAGGTACCTAGGCTGTGCATGTTTACACCGCGATCACAGGATTCCTTCTCATTTTATTCATTAAAAAAAAAAAAACTTTCTTCGTACAAAATCTCAGATTAATTAACGACACTTGGCCTTCGTCCCGTAGCAGGTTGAAAAATTTTTCCAGCGAGTTACGCTTAGTCTGCGCTGCGTAGTACTGCCTCCGCGTTCAGCGTCTTTTTTGCTGACGCGTGATTGATCAGCGGATACTCAGTGTTGAATTACACCATTGTCTTGCCACCTTGCTACCCCCACGGCTGCCAAACTGTTGGTTGCCTGCCGTGGTTCTACTTCGTGGTCTTCTTCAGCAGTAAGCGTGACTGAACGGGTCCATCGTCGCTACTTGCCAGGTAATTATTGCTACAACGTTGTACCCCCTCTGTCATCTCTGAATTACTCATCAAGTAAGCCAAGAAATTTTTACTTCTAGGGTCACTAATACTTTCTCTCGCAGTCGACCGTTATCAACATTGGAAGCTGAAAGCAACCTCCGTTCAAATGGCTGTCAATTTATCATCCGCAATGGGCAGCATGTTAATCTCAATGGTTGTCGTCGTCGCCGTTAAGGCGCCTCCATTTCACGTCTACCCTTCCACATCTGGCGTGCTTTTTGGATGTCGTCATAATCTGGTGCATACTCCACATTATGCTATTGTGTTAGCTGATGTCAACTTAACATTATTAGAAGAGGAAGACCGTGCTTTATATGATACAGCTCAGCAATTGTCAAAATATGAAACCTTCTTGACGCAGACGAAGGAACATGAGTTTCTCCGATCTTTGTGGGAAGTGACTAGAATTATTTCAACCCTTCGAAGTCAATTGAACAGTATTAGGGATGCAGTACCACCGCCTCGTTTCAAACGAGCCTGGTTGCCCGTTGGAGGTACATTATTAAAATCTGTCTTTGGGACTCCTGACGAAACAGACGCAAAACGCTGGGATTTGGACACACAGCAAGCACTTTCGGAAACACAAGTTAATCACGAAGTGTTGGTACATCAACAGGTGCGCCTGACACATCTTGAGAATAACCTGTTAGCCACAACTAGACAAATACAAGTTGTAGCCGACAGATTAACACGACACTATGGTGCACTTGAACAATCCTTTAACCAAGAGTGGACTCATCTTCGCACGGGATTACGTAATTTAACTATCACATTGGACATTATGAAGACCACGCAGATTCTTTTATTTAATATACACACAGCACAGTTACACGTGCACATGTTACACTCGGCCATTCAACTCGGACTGCAAGGAAAGCTCAGTCCACATCTGTTACCCTCAGAGCCCTTCTTGCACATGCTACACAATGTGTCGTCGCAAATTTTGGCCCCTAAACAAATGCTTTATGCCGTGCGGGAAAGCAACCTCCCCTTTTACTATGCTGCGTTGGAGGTCCGACTTACCCGTAATTCGGACGGTATTCGGATGCGAATGCCGTTGCCAATCACGTGCGCAAATTGCGAATACGAATGCTATCAAATATACACCTTTCCAGTCTCTTGGGCTACCCTTCACCACCATGTTGTTTGGCAGACTCAAGAATTTTTAATAGTTAGTCGGGCTCGACAAACTCACGCCACTCTCTCTCGCGCTGAACTATCCAGTTGCTTCCATACAACACATTACTTATGCTCCACGCTAATTTTACACACTAACACTACTGAGTGCGAGATGTCACTGTTTTTAGCTGAAACTACTACACCTCCATGTCCTCGTGTTCTAGCCTCACTTCGTCAACCAGTAATTCAGCCTGTTGGCAACAGTTTTCTGTTCGCTGTTCCACAGACTGTCACCGCCACCCTGGTGTGCCACCGTTCAATGTCAGAGACTGAATCGTACCGGGTAACACTGAATAATAGTGGCCTAGTGTATAATAGCTCAAGATGTGACGTATACGCTGCTTCTATGAGGATATCAGCTCAATTGCACTCCACCTTTCATGTCACCATTCCCACATTTACCTTATACCTTCCTGAACTCTCTTTTAAAATCCATCACCATGAGAAGCTAAAGAATTTACCGAATACCAATGATTCAGATCTACTCCAATCGATCAATCATCTCCTTACCCAGGAACACAACCAAGTTGCTCTTGACCGAGTGGTCTCACATATTGCTGATTGGCACCAAACCAAGCGATTAACCACCGTTGTATTACCCAGCGCTGGTTCGGTAATAATCATTGTAATGATTCTGATTATAGTATCCTGGATACTCTGTAAAAGAGGGTTTTGCAAATGTTTCACTTCCTTCCGAGAAGTAGTACCACCCCCACAACCTGAAGGTGAATATCACACCTGAAACTACCTGCCAACCTTGGTGCATGCGATCAGGCATGACCTCCCCTTAGAATTAAGTTGTAGTCTAGGTGTCAGGTCAATGAACTAATTTTGTAATGGATTTGTATTTCAATGTAAAGTCTATGGAATCAATATTTAACTGTCGAGTTTTAACCCTCATGTAAGTCATTTTGTTTTCTCTTTAAATTTTTGTCATTTTGTAATGTTCTCATTCACCCACTTGGGCAATTACCACTGTAATCCTAGATTTAAGAACTCAAAGTAATATTACGGGGAAAAACCCCCTTGTGACTGTTAGGCCTGGGAGCATTCTCTCACCCCCACGAGGGTGGAGTGTTTCAGTGTGCAGTGCTCCGGTGCCCCTCATCATCGCCTGGGTGCCCACCACCACTGATACCGCCGTCACACACTCACAGCATGGCGCCGCCTCACTGCCGTCGCACCACAAGTTTGTTATTCAAGAGCCTTCCTTCAGGCCCTTCAGGCCACTTTGTAACTTTTGCACATATTGATCATATATTTTTTTAAATGGAATAATCAACTAGAATAGGCTCATTCATTTTCATTCAGGGAGCCTTCTTCGGAAGGGGAAAGGATGTGCAGGGAAGAGACCCCCCAAGAGGCATCATTGCCGACAAAATTTTATTAAGTAAATTTTCAATGCACAATGTTCGGCCGTAGCCGGCTTAGGCATACTGTGGTGGAAGGTGCTGGCCGGAAGACCATGGTCGGCACATTCCTGCCACGTGCTCCTCGGTTAGACTCAAGTCCCACGGGTTGGTTGCGCTGACGGGGGTACGCTACTAGCAAGGCGCGTTGGCGGAATCAACCCTCCAATCAGAGACTAATCGTGTGATCACGTGGGGACGCGGCCGGGAGCGGCGAGGGCGGCTTGGAAACAGCTCCGCGCTCTCTTAGCTTCTGACCTCGGCCCCGAGTAGTCGCTCCTCTAGCCTCTGCCTCACTGATGAGCAGACGGCAACCCCTCTTGGGGCTGCTCAGCCCTACGTAGGCACCCCTGTACCATCATTACCAGAATAAATTGGGTCCATTCCACTCAATTAATTGTCATTTTACAACGCCCTCCGCTCCTGACTTCTATCCTGACGAGCAGTTGTATGCAGTTGGAAAGTTGAAACCATTTAATTCGCATAGATAAGAGTAGTTCGTCGGTTTCCACAAGGCTCCTGTGTTATTTACATCACCCCTGTTAACTGCAACTGCCCACTACTTTCTTGTTTCCTCATTCCGCGGAAATACAAGCATACGAAATCCACCTACGCTTCCGTTGGTACATCCGAAAGCACCACAACCTGGCATCGTTGCTGAATGTCTGCAGAATGAATTAAAGGTGGTACCACTGTTATCGTTCTTGCTTCAAAACAGTGCTCATTTCATAACAAAATGCTTTCTTATTGGATCTCATATTTAAGCTCCCACGCGTAAATTTCGTGCAAAAAGCTGTCTAAGTAATGTGCAAACACATACAGAATACACAATAAATCTGTAAATAACTCAAATTACCTTCTAATAGTTTCCAAAAGTCTTCAAAACAGTAATCTAACTCCGAAAAGCACTGCGAACATAGTACTCGGGAGAGACCTGTGGCATAAACATGGCTTCGCAGCGGCTCAGCCAATCACATGCGATTTCAGTTAGGGCCACTCTCTCCCTGTATACAGGCTCTCTTATCTCCCCCTCCTGTGACGTAACTCATAATGGTAACCTGGGAAAAATATGGTGGGAAATTTGCTCAGTCTGTGTGCAGCTGCTGGACTGAGAGGACCTCACGACGGTAGACTAATATAGCGTGCACAAGGCACTGTTTAAACAATTGGTTTAAGAAAATTGTTATTTATTTCTAAAATCGCGATATACCTAGAAATTGATGCTGATGTTTCAAACGATTTGGACGATGTTAAACAATTGTGGTACTTATTTTTTATTCCGATAGCGAAAGGAACGACCTAGTTACAGTGTCATAGATCATGCTAAACATATCTGACAAACTCTATTGCGTGCGCTCCGTGCGCCGGGCCTCTCCACACCGGCCACCGGCAGCGAGCAACCGCGGCGCGGGGCAGCAGCACTAAACACATCCAGTCACACTGGAAATACCCACAGCCTTCCTCCTCATCCCTGGCGCACTTTCATTGTTTGTGGCACATGGATACCTCTTGTCGTTGAACACCAAGTGCTTCAGGAGTTATAAAATCTTATGTTTAAGCAATGTGCCTAGTAAATGTCACATAGATATCTTGAAGATGTCACAGGAACTAAAAGTCCCACTGGACGAAGATAGAGAGAGAGAGAGAGCTTTTCAGATGATGCAAGACTATTTAAACATTTTGCGATGTAATTACACATTTCATTCCGAGGAATACCACCATACTTGAACACTGACTCTAAAAGGATCGCAGTGCACTTGTGAAATCTCCCAGCCTTCCTCCCTGAGACACTTCACGCGCTTTTGAGGGAAATATCACAGCCTTCCCTTTTCGTTGAGAACGAGCTGCTTCAGAAGTTATTAAATCCAATTGAATATGTCTCTAAATGCACTTTCAAAAAGATCTCTCCGCAGTAGTTTGCTTAAATTTTGCGATGTATACCACCACACTTGAACACAGACTCTAAAAAGATCGCGACACACTTGTGAAACCTCCCAGTCTTCCTCCCTGCGATACTTCGCGTGCTTTTGTGGGAACCACCACAGCCTTCCCTTGTCTTTAAGTATGGGCTGCTTCAGGAGTTATTAAATCCAACTGAATATGTCTCAAAATGCACTTTCAAAAAGACCACTGCACAGTAATCTGCTTCGAGATGTCATAAGTAAATCGTTAAACAATCTGCTGAGATGGATTTCACAAAATGAGTATACAGTTGCGCAGTACTAACTATTAATTAACACTACAGATGGACATTGCTGTAGAATATTTGCGTGCATAAACAAATTAGGTAAAATATTTGACGTCTCAATACATTTTCAAATACTGCTTTAAACAATTTGTTTCAAATACACTCGCACACAAAACACTGCACTATCTTCGCAGGTGCACATGGAACAGAAATACATTGCGTAAAAAAAAGAATGCAGTTACAGTCAAAAATACGCCACATCGGAATATTGTTTATAAATTGAAATTAAAATAAATGAGCGCAAATACACCGCATCGAAACTCTGAAGAAGGGCCTACATACGCTATCACAGTAGTTTGGAACACAAGACACGGTCTTAACCCAGGACACGCGGAGCGCGGCACGTCCGTCAGTGGCCACAGCTCGCCGCAAAGTGAACCAGTAACCAGAAGCTGGGACACTCTGGCCGGATCAGTGAGCGCATCCAGCACAAAGAAGAGATCAGTGGAACAAGTTGGTATTATTGGCTCTTGAAAATACTGTTCACGACTTTCCATCAACTGCCCTTCCTGATTGGTTCCCGGCAAATCAGTGTGTCTATATAAAACCTTCCCCCTCCAATCCCCGTCTCACTCTGCCAGCGTCAGCTCAGCAGTGTGGTTGCTCCTTAGTTGTGTGCGTCAGTTTGTTGAAAACAAAGCGCTCAGCGACATCGAGTACCACCAGCATTAGCAGCAAACAACGTAGAATTGTAGTAGTAGTAGTAGTAGAAGAATAAGAATATGAACTGCCACATAAGTAAATAATTTGTTTTCGTAAATATATGGTTATTGTGTAGAAATTAGGAAAAAATTAACGTGCTAAAAATTATAGTCGATAATTCGGTTTCTTTTCCTTATTTCACAGTGGAACTCCAAGATTTTATCCTGGATTGCGAGGACAGACAGGAGGAGGAGGGGGTTGGGTTACAGCAAACTCTCCCTATTGAGGTCCAACCTCCTGTGGAAAGCCTACAACTAGAACTACGACGTATTAAAAAATTTCATGTTAGTAGTAGTGTAATTTGTTTTTATGTCGTTGGTTTATTTCTTATTTTATGCGTGTTCCTGCTATAGCTCGCAAGAAGAAAATGCAGCTTGAGCTGGAGGCAAGGCTGGAGGCTGAAAAACAGCACCAGCCACACTCTGTGGAACAGCCTCCAGCAACGAATAAACAGCGCCAACAGCAGCGTAAGCACAGAAAAAGAAAAGAAATATCTGTGTAGTATTAGGTATTTAATTAAAAGAATATGCTTCGTCTTGTTACAGCAACAATTCTGGAGGGGTTAGACCTCCTAGACAGACAGCTGGAGGTTATTTACCAGCTGCAGCAGCAGTCCCAAGCACCCAGTGAGATAGCAGGGCATGCCTGTAAGTGGAAAAAAAGAATTCTAATTTTTTGTTTGTTTGTGGCCATAGTATGGAAGGTTTTTCTTCTTCTCTAACAAATCTATCTATATATATGTTTTTGTTTTCGTAAACGAGATGGATCACAGGCACTATATCGAATCTGGCGAGGATGAGATACCTGAATGGGTCAGAGAAATGGTTCTACATGAAGAGCTGCAACCGCAGCATGACCTGGCACTTCTAGAGCTGACTTTCCTGAAGGGGTGGTAGAGTTACCTGAAAATGTCGATGAAATGTTCACGCCGTGGACCCAGAACGCGAAAGATAATTACTCACTCTACTTACATAACAATGCGATCGTCTGTTTTCTTTCATTCCTTCAAGCAGCAGCATCAAGCAATGTGTGGAACATTGTACTTAATTTTTTTTTTCATTATTCTCTCTCTTCTGCAGCGGCTACATATCCGCAGCCGCAGCGCACTGTGATGCGGGTAGTGGTGGCAGCTACATCTAACTCGTGAAAGTGGCATCGGGTGAGCAAAAACACTGCTAGTCGCCGCGTGTGACACAGCAGCCGCCACCGAGGCCGCCACAGCACCGGGTCTGTGGATTGAGCAACGAGCAACCACCACTCACGCTAGCGGGTCAGGTAAACAGCAACAGCAGCAGCAGTTTTGGGAGCCATCGCCACAGCCGGGCTATTTCCAGTGGTCTGATCCAGTAGCGCCGCCTCATCCTCCTTCTCAACCTCGTCAGAACTATCGCTGGCAACGAAAGGTGTGTGAGCCTCAGTACATACCCATGTGCACCTCGCCGACTGCGTCATCAACAGGATGGAACTCATCAACATCTGGTAGTAGTATTATTAGTAACTGAGATGAGTCTGTTGCTGGCGGCAGTTACCTCTACCGTCCTTTTAGTGAAGGACATCAGGGCAGTGATACCATACCGAAGAAAGATTACTCGGTGATCTCCTCGCGTGATTAGCCGAGCGGTCTAGGGCTGCGCAAAAAGTGGCTCAAATGGCTCTGAGCACTATGGGACTCAACATCTATGGTCATCAGTCCCCAAAGCTAGGGCGGTGCAGTCATGGAATGTGCTGCTGGTCCCGGCGGAGGTTCGAGTCCTCCCTCGGGCTTGGGTGTGTGTGTTTGTCCTTAGGATAATTTAGGTTAAGTAGTGTGTAAGCTTAGGGACTGATGACCTTAGCAGTTAAGTCCCATAAGATTTCACATACATTTGAACATTTTTTACTCGGTGATTGCAAAGGCCTTTGAGAAGCGAATGGCATTCACAAGGATCGAGACTCTGGCGGGAGGGTACTGCGACCCTGTCGGGTTTCTAAGAGTGTGCCTTCCTGTCCTGGAAACGGAGCTCCTCAAAGTAGTCAATCATCTGCAGTATCCCGCCATTAAATCCAGCGCAGTGGTCTGCATCGAACTGCCTCTGGCATTGAAGAGACAAGTCTTCATTACCTTTGGGGGGAACGGGAATTGGTGTGATAATGCAGAGCACGTCAGTCGCCAAGTGGTTTCGTGAATCCACTTTGAGTGCTATAATGGACCGGTTTTCCGAGATGGAAGTTAGTGTCAGCTAAAGCACTCAGCCAAATACTACACCTCAACATATATATAGTCCAATGGCTGAACTGCCACTGGAAGATGTATTGCATTGGTGGGGGTCTGAACAATCTTATACCCAGTTGCAACTGAGGGGAAGAATCCTTATAGTATGAATCAGACTGTCATTGAGATAGGAGTTCGTTGCAATGTTACACTCGACTCAGATTGTGCTGACAGGCAGTATGTCCACAGTCTGATCTGACTTGCAAAATTTACTAGGGTCCTTTTTCAAAACCTTTCCTTTTGTAAAACCCAGTAAGCACCCTATTGAACCTTTCTGGTTCAAGTCAATCATTGCATTCACAGTCCTTATTTCAGATTTAAGTGTACTGGTGTCTGCACGTACTCGTTGTTCAATACCTTTTCCAGACTGTTTCAAGACTTCGCTTAAATCGTCAATATCGTATGCACCCGGTTCTATTTCCACAATGTCTTTTTCACCATTAATATCCAGATGCAGTTATATGTCTCCAGTCCAGTGAATGCAATACTCCATTCACAAATGCTCAAATCAATTGGCGGGAAGTAATTTGCAGATAATACAGATGATCCTTCTTTTAAAGTCAAAGTGTACGACATTGGATCTGAACCTAAACTAATGAAGAAATGTTTAAAGCTCTTCTTTATATTTTTCTTCTTCTTCTTCTTCTTCTTCTTCTTCTTTGTAATCGTCAAGAGAAACATGATACACAGATGTCCAGAGAAATGTGCATTAAAGTCCAGATAGTGCCGAAAATTGTCGGACACACGTCTTCGCAAGTGAAGTAACGTTGTAATTCTTTTGGCGGCTGCAGGCCACCAAATGAGTGCATTTTTCATAACACATGAAACAATTTGGGTGCTGAGACCTACAGAAACATCTAAATTCACAATACCACATTCACCAGTTTTCCACATAGTCTTCGGTAATGTATTTCGCATAAACACACCACGGAATCTTGGATTGTTGAATTTTTTTCTAACAAATTTAAGTAGATCGGTATTTGTGAGTGCCGGATGTGGTAGGTCTGCTAACGGGCATTTTTTTATTTGTGAATAGACCAAGTCCTTTACTGTACAGTTCCAAGTATAGTCCTTTTCTGATGGCTGCGGCTTCCATCATGCGGTTATGTCTGCTCGCTTCTTCTAACTGCGCTTGGAAGTTTTACGCGTTCTTGATTGTTCGAACAATAGTTTCAGAACCACCAGCGAGGACCCTACCACCAAGAGAGTGGAGAGGGCTGGAATGAGGAATGGAAGAAAACCACCAGACATCTTGGGTACTGGTAGAACACCAGGTGCTTTAAGCGATTCTCTTCTTCTTCCCGCTTCCTTCTGCTTCAGAGCGTTTTTAGCTGCATACGTCGCTGTGAGGATACAGTTCTTCAAACACCTTTGTGTTTAGTGCACAACGTGCAGCTTTCATAACTTGCCTAAACCCAACCTAATTTTTCCATGCATGGTTTTATCAACTGCAAATGCTGCAGTGCATTGACGTATGCCAATATCCGTTTTTCTACCAATCGCCTTAGCCCTACCAACTAAAATCCTGTCTGCAATGTGATGACTTGGGGGATGTTTATCTGCAGCGTATGCAAAGTTGTGTTCCATATATTCTTCGTTGAGCAGATTGATCCCCTTATCACGTCGTGCCAAGCGTTTTTGTGAAGCTTTGTTCCATGTCCGCAGTAGTTCTATCCCGGAATGTGTAATTCCACTGGCAGTTCGCCTAGAATACCACCACCTTCTCTTATGTTTCCCGTAGCACGCATGTTATGCTACTGCGGTGGTTGTGGACTGTGCACCCCATTATATAGGAAATCGTTAGCATCAATCCAACTGTTTTGTGCTACAGGAAAACACAGCCATTTGACGAGCGCTGTATTACCTTGACGTCTTATGACTCCTCCATGAGAAACACATCCGGTTCTGAGGTTCTCTGCAACTCTTTAGTGTAGAGACAGCCTACAATTTCTTCACTTCTACTGTCCTTCAGGATATAAGTTCTAAGCTTCGTTCCTTGCACATTTAAAACTGTAAATATCTCTGTTGACCAGTTTGGCAGGCATATTTCTCAATTTCTGTCTTGTGTTTTGATGTCATTTTCATACGATATAACACGATATCTATGAGTCCATTACCACGAACATCGATTGGTCTCATTTTTATTGTGCTACGTTTGTTTAGATTATACTGAGCAGTTGTTTCTGGGAGGATATCTGTCAATTTGTTTGAGCTGACGAAGATTAAACGCATCCACATTTGGCCTTTTTTCTGTTTAGGTGTTCCACGACACTCGCCTTCAGGTGGGTAAATGTTGAGTAGTGATGTATTCCATGCCACTGCATCACGGTCTTGAAACACCAATTGTAAAACTTTCCACCGTGATCGGTTAGGAAATTGTCCGGGCATCGATTCGTCCCTATCTGCAACAAACGCTCAGAAACATCCGCAATATTTCTCCATTTTTCAACCGGTAATGCGCAGGCAAATTTAGAGTATGCATCAATATCCTTTGAAATACATTTGAATCCATTATTCTCATGCGAATATCCCCTCATTTCTACAAGATCAGCCTGCCATAAGTCATCTATAAGTCATCTAAATCTTTAATCGTAAACTCCCTACGAGGATATGTTTTCTGTGCTGGTTTGTGCAGTTCTCGAACTACTGTCTCCATACTGTCTCCATACTTACTCTACGATACCTTTCTCTCTAAGCTCGAAGATTACTGAAACGACCTCATTCGAATGAGATGTATTACCAGGAGCAGCTGATGCAATGAGCAGACGTAGTCGATCTATTAGCTCGCTGGGGTCGTCATAACACATATACTGCGGGATTCGATTGTTCACTGCCTTATGCTTAATGACAATACCATCACCGCTGCTGCTCTTGTTGTTTTTACCATCCAGTATTGGTTTTATAATGGTTTTATATTTCTTGTTGCTCTGGCTTTTTGAGATCTTACGTACATCAGTCAAATGCAGTATTTCGCGGTACATTTCTCTATCTTTAACTGAATAGTTTATGCATTTTTTCGTGGGTCTTAAGAAAATAAAATTCATTGAGCCAGGTGTTCTCTCAAACTGACTATCACAAACCTGTATTCTGTCTTCAGTTACATTCATGGTTCAAATGGCTCTGAGCACTATGCGACTTAACTTCTGAGGTCATCAGTCGCATAGAACTTAGAACTAATTAAACCTAACTAACCTAAGGACATCACACACATCCATGCCCGTGGCAGCTACATTTATAGGTTGCATATCCAGCATTTACGGTCTTCCTCTACTGACACCGAATGTTCTACGTATCTGGCCAGGGGCGTGACGGATAGTGAATTCGTCAATGGCAAGCCCCCGTTATCGGGTCGTTTTGTTTTTGCCGAGAGCTGCCTGAGAGATTCAGTAACCGGCTTAAAGGTCTCTCTTAGTGTTTGCTATCGATCCATATGATCTAATCTTAGCAAGCGTAATTTCCCTCAAACGACTGTCCGTACCTGAATAACTTTCTTCTTCGTTGACATCTCGATGTATATTAATGAGACTTACATGCAGCGAGAGGCTTTATACATCCGCTCTTCATCCTCTTACTCTGCGGCTGCTCACGCTTCTCAGTAACAAGGGCCTCTACATCTATTTTCCCATCAGTAGCCTCAACCTTTTCAGTTAAGTCGGTTACTTTCTTAACGCTTTCATTAACTAACTTATTTGACGCAATGATCATTCTCAGAACAGTGCCATAATACGTCTCTAGCTCCCTGTCCGTACCTCTAACATTATGCACGGCAGTCTGAATTTTCTCATCCATGTACAAGTGAATGTTCGGTCTATGTACACCTATTGCCTCAGGTTGAAAGCCGGACATGCTCGCGAATTTGTCCGTGGTGCAGAGTATACTCATGTACTCATCTCTCTTGCCTGGTTATGCATATAGAAATTCCAGTTTTCATGTTTTATCAGTAACTAGAAACCCCGTACTTCGAATGATTCCGGCAATCAGCACATACTGTATCTGTACAAAGTCATTGAACGACACGTCGGTTCATACATGTACTTGATAAATGTGTTTTAAATTCAGAGTGTCTCGTTTGAACGCTATAATGAGGTTTGCAGTATCCCTAACCAAGTGTTTTGGGAATCTGGAATTTTTCTGGCTTAGATAAAGTACATCAGCACCTAAATGACGACAGAATCAGAAGTATTTTCGAATTTGGTCTTGGTTTTCTTCAGCAACTTCGTCAAGTATGAAGACAATGTTTGGCTTTGCTTTTTTAGGTGGGGGGTGGGGGGGGGGATATCACCGCTTTAACTGAATGTAGTGTATCTAACACACTTTACACCGCGCATTATCTCCTGTAATAGATTGTACTTGGGCTGAAACAGTGTTTTTGAAAGCACGCAAACATATTCAAATCGGACTCCATCTATTTATATTTAGAAGCGTCATGAGAAGATTGGTCTTGCCACAATTGTGTGTACCTACGATAATTGCTCGTATATTATCAGGAAGGAGTATTCCGTTCTTCTTCTTCTTCTTTAGGTCTTCTTTGACATCTTCACACGTCCAGTCATCTATAAAAAAGTCCTTGACGAGGATGTTTTATCCACCCTGCCATGATACTGACTTCGCCAGATATTGACAAGCAGTGGGCGTATATAGAAAGACACACACACACACACACACTTGTAAAGTTGGTAATAATATGTGAAGCCACTATAGCTCCATCACTTAACATACTGAGCTACAATGGCTACACAGAGAAACCCGTGAAATGTAACTTTATCATTCAGTGACTGGTGAGGAGGTGTTTGAGGCAATTGTCTACTCATGCATGATTATAGGCGCAGCATGGAAAATAATGATATTAATAAGTGGAATACTTGGACAAAATGAGAGAGGTATGAAATAAAAAACAAACACAGTCTGTGATTGTATATACACATGATGTATCTAAATACTGTACATCGGATGTAGTGTTTTTGAAAAATCTTTCCTTATCTTCTTTGTAACTGTACAATATTTCCCAAACAAAGCTTTTTGATATGCAATAAATTCCGCGCTCATCTCCTTCAAATCGATGGGCACCACACAATATTCTGGTTTTTCAAACGTACATTTAACCTGTTTCTCTTTCGGCTCTGCATTCATGCAGAAACAAAGGTACTGTTCCAACTATCAACATGTACACTATGCACACATATAAAGTTTACAGCATCATTGTATACGGAGTCTACGCTTGGCAACCACTGACTCAGTCTGTCCAATGTAAGGTGTAGTGCAGTACCCGGATTGTATAAGTTCGTAACTGAGGTGTGCCGTAGATAAATACACTTGTCACCAGATTTCACACACATTTGGGTTGGGTTGATTTGGGGGAGGGGGGGGGGGGAGACCAAACAGCGAGGTCATCGGTCTCATCGGATTAAGGAAGGAAGTCGGCCGTGCCCTGTCAAAGGAACCATCCCAGCATTTGCCTAAAGCGATTTAGGGAAATCACGGAAAACCTAAATCAGGATCGCCAGACGCGGGATTGAACCGTCGTCCTCCCGAATGTGAGTCCAGTGTTCACACACAGTGCAAAGTCATCATACACTGTTGTAATAGTTAGTGTCACACCAATAAAGTGAATGTCCGGTGTGGTACGAGTTGGATAATACTCTGTGGTCATCCGCTGATTGGTGTGGCACTCTGTATAACATATTTTGTTCCATTCGAACATAGAAGTAGGCACTTTAACACCCTTTGATGCGTTTTCCATTTCTACCCTCACATGTAAGCCCCAATTATGATGTGCTTCTATACCTACATTTATACATTTCATTCCACTAGGAGTTAAATTGCATGTAAAACTGAAAAGCATGGGCACACTTGATACCTTCTTATCTACAGCATCTGCACTCTGTCCTTGCACTATCACAGGATTGTTCTGCTGGAATAGGCTGTATGTCAGTGACCAGTATAACCCTCCCTCTTGTTGTTTAGGACCACCAGCAACACTCATAGCATTCGGAACAGACCACACCTCCTCATCACACAAATCGACGAGTGAGACAGACAATAACAGCTCCTTTTGCTGCTCCAGCAAGTGGGCTATGTGTGGAACCTTCTTACCCACAGCATCAGCACTCTGCCCCTGCGCTACCAAAGAGATGTTCTTGTGGGACAGGCAATATGTGGGTGACCAACACTGACCTCCTTCTTGCTGTTGTTAAGGACCATCAGCAGCATTTGAGGCATCAAGAACAGGCCAGGTGTCCTCAATACCCAAACATACAATAACAGCTTCTTGTCCTGCTCCAGAATGTGGGCAATGTGCACACAGGATCCCATGTGTTCACTACAGGTTCAGACACGCTGGAGGTTGTTACTGCTGCATGTCCAGAGGTCAGTGCAGGTCTCGACAAGATGGTGGCTGACGCTGCTGTGGGTCTGGATGCAGCTGAGGCCGACATGCTGGTGCTCACCCTTGCAGGCCTCGACAGGTCGAAGGCTACTGCTGAACAAGGAGAAGGAAGCGTCACATACACACCAAGACATGAAACGACCAATAATAAGACAAAAATGTAATATGAGATACTTTCTTTTCTGCTTATTCGTGTTCTGCAGGGCTGTGCTGGACCTTGACTGCTGCTGCTGACTCTTCATGGTTCTTCTTCTACTGCTGCTGGCTGACTGAGTGAGGCTGACAATGCAGAGCTGCTAAGCCTGCCCTGTATCTCCTTCGTGACGTCACCATATACTGTAATTATATTGGTCAAAGCCTATCACATGACCGAATTCAGTGTTCCATTTGGTTCCCACCTTTTTTTTCTGGGCCACCATCTTGAACTACATTATGGGAGGGGAGGAGGGAGAGGGGAGGCGGAGAGGTTAGGAGGGGGAGGGGGGAAGGGTCAACAGCATCCTCCGGTGGTGGTGTTGCGAACTAGGGCAGTTGGCCTCTTGACCTCAAGGTGAACACACTGGATTTAGCTGCTGTCTAGTGCTCGATCAATGGCAACTCAGATTATTTAAATAAACAGTATACCAAACTGTATACAAAATAAAGACTTAATACATCCTGCCCAGCAGCCCAGCACAGACTGAGTCCTTTACCTGCCAATTTCCAGATGTGTGAGGGGAAGGGGGAGGGGAGGTAGAAGGGGGATGGGAGGGAAAAGGGGGAGGGGGATGGAGTTAGGTGAGTGGAAATGGCCCAATTGACATATTTTCCCACCAAAATTTGAACTTTCCACCACGACATTAGTGCGGTGTTGCCACATCTATGGCTGCCAACTTGGATCCGCCATTTTGAATAAATTTGGCAATAATACAGAGTGGGGTGATACAAACTTTGTCCCATTATTGGCGACGCTGCAAATCTGCAATTCTGCGACCAGAACACATATACACAGACTCGAACGTTGTACTCTGCCTTCATTACTGCCCCCGAGCGAGTGCTTCAATCTCCACTTTATGCCATTGCCAGAGCAACTGTTTTACTAAAATGTCGCCCAAAACTTTCTCCTCCAAAAACACTCCACCTGGAACACATTGGAAAATTCTCATTACCAACTGCATATGACAGGACTTCACCACGGCCACTGCGTAATGAAATTTTGGCGCTCAGTCTCCCTCCATGAGACAGGCAAAAATCATTACCCCAATAAAGTAGCTTTCCAGCAAAATCTACTGACGCCACTGGTATGTCTTCTGACGTTACCGTCTGACTCCCAATCATAACGCTTATTCTCGGCGTGTATGGGAATTTGCTTATAAAAAAAAAAAAAAAAAAAAAAGCGGCCCTGTGGCTACCGTTGGGAACAATACACCACACTGTATTAACAGAGGGCACTGCTTGTCGCTGAGTGACTCCCCAGTTGCATGGGCCTTCCACAAACCACCCCATGATGTGTAAGCATCAACTTGCCCCTACATGATCCCTGCCGTTGTACCTGCAGCTGGGAGCTTTCACCTACCCAGAACTGTGGTCCATTAAGTTATCACTCTGGTAAGTCTTCAATCAGCGTGTCTCTACTCACACAGCGGCAACACAAATGGATTACAAGACTTCAGTCAACAGAAGGAAAGACTCATCACTTCCAATTACACAGTGCAACTAGATACCAAGGCGAGCAGCAGACCTATGCAATCACTGTCAACCCACGTTATTAAATGTCATTAATTTTCTTTCCGTGTGGATAATAGTGCATTGATTGCGCCCGTACTCATGATCTGTATTAACCAAAATCTAAGGAATGTTTTGTTTAGGGAATGTCACACATAAATTATGGTAGTTATGGCATGGATCACCCAGAACATTAATTAAGACGACCTACCTAATAGCCAGTATGTCCACCTTTGGGATGGATAACAGTGGCGACGCATGTTGGCATGGAAGCAATGAGGTCTTGGTAGGTCGCGCTGGAGGAATTTGCACCACGTCTGCTAACAGAAGTCATCTAATTTCCGTAAATTCTGGGGAGGGGGACGATGAGCTGTAACGCCATGTTCAATCACATCCAAGACGTGTATGACCAGGTTCAGATCTGACGCGGTGGGGACCAGCACATTAATTGAAACTTGCTACTGTGTTCCGCGAACCAGTCGACCACACTCTTGGCCTTGTGACATGAGGCATTATTTTGTTGAAAAATGCCACTGCTGTTGGGAAACGTGATCGTCATGAAGGGGTGTACGTGGTCTACACCAGTGTACAATACTCCTTGGCCGTCATGGTGTCTTGCTCGAGCTCCACTGGACCCATGGACGCCCACGTGAATGTTCCCTAGAGCACAATGGAGCCGACACCAACTTGTCTCTGTCCCGCAGTACAGGCGTCATGGAGCTTTTCCTCTGGAAGACGATGAATTCACGCCCTCTCATCGACATGACGAAGGGTATCGGGATTCATAAGGCCATGTAATGCTCTGCCACTGCGCCAGCGACCAGTGCCAATGTCGTTGGCACGTGGATGGGTCGTCCCATTGACGTCTGGACTTGGTTTCACCTTGGTTTCGCCACATGTTGAAGACACTCCTCGAACACCCGATAAGTCATTCAGTTTCCAAAATGCTCGTGCCGAGCCTCTGGGTTGGCTCTAAGCATTATGGGACTTAACATCTGAGGTCATCAGTCCCCTAGAACTTAGAACTACTTAAACCTAACTACCCTAAGGACATCACACACATCCATGCCCGAGGCAGGATTCGAACCTGCGGCCGTAGCGGTCGCACGGTTCCAGACTGTAGCGCCTAGAACCGTTCGGCCACCCTGGCCGGCCGAGCCTCTGGGCCATCACAATCTACCCTTGATCAAACTCAGATAGATCACAAGCCTTGTGCATTCTGCACACGGACAGCACGCTTGCTGATACTATATGCACCATGTGTGTGTTTGAATAGCAGTCAGTCTTCATCAGGTGGTGCTGATATCACCTGGACGTGTTGAAGTCGGTGGTCAAAACGTTCTCGCTGATCAGTGTACAAATAATGTAAAGTAGATATTACACTCAGTCATCTTTAATAGCTGTGGCAATTTAGGATCAAATTTGCCAACCTCTCCATAAGGGCAATACATAGTAAATCAGCATCCGACACATAAACACCGTATAGATACCAAGACATTCATCCACACAGTCACTTTACTGCTGGAAACGAAGCTCAACTCTATGCTGCATGTTGCCATCAGTTAAAATAGGGCTTCCAGGTCTTCACAATCATCCCTGATACAAATTTAAACAATCACACCTTTACTGAGACAAGAGTTAAAATTTTTAAATATAATCGAGAACCGACATTGAAAACTCTGTACGTCTCCAACAGATGGTTTTTCTGAACAAATGCAAAATTGAATACAAAAGTTTAACTTGTCTGAAGGTCCACACAGTTGAATTTTACAGCAAGAACATGTCTAGTTATGGCACTCTCACTACCACTCTTACATAAAAGAGATATACAATAGAATATATGTCTGATAAATGAAATGTGACATCTACAAAAAGAATAAAATTGAAGTGGACAGGTAAGCATCAACAGGATGTCAATCAGTGTGAGTGGTTGACTGAGAATGAATATGCAAATAATTTGCTACCAACAAAAATATTTGGTTCCTATGTGAATACAAATAGTATCAACACAATAAAAGAATATTTTTTACTGTGTGACAACAATTACTAGTTATTAAACGTATTAAATTTTTTGCCTTCCAAGATTAACAAGAAACCACGAGGATTCAAAAAAATTTATCATAAAGGTGTCATGTAACTATATTCCATGTAGACAAAATGTGAGTATAGCAATATAATGTGTTGGATGAGTTACTAAATAGTGTCTTAAAATTAAAATTATATATAGTACAAGAAGTGCAGTATGCAAAGACAAATTGTTACATAAACACAATAGGCACAATTCAAACATATTATGTGGACTGAAGCTAAAAATCAGCTGACAACCCGTCTGATTAAAAGAAGAAAGACAGCGTAGTGACTATAGTACCAATATTTAATCACACAAATATACAGACCTTACACTCTGTCATCTAACAAATCGGGTCTCACTTTCACTAAAAGCCGTCTGGTGCAGCTGGGCTGAAATCGATGGGTGACCGAAGAGTACGGAGTTCATGGTCAGTGGCGATGACCAGTGTACAGTTGCACCTCTGGGTACATAATAGTAGTAGGCAGTATCAGGCATCGCTCATCAATGGCAGCATGGGCTCGACCAAACAAATCTTGTCTTGTGTGCGACATCATAGAGGTGCAATACTCATAATCTGACAAACAGCAGGTATGGCTCAACATATTGGCTCTTTGACAATAACACTTCAAAGATGTAGTTCTTGATGTGGACCTCCTTGTCTATGGTTTAGATAATAACATTGTTGCTCAGCTGTCATGTGGCAGTTGGAATTGTGTGGCCCTGCAATGAGCAAAGTGGAAGTGGAAAATGGAATAGCGCAATAGGCTTATCATTACTGTCCAAGGGCTAACTAAAGATGATTTAGTGCCGATCAGTACCATGTTTTACAGACGACAGAAGGTTGGTATTCTCACAAGTAGAAAAATAGTTATTTCTGATAGACTATTCCACAGCACAGAACTGTTTATGATTACAGTTTTCCCTAATGGTCAAGTAATATAAACTTGTGGATCAAGAACGTAATACTGTGGTTTGCAGAATGTCACCACAGGAAATGTTGCTGCAGCGGACCATTGGTAGTATTTTGTGTCAAAGAAGAGTCAAGCCTCATTTGCATTCCCTGGTCTCTTTGAAAGTGTAGGGCTGCACCTTGGGTCAGAACCCCCCTCCCAATTCCAGGCTGTCTGCCACCTCTGATGTTTACAAACAGCAGGTCGCTGCACCAGGTTGTTCTCTTTCCTTCAGGTGCCCCTCTTTGGAATGTCCAGGTACGCAAGGATTACCTGCTCTGCTGGCAACTCTCTCTGCTCCGAAGGCTGCACAAATAGTAAATATAACAACACAAGAATGAACCCAGCCAGTATCTTGCTTAACAACCTACAGAAACACAGTGATTCTATAGTGAAGGTCTGTCCTGAAATTATTTATTTTTTATTATACTAGTATTATGACATGTAAATGTTTGTCCTCATGTACAAAGAGAATGTTCATCGACCATGGTGGTAAAAGTGACATGTGATTATAAGTTAATCGGTTGGCACATGCAGATATTCTTACCTGGCCCTTCTATTGTCACGTAGCAGCAGGTACACGTGCACCTGACGTACCATAGTACACCTGCCTAATACCGTGTAGGGCCCCCGAGAGTGCGCGGAAGTGCCCAAAACGACGTGGTATGGAATCGAATAATGTCTAAAGTAGTGCTGGAGGGAACTGACACCATGAACCCTGCAGAGCTGTCCATAAATCCACAAGAGTACGAGGGGGTGGAGATCTCTTCTGAACAGCACATTGCAAAGCATCCCAGACATGCTCAACAATGTTCATGACTGGGGAGTCTAGTGGCCAGCAGAAGTGTTTAAACTCAGAAGAATGTTCCTGTAGCCACTCTGTAGCAATACTGGACGTGCGGGGTGTTGCATTGTCCTGCTGGAATTTCCCTAGTCCATTGGAGTGAACAATGGAGATGAATGGATTCAGATGATCAAACAGTATGCTTACATATGTGTCACCTGTTCAGTCGTATTTAGACGTGTCAGGCGACTCATATCACTCCAACTGCACACGCCCCACATCATCACAGAGCCTCCACTAGCTTGAAGAGTCCCCTGCTGACATGCATGGTCCATGGATTCATGAGGTAGTCTCCATACCTGTTATCGTCCATCCGCTCGATACAATTCGAAACGAGACTCTTCCAACCAGGTAACTCAATGTCGGCGTTGACGGACCTAAGCGAGGCGTAAAGCTTTGTGTCAAGCAGTCATAAAGTGTACACGAGTGGGTCTTCGGCTCCGAAAGCCCATATCGATTATGTTTGTTGAATGGTTCGCACGCCGACACATGTTGATGGTCCAGCATTGAAATCTGCAGCAGTTAGCGAAGAATTGCATTTCTGTCACGCTGAACGATTCTCTTCAGTCATCGTTGGTCCCGTTCTTGTAGGATGTTTTTACGGCAGCAGCGATGTCGGAAATTTGATGTTTTACCGGATTCCTAGTATTCACAGTACACTCGTGAAATGGTCGTACGGCAAAATCTCTATTTCATCGCTACCTCGGAGATGCTGTGTCCCATCGCTCGTGCGCCGACTATAACACCACATTCAAACTCACTTAAATCTTGATAACCTGCCAGTGTAGCAGCAGTAACCGATCTAACAACTCTGCCAGACAAGTCTTATATAGGCGTTGCCGACCGCAGTGGTGTATTCTACCTGTTTACATATCACTGAATTTGAATACGAATGCCTAAACCAGTTTACTTGGCGCTTCATTGTAGTTACCGTTGCCGTGGCGTTCTAGATATCAGGCGCCAACAGCATCATGCACATCTTCTTCATCATGCAGGATGCAGCGAGCACAGCCCCTACAGTACAGACGACTTGGAGCTTCGCAACCCCAGAACTCTGCAACCAGAGAAGCAGAGGATATCAATAGCTCTTTGGCGAAGTCGCCAGGCAGCGTCCACAACGATGGTAGAAGTCGTTGGCGAACCACATCTCTTCCTGCATCTTTCATGTCACGTGTCAAAAATAGGTCCACACATATCCGTGTATGAAGTGGCTATTTAGGCCAGTGCTCGAGCTCCAGATAGTGATAATGTCGCAGCCAGCAACCTGAAGATCTCTACGCCACGCCAAGGGCTGAGCCATCAACTTTTGAACAGCACGACACCTCCTCAGCTGGGACTCTAAGTGATAGCGACACGCTCACTGAGACATGGTATAACTCTACTGTTCTTCCTCTATCTGAGAAGATAGCGTCAGACTGGAACTTTACATCCCTGTCACCAGACTCAGATATTTAATTACTGTTGGCTCTCAATACTTTTTCAGCGAAGTACACCATAAGAGTTATTAAGTGTTTACTCTTTTTGACTGAGGCTTGGACCTAGACTTTGGTTTTAAATCTGAAGTTATTATGACTTCAAGACTCTGCTCATTAAACAGTGTGCGACTAAGGAATCTTAATTCACTGTTTTTAACGAAAAGGTCTTAAGACTTTAAGACTGTGTTCTGAAGAGTGTATAACTCTCACATGTATCACATAACTTACTTATGTACTTTGTGATTCTGATGGTCTAAGTGGCTCCATTATTTACGAACCATCATTTATTTTGTTTCCCTTACCGAAGGACTAGTATCCAATTTGCTTCACTTATTGAAGAACCATCCTTTCTTTTATTTCATTTCGGAGAATATTTTTGTGGAAACTGTGTTCAATAAACATTTGTTTGATCCCTATACCTGGGCTGTTTACTTGTGCCCGCCAGTGGTCGACATGCCAACGATCATTTCTAAAAATTACTTTCCGAATACACGAAAGTAAACATGGCCTAGACATTCATAGAAATTAGGACATAGAATGCTCGCCAAATATGATGCAGCACATCAGAGATTATTTGTATCATTACTTATCCTCTTCCTCAAGTTGTACACCATTTGTGGCAACTGGACAATCTGGGAACATCTCTTTAATCACGCAGACAACGACAACAACAACAACAACAACAAAAACAAAATTTGCATTATACCTTCGTGAGAAGAGTGTGTAGTAACTTCTTCACACCACTGTAGTGATATGGGCTCAAAAGCTTGTGGTTACGTACCTTTTGTAGATAAATACTCACTACCACTGACTTGCTGGTTTTCTCCACCTCTTAATACTTTGCGTGGTTGAAATATTTCCTGGCACATAGCGATCAGACTTATTTTCCATAATTTTTCAACTTCAAATGTTCTGATAGCTGTAACACACGAGCAAGTATCTACTACACTGTACAGACTACCTCTGAATACAAAATTAGACTTAGCACGCCCAGCATCTTTCATGGCTGTTAGTAAACTGATAAGATAATTGTTGTCCACAGGACATGGTCTGCGTGATTTCTGCTCCCAGTCCAATATTTCCTACGACACAACAGATAGAGCTGCTACTCACAACGCCTCGCACTGTCCACGCAACAACATAGTGCAGTTCTCTGAGGGAAACAAATTGCCAGACGTCTTGCACACGTACTGCGACATGGGATTCTCGCAGTTAACTCGCAACATCGACAAATATGGTCCCAACACTACTCTAGCGTCGACCTGGCTCAGTGGTTCATACTGCATCAGATAGGCATTCTTGGCATGGAAACAACACAGACTCTCTCAAGCATGCAACTCAAGCACAACACACCTCAGGCGTGGTCAAACAGCACAACAGGACAAAACACCAACGATGCTATCGACGAGCGGAAAGACGGCCAAGTCTTGGAAAGTAAAACAGTTCAGCCAGAACGTGGAGTAGCATGATACCTTCTCCCACGTAACAGTCAACCTGATCGAAAGAAACAGTGCCCACACTTCTACGTGATCTACATCTACATCTACATGGTTACTCCGCAATTCACACTTAAGTATCTGGCAGAGGGTTCATCGAACCATTTTCGTACTACTTCTCTACCATTCCACTCTCTAATGGCGCGTGGGAAAAAGGAACACCTAAATCTTTCCGTTCGAGCTCTGATTTCTTTTTATTATGATGATCATTTCTCCCTACTTAGGTGTGTGTCAAAAAATATTTTTGCACTCGGAAGAGAAATTTGGTGATTGAAATTTCGTAAATTGATATGGCCGCAAAGAAAACCGCCTTTGTTTCAGTGAATGCTACCCCAACTCGCGTTTCATATCAGTGGCACACTCAACCCTATTACGCAATAACAGGAAACGAGCTGCCCTTCTTTGCTCTTTTTCGATGTCCTCCGTCAAACCTACCTAGTAAGGATCCCACACCACGCAGTAATATTCCAGCAGAGGATGGACAAGTGTAATGTATGCTGTCTCTTTATTGGGTTTGTCGTATCTTCTAAGTGTTCTGCCAACAAAACGCAGTCTTTGTTTCGCCTTCCCCACAGTATTATTTATGTGGTCTTTCCAATTTAAGTTGCTTGTAATTGTAATTGACAGCCCATTGATTTGTGCGATTTATCGTATTCTCAAAATTTGTTTTAATCATGTCACAAAGAAGTTTACTTCCTATATCATTATGATACATCTGCGGCATGTTCATTACCCATCTCTGTCAACACAGTAGAATAAGGAAACAGGATAAGAGAATGAAAATTACATTAACCTTCTTACGAATTGAATGATACCACATCTAACTAACAATAACAACTTTTTTCTGGTGCTCATTATCAACTAGAAGACAAACACATAGTAAGATCATCTCCCGGGTCATTTTTTAAATTATACAACACCAAATAAACAGCAACATAATAATCCTAGCATGACTGAGCCGACATCATGTTACTTTACTCAACATATGGTTTTATGTGACATATAAAACGTACTCCAATAGATTTCTTGGTTATAATGAATTCCAGTTCCACTGCATTCGGGTGTGCGATCTTCTCGATATGCACAGGTCCACTATAAATCGAAAACAATTGTTTCCACTTACCTGAGAGCCGAACGGTCTTCATAAGATCTTTCTGACCAGTATGGAACTTGCATATTCGCGCCTTCTTGTCTCACTGATACTTCCATTTCCTGGTCGCAACGTAGATTTTGTGGGATGCTTGCTCCCTTGTCTTTGGCAGAAAGAACTTCTCTGATAAGATCTCTCAGCTGATGGTTCCTTAATACTGTAACTGGTGCCAGTAACGTAATACCATGGACACCTTGTTCGTTACATCCTAGAGTTCTTCAAGAAAATACCCCCTTAGTGTGCTGCTTTGAACAGTACATTCTACACACATCGAAAAAAGTTTTGCCTCAGAACGGTTCCTAGAACTCCTGATGATAGACGTTATCTGTGGATATTTTATCACAGACACAGTCCCTTTGAATGTTCAGAGATGTCATTAAACCCTGCCAAAGATGTAAACAACCATGCATGACCAGCGCTTATTAGACAGATGGGGTCCGACAGTCGATCAGTTACAGACATTCCACCAGGAAGGAGGTACACGGCTCGTGTTGTCTGTAGACGGTCAATACCACGGTTCGATCGCGTCCGCATAGTTACTGCGTGCCAGGAAGGGCTCTAAACAAGGGAAGTGTCCAGGCGTCTCGGAGTGAACCAAAGTAATGTTGTTCGGACATGGAGGAGATACAGAGCGGCAGGAACTGTCGATGACATGCTTCGCTCAGGCCGCCCAATGGCTACTACTGCAGTGGATGACCGCTACCTACGGATTATGGCTCGAAGGAACCCTGACAGCAACGCCACCATATTGAATAATGCTTTTCGTACAGCCACAGGACGCCGTGTTACGACTCAAACTGTGCGCAATAGGCTGCATGATGTGCAACTTCACTCCCGACGTCCACGGCGAGGTCCATCTTTGCAACCAGAACACCATGCAGCATGGTACAGATGGGCCCAACAACATGCCGAATGGATAGCTCAGGATTGACATCACGTACTCTTCACCGATGAGTGTCGCATATGCCTTCAACCAGACAACCGTCGGAGACGTGTTTGGAGGCAACCCGGTCAGGCTGAACACCTTAGACACACTGTCCAGTGAATGCAGCAAGGTGGAGGTTCCCTACTGTTTTGGGGTGGCATTGTGTGGGGCCGACGTACACCACTGGTGGTCATGAAAGGCGCCGTAACAGCTGTACGATATGTGAATCCCATTCTCCGACCGATAGTGCAACCGTATCAGCAGCATATTGACGAGGCAATCGTCTTCTTGGACGACAATTCGCGACCCCATCGTGCACATCTTGCGAATGACTTCCTTCAGGATAACGGCATCGCTCGACTAGAGTGACAAGCATGTTCTGCAGACATGAACCCTATCGAACATGCCTGGTATAGATTGAATAGGGCTTTTTATGGACGACGTGACCCACCAATCACTCTGAGGGATCTACGCCGAATTTCCGTTGATGAGTGGGACAATTTGGACCAACAGAGCTTTGATGAACTTGTGGATAGTATGCCACGATGAATACAGGCAAATGATGTTTGTGTTGATATTATTCCAATTTTCTGTACAGGTTCCGGAACTCTCGGAACCAAGGTGATGCAAAACTTTTTTGATGTGCGTACTTAAATTGCTTAGGTCTTTCATAATCGTTCTGGTAGGTTCGAGCCAGGTGATGTGAATACATGTAAATAGGTTTTCTCCTATGCCTCTTCAATGTAACCTTCCATCTTTCTGACCTAAAACGAGGGCTATTATTTGAAATCATCATATCCACGTGTTCTACATGTGGCAAAAGTCCTTGCATAAAGCCCTTGATGCAGTCAAAGCTGTTGCTGTCTTCAGTGGCATGAGAGTGACCAATTTAGATGTCAATTACACAACCACCACAACGTAGCAGAATCCTCTGTGCATGCATCGAAGAGGTCTGGACAGTGATTCTCGATGGATTCACATCTGTAAGGAACGTTCTAGTGGTCTAAGATGCCGGCACGGTAGCTCAGCGCGTTCGGTCAGAGGGTTAGCAGCCCTCTGTAACAAAAAACTGAGTTAATCGATCAACAACGAACTTAAACGGATGTCTTACGACGTACGCCCCGAGCAGATTCAACGAACAAAAGCGAACAAAATGACCGCCTAAATTTTGATAAATAATCAGCATTGGCGGCCGAAGACTTTCGGCATAAGAAGTCAGCCTCATTCTGCCAACGGCCTTGTCAAAGAGGGCGGAGGAGCGGATAGAGGTTCAGGGCACTCTCTTGTCCTAGGGGTGGGAAATTGCCCCTAAAGGCGGAAGAATCAGCAATGATGAACGACATGAGGATGCAGAAGGCAATGGAAACTACTGCATTAAAGACACGTAACGTGTATCCACAGGACATGTGGCCTGTAATTGAAATTGAGGACGTAGGTTGCAAGAGGATTAAGTCAATCGTGCATAATTGTTTTAGTTGCTAGGGCACAGTCGGGTCAATAATGCGTGCGTTTTTATTGTCAAATGTTTAGCCTACTGGCAGGACTTACGAACAGATAAAATTCTTCTCTCCATATTATTAAAATAACAAAGCATCCTCAGTCCCAGGAAACATTTTCTGGGTCCAAAATGCACGTAGCTAGGATGTGTGTTCCAGATGACTCTGTTGGTCAGATCATCAGGTATACACAGGCGCCATAATGAATCTCCAACATCGCCGCGGTGGAGTAAAGTTCTGCTAATGGCTGCTTGGCTTAGGTCTTTCTATTAATCTTTTAATACTAGAAGCACAACGTCCCTTTCCTACTCTCTCCCAATATATATCATACTAGTGGTCACATAATTTTCGAACACGACTTTACACATGCGAGACAGACTGAATTGATTACCCTGAAGTTCTTCATTTACATCCTCTAACAATCTGATAGGTGAGCATGCCAATACATCTTCTGTGGTGCTGGTTTTGGCTAGTAAATATGTGAAGGTAAAGCCAGATTCCTGAAGATAATGTGTCCATCTCGCTAATCCCTTATGCATCAGTTTCGCTGTGAACAGGAATTACAATGCCTTATGTTCCGTAAAAGTACTAGCCTTCCTACCAAACAAAAGAACCTAAACTTCTGAAATATCCAGACTATAGCCATAGCCTCCTAATCAGTGACAGAATATTTCTCCCTCTTCATTAAAACTCTACTACCAAAAGCAATAGTGTTACGTACTATGCTCCCGTTCTCTTCATATACTTGAAACATCGTAACACTCAATCCAGTATATGCACCGTCTGTGATCATACAGAACTCCTGCAATAAGATGGCGTGTGGCAGTATCGCCACTGTTATTAATGCTGACTTTAGAGATTGGAACTCACGTTTTGCCATAATATTTCAAACCTATGGAACCTCCTTACCTGTAAGCTGGCAGAGTCAAGATTATAAATCTTTATAAATCTTTTATAAAAATTTATAAATCTTTTATAAAAATAAATTATTTCTAGGAACACTCTTAATTATTTCTTTGTGGTGGGCATCACAAATTCTGTGATGGCCTCCATCTTATTTGGGTTTGAGGATATCCCGCCCATTTTGCTAATGTGCCATGGGAAATTTACTCTAGAGATTCTGAAGCATGATTTTTTCGATTTTAGCTATGACTCTGTGTTCTCTGAAAGTTCAAAGTACAGCATTCATAACTTTGTTATGATCTTCCCATGATTTCTCCGCTATGAGCAGGTCATTGACTTACCTAGTCACATGCCTGTTGAGAGAATCACTCAGCATGCTGTCTAATGCCTGTATGAAGGCGGATATCGTTATATTCAACCCAAAAGGTAGGCTCCTAAATTGATAACACCTACCAGTGCGCTTTTTGCATCCTTGGTGCAGTCCTATCTTCCAGAAACTGTGTCGTAAGTTTATAGATGAAGAAACAGTGACCCTATGAATATTTTCCAAATTTCTTCAAGTTTTGTGATCGGAGGCTTTCCCGGCGTATGTGTTGTTTCCAGGGCTCTCAGGTGTCCAGCCGAATGCGATCGTTGAAGTCCCACGATATTTCGGCGAATAACCTTACCGCCATTATCAGGTGGTTCTGATGGAACGGTCTGTCTGCTCTCTCTCACATTTTAATTTCCCCTAATTGGGGAAGTGTATGGAGAAGTTTGTAGCCTGTTGGCTTTTACTTGACAAAGTGTGTTGTGTGTGTGTGATTATCTTGGATAGTTTTGGCTGTCTGTGTATTGTGATGGTGTTCTGGTTGTGTCTTGTACTTGCCTGAGGTTGGTGAGATGTTAGGTATTTTAAGGATTAAGGATTGGTATTAGGACTTGGAGATTTTGGGATTTTTCTCTTCGACTTAGTCGTCCAATATCGTCATAGGGCATTTGCGCTTATCACGGGACATGTCATACCGACCTAGGGAGTGGATGAGGTTATTTTCATATCTAGAGGAGCTCTCGCAGAAATCCCTTGCCAGATCTTGGAATCTTTATTTGAGGAGGGGGATTTCGGCAGCGGCCTGCAGATCATCGGTGGGGAATCCCACGGGTAGATGCAGTGCCCTTCTGAGGGCGCGGTTCTGCAGCCTCTGGAGTTTGTCCAGATGCTGCTTCGCTGCGTATCCCCAGACAGGGTGTGCATACTCCATTACTGGCCGTATAAGGACCTGATATACATTTACTCCTACAGAGCAGGGGGGAAGAGAGCTGATTGTATTGAAGACTGGGTATAGGATGGATATTCTGGCGCAGACCTTCTTTTAGACCTCGTCTATGTGAGGCTTCCACGCTATACTCGAGTCCAAGGTTACGCCGAGATACTGGCGGATCTCCTGCTGAGGCGCCAAAGCTGCAAGCGATAGATGCAACGCAGTTAACACAAATGTTTCAGTTTCAGACGCGGCAGACTGCAACCATCCTCAATACAATTACAATGAAATGAACACCCTTAGCTGCATACAGACGTTGATATAAGTCAACGGGGACAGTTGAAAATGTGTGCCCCGACCGGGACTCGAACCCGGGATCTCCTGCTTACATGGCAGACGCTCTATCCATCTGAGCCCCCGAGGACACAGAGGATAGTGCGACTACACGGACTTATCTCTGGCACGCCTCCCGTGAGACCTATATTCCCAACTTATTGTCCCGCGCTATATTCATAGTGCCCCTGCCCATTATACTCATTACTCGCGGCTTTACTGCCGATTCCCGTAAGAGTTCGACCACTGTTTGTGCATCTGCACAGAAGAAGATGGTCAAATGGCCGGTAAGCCTTAACTATATATACATGAAGATGGCGTCTGCAGTAGCACTATCCTCTGTGTCCTCGGGGGGCTCAGATGGATAGAACGTCTTGCCATGTAAGCAGGAGATCCCGGGTTCGAGTCCCAGTCGGGGCACACATTTTGAACTGTCCCCGTTGACTTATATCAACGCCTGTATGCAGCTAAGGGTATTCATTTCATTCTAACGAGCTGTATGGTCACCGATGGTATCTGTTCTTTCGGACATGTCCGAAAAAAAGGATACCATCTTCATGTATACATTCTCAATACGGTACAGCAGTTACTGGCAAGCCAAACCACGAACGCTGCGCAACATGCAACAACTGTAGCTCCGAGTGCCATACCGCCTTTTCGCTCGAGTGGTTGCAACAGTATGAAGCCCACATCATTGCTCATAAAGTGTCAGGTACTGTGAGTCTACATTACTTTTTGTTAACGGCAGGAAGTTCAGTTTTTCGCCTCACTGAGAAATTGTTCCCAAACGCCACTCCGAGTGAACTTTCCTATGATCTGGTTATAGATTCTCTAACTAAATATTATGACCAACAAGTGAATGTGGTGGCAGATAGGTACTAATTCTTTCATTGCAAGAAAAGGTCAGAACAAACTTATCGCGAGTGGATAACAGATTTGCAGGATATGACGAGGAAATGCAAATTCAGATGTGCTTGTGGTGCTTTATACTCCGATGTGATGTTGCGTGTTGCAATCGTGTACAATGTAACCTTAGAGAACAGATTCTGAAACAGTCAGATGCATCATTTCAGAATGAAATGCAAATTCTAGATCAGTATGATTCAGGTGCCGCAGCGTCCGATAAATTTGGGCAGTCACTAATTTGTCAGGTTGAGTCGTCCCTAGATCCCTATCGGCCAAGTAAGCAGCAACAGCATGCGCATGCCAGCACGCGTAAACAGTTCTCTAAACAGGCGAACAGAACTAAGTCCTGCCATCGGTGCTATTCACAGCACAAAAGCCACGACTGCCCGTCTCGATAAGCACAGTGTTACGCTTGTGGCAAGAAAGGTCATGTAGAATCCATGTGTTTGCATCGAAACAAACATAAGAATTCTGCCCGCTCACAAAAATCTAGTCACACGGCCCATGTAATCAATGCAGTGTATTCAAAACCTGGTGCAGGCATCAGCAAAACTAGCAAGTAAACAGTTTCTTCAGTGCTACGGAAGTCCAACAAACTCTTTGTTCATTTGCATCTTAGTGGATAACGTGCGAAATTTCAGTTAGTCACGACTGCCTCTGTTACATTGTTAAATCGTAACACATATGAACTGTTAGGCTCCTCACGCCTGTCTAAAACTAGCACGCACCTGACGGCTTATAATGGACAAGACATTCCTCTCCTCGGAAAATGTAATTTGCCTGTCACGTATCGCTCGCATAAGCGAACTGTGACTTTCACTGTGCTACAGCCAGGCGATTGTGAGAAAGTATTTGGCCTTGATTCGTTTGATTTGTTTGGCTTTCAAATTCAGGACAATGTGTTGTCAGCGACTGCATTCAATGCCGAAGACAGTGTAACTAAAACTTCCTGGCAGATTAAAACTGTATGCCGGACCGAGACTCGAACTCGGGATCTTTGCCTTGTAGAGTGAAAATTTCATTCTAGAAACATCCCCAAGGCTGTGGCTAAGCCATGTCTCCGCAATATCCTTTCTTCCAGGAGTGCTACTTCTGCAAGGTTCGCAGGAGAGCTTCTGTGAAGTTTGGAAGGTTGGAGACGAGGTACTGGCGGAATTAAAGCTGTGAGGACTGGGCGTGACTCGTGCTTGGGTAGCTCAGTTGGTAGAGCACTTGCCTGCGAAAGGCAAAGGTCACGAGTTCGAGTCTCCGTCCGTCACACAGTTTTACTCTGCCAGAAAGTTTCATATCAGCGCACACTCCACTTTAGAGCGAAAATTTCATTACAGTATAACTAGCTTGTTGAAAGAATTCCCTAAACTCTTTTCTGAAGGGGCCGGAGTGGCCGAGCGGTTCTAGGCGCTACAGTCTGGAACCACGCGACCGCTACGGTCGTAGGTTCGAATCCTGCCTCGGGCATTGATGTGTGTGATGTCCTTAGGTTAGTTAGGTTTAAGTTGTTCTAAGTTCTAGGGGACTGATGACCTCAGAAGTTAAGTCCCATATTGCTCAGAGCCATTTGAACCATTTTTTCTGAAGGCTTAGGCAAGGCTAACAATTTTGTTGCACATATTACTATGCAAGATAATGCTCAGCCAAAATTTTCCAGGCCAAAACTGTTCCCATAGTATTGCGGGACAAAGTTGCTGCTTAACTTAAAGAATTGTAAGATAGTGGAGCTATTGCGCCCATAGAAGCCAAGTCCACTGGTTTTGCTCCCCAAACCTTCAGGTCGCATTCGCCTCTGTGTTCACTTTAAGTCTACAGTCAACCCACAAATTGTGATTGATATATACCCACTTCCACGCCCAGACGATCTCATGCACAGATTAGGCACTGGTCGCTATTTTTCAAAAATTGATTTGCGCGGCGCGTATCTTCCAATACCACTAGATGAAAAATATCAAACCGTGTGTGTTGTGAACACACATTTGGGCTTGTTTAAATACACTCCTGGAAATGGAAAAAAGAACACATTGACACCGGTGTGTCAGACCCACCATACTTGCTCCGGACACTGCGAGAGGGCTGTACAAGCAATGATCACACGCACGGCACAGCGGACACACCAGGAACCGCGGTGTTGGCCGTCGAATGGCGCTAGCTGCGCAGCATTTGTGCACCGCCGCCGTCAGTGTCAGCCAGTTTGCCGTGGCATACGGAGCTCCATCGCGGTCTTTAACACTGGTAGCATCCCGCGACAGCGTGGACGTGAACCGTATATGCAGTTGACGGACTTTGAGCGAGGGCGTATAGTGGGCATGCGGGAGGCCGGGTGGACGTACCGCCGAATTGCTCAACACGTGGGTCGTGAGGTCTCCACAGTACATCGATGTTGTCGCCAGTGGTCCGCGGAAGGTGCACGTGCCCGTCGACCTGGGACCGGACCGCAGCGACGCACGGATGCACGCCAAGACCGTAGGATCCTACGCAGTGCCGTAGGGGACCGCACCGCCACTTCCCAGCAAATTAGGGACACTGTTGCTCCTGGGGTATCGGCGAGGACCATTCGCAACCGTCTCCATGAAGCTGGGCTACGGTCCCGCACACCGTTAGGCCGTCTTCTGCTCACGCCCCAACATCGTGCAGCCCGCCTCCAGTGGTGTCGCGACAGGCGTGAATGGAGGGACGAATGGAGACGTGTCGTCTTCAGCGATGAGAGTCGCTTCTGCCTTGGTGCCAATGATGGTCGTATGCGTATTTGGCACCGTGCAGGTGAGCGCCACAATCAGGACTGCATACGACCGAGGCACACAGGGCCAACACCCGGCATCATGGTGTGGGGAGCGATCTCCTACACTGGCCGTACACCACTGGTGATCGTCGAGGGGACACTGAATAGTGCACGGTACATCCAAACCGTCATCGAACCCATCGTTCTACCATTCCTAGACCGGCAAGGGAACTTGCTGTTCCAGCAGGACAATGCACGTCCGCATGTATCCCGTGCCACCCAACGTGCTCTAGAAGGTGTAAGTCAACTACCCTGGCCAGCAAGATCTCCGGATCTGTCCCCCATTGAGCATGTTTGGGACTGGATGAAGCGTCGTCTCACGCGGTCTGCACGTCCAGCACGAACGCTGGTCCAACTGAGGCGCCAGGTGGAAATAGCATGGCAAGCTGTTCCACAGGACTACATCCAGCATCTCTACGATCGTCTCCATGGGAGAATAGCAGCCTGCATTGCTGCGAAAGGTGGATATACACTGTACTAGTGCCGACATTGTGCATGCTCTGTTGCCTGTGTCTATGTGCCTGTGGTTCTGTCAGTGTGATCATGTGATGTATCTGACCCCAGGAATGTGTCAATAAAGTTTCCCCTTCCTGGGGCAATGAATTCACGGTGTTCTTATTTCAATTTCCAGGAGTGTATTTGCGTTTGCCTTCTGGCAGTTCTTCCATAGCCGCCATTTTCCAACGCTATTTGGAACAGCTGATTACTCAAGTACCAAACTGTACAAACTGTTTGGATGATATTGTCGTAGCAGGTCATACCTGAAGAAAACATTGCAAATATGCGTGCTTTGTTTCGTCTGTTATCTGATGCAGGACTAAAGAGTACACTGGCCAAGTGTGATTTTTAAACCTGAGTTGCAGTGTCTTGGTCATGTCATAAACAGTCAAGGTGTATTTCCTCTTCAGTCACATTTGCTAGCCATGCGCGACCTGTCAGTCCCTCGTAATGTCACCGAATTTCAGTCAGTCTTAAGGAAAATGAACTGTTATATTCGATTTATTCCGGATGCTGCACAAATCGCAACTCCATTGCATCACTTGCGTCGCAAGAACGTCCCATTTGTTTGGATAGATGAGTGCGAAGAAACTTTTCAAAAACTTAAAGATGCATTGCTCAGAGATCGATGCTTGGTTCACTTTGATCCAGACAAAACATTTGTGATGCAAACTGACGCTTCCTCTTACGGAATCGGTGCAGTGCTTTGGCACAGATTTGGTGATAAAGACAGGCCTATTGCTTTCGCATCAAAAATGTTGTTCAAACCTCAGTGTAACTATTCATAAATAGAGAAAGAGGCATTGGCTATTGTGTATGGTGTCACCCAATTCCACCACTATTTGTATGGCATTACAGTTACTTCACCAAGGACTCCGGGGGATTGTTCGTAGGGAAAAGTTATCGCGTCGACACTGTACTTTGCAGGTCATGGACACCCAAATAGAATAGATGACGTCACAGTGTCACGCATGTTCGAAAAACGAGTCCGCTTCGCCACAAAAATTCTCTTCTTGGCCTAAGTCACAATCACCATGGCAACGTGTACACATAGACTTTGCGGGACCTGTTTGGAACATTCGTTGGTTGATTGTGGTAGACTCCTATAGTAAGCTTCCTTTTCCTGTGCCAATGAACTCGACAACGTCACGTAGCACATTTCAGGCGTTGTCCTCTATTTTTTGCCTCGAAGGTTTGCCTGAAGTCATATTGTCGGACAAAGGCCCTCAGTTCACATAAAATGAATTTGAAACATTCTGTGCTCGCAATGGCATACAGCATCTAATTTGTGAACCGTCCCATCCACAGTCAAAAGGCGAAGCGGAACGTTTTGTCAGAACCTTCACGTAGCAGATAGCCAAACTGCGCACCGCACACGCCAGGGATCAAGCATTGCAACTGTTTCTCGCCTCCTATAGTTCGCATCCACGATATGGACCATCGCCGGCGGAATTGCTTCAAGGCCGCCACTATCGCACACTGACCCACGTGCTCCACCCTCCTCAGCATCCGGCACCGAAGGAAGGCCGCAAGTATCGCTTCGCGCCCCATGATATTGTGTTTCTCAGAGTTTTTAGCGACAGTAGACGGTGGGCGCGAGGCGAGATCCTTCGTAGACTTGGCGCATGCGTGTATCTCATTTCAGGCCCGGACAGATTGCAGCTCCGACATCACAATCGAATTCGCCACTACCATGTCCACGGTGATCCTTGAATCTGGGCTAAGAGATACAGAAGGATCCGTATCTCTTCCCCCAGACTCACAGATCCCTAGGACAGCGCGGCTACAGCAGCCGCCAGCGGGTGTCATCATGACACTACGGGACGACCTCATGGAGACGGAGCCTTCGCCTCCTCCGCCCCCTCTCGTCCTACCGATGGAGCTGGATCTGTCCACGTCGCAGGGGCCAACACCGTCTACAACTTGGTATGTTCCTCAGGAGGTGGATTCATATCCTTCTGGGCGTTTACCGGAGGACGGTTTCCACCAGAGCGAAGGCCGGATGACGGGGTACGATCGGAAGTGAGACGCCCTTGCAGCCACAGCTTCCGGTCCATCAGAGCGTCCGAGCTTCTGCCTTCCTGCCCGTTGTCGTGCTCCATATTCCATATGCGACGAGGGTCCGTGGCTTTGGGGGGGGGGGGGGGGTAGTGAGAAGGGGTCAGCCAATCGCACGCTGACCGACATCCCTTCCAGGACGACAACGCGGCAGCAGCGGCCCCTATGTGAAGAGGACATAGCGCCGCGCACGATTGGTGGAGCCCATTTGAATAGCAACGTCAACGTTAGGCACTCCGATAGCAGTTCAGGAAGGACCTTTGTCAGTTAGAAATTAGCAGTCACTGCAAAGACATTATTTCGTATATTGCCCTTTGCTTGCGACACATCTGTGTAATTGCCAAAGTTAAATATTGTATCTTGTCTTATTGAAATAAAACTCATTAATACGAGTGTTTGAATGTTTGTTTATCGAACCGAGTATGCAGGCTTCCTAGACACAACACTCTTACTCACAGAGAAAGCACCTAAGGTGTGTGTGAAATCTTATGGGACTTAACTGCTAAGGTCATCAGTCCCTAAGCTTACACACTGCTTAACCTAAATTATCCTACGGACAAACACACACACTCATGCCCGAGGGAGGACTCGAACCTCCGCTGGGACCAGCCGCACAGTCCATGACTGCAGCGCCCTAGCCCGCTCGGCTAATCCGAGAGAGAGAGAAAACGCACCTGAAAGCTTCCACTTTATCTCCACATCTGCCTGCAAGTACCTGTTGACAGTTAATGGGTAGCTTCATATAGCAAAACCTCATTATTTAAGTTGCGTTACGCTGTCCATCCAGGAACAGATTATTCTTAACTGAGGACTCGAAAAGTTTCACTGTCTTTCTACTCCCTGACGAGACCAAATCTCTCCACTTCATAATTTCTTGCTTCGTGTGATCCCGTGACTCTTGTGACCAATAGCTGGCGAGTAAAGCCTTTCTGAACTAGATGTATCATGTGCAAGTGGCCAGAATATCGCATTTTTATGGCTACTGACCCTTACATATGACCACAAATAAATTTATAGTCTAATGGCCAGGATGGTAGCATCAATCGATTAAATTGAGTGATCGAAGTCTTTGGGTGGAGTGTATTCCCCTACGCCGATAGTTCTGGAAGTTCTGCACAGATATAAAGTGTTTGTGATCAAATTCTATGTCCTCTCTGCCTCTCGTTCTTACTGCCGCTTCGGATATTCTCATTACCTCCATATGGTGCGTAAGCTCATCATGCAGGTTGCTACAACTTTGTCTTGCATTATTTTCGTAACTAACGTGTGTGTCGCATCTGCTGAGTAGGACACATTCGTGTGACTGGTCGCTCTCCGTGTCATGGCTTGTGGTGTACTGGTTTGTGGGGAACGTTCATGTACAGACTGATTTATTGGGGGCTCTACCGTACACGCCAGTCCTGTTAGATCGCGCTCATCCCCTTCTCATTTCCTGTTCATACGCTTTAGACAGTCGTCGTTTTCTCTGGATGGTTTTGCAGAGTGATCTTCCACCTGCTGTACTCCTTTTTTCACTTCTTTACCACTGTTATGTGTCTCTACTTGCTGTGTATCTGTCTTGTCTATTTTCTTCGAATTCCGTGGCATTTCTTCCTGAGTTTTCTCCACTGCCGGTTGACTTTGTTCTTGTAGTGTGGCCACAACTCTCTAAGTTTGATTCGCTGCAGTTTTGAACAGCTTTGCTTGTGTCCTTAAAACGAGTGCCACTTTCTTGGCTCTGCTTGCCTCTATCCCGGATACGCACACATCTTTCTTAGCTTCAACCGCTACTTGCTTCCACTCAGCAGATATCGCCGGCCGAAGTGGCCGTGCGGTTCAAGGCGCTGCAGTCTGGAACCGCGAGACCGCTACGGTCGCAGGTTCGAATCCTGCCTCGGGCATGGATGTTTGTGATGTCCTTAGGTTAGTTAGGTTTAACTAGTTCTAAGTTCTAGGGGACTAATGACCTCAGCAGTTGAGTCCCATAGTGCTCAGAGCCATTTTTTTCAGCTGATATCTTCCTGATTTCCGTCACCTCCTCTTTGATTCTGTTAATGTCTCCGGTCAACCTCCTTTCGTATTCCTTAAATTCCATTTGCCTATTCCTTTCTATCTCTTGTGTGTATTCTGTCATCTCTTTTCTGATGTCCTTAGGTTAGTTAGGTTTAAGTAGTTCTAAGTTCTAGGGGACTGATGACCTCAGATGTTAAGTCCCTTAGTGCTCAGAGCCATTTGAACCATTTTTTTCTCTTTCCTGAGCCCTTACTTTCTTTCTATCTCGTCTTTTTCTGTCTCCTGTTTTCTGACTCCTTAGTTTTTTTTCTGCCTCCTCTTTTCTACCTGCTTTAAGGATTCTAGGATTGTTCCTCCTTATATCTGATTCTGGTGTTGAAGTGCGTGAATGCACTGCTGTATGGCACTTTGGTGGCATGATTAGCATACGATAATCCCCTACTGAAACGTATCGGATTTTAACAACGGCATCGATGTGTTGAAAATCGACTGCAGCTTCATCTTCTCTTATATCGATCGCTCATCTAGTTCCCCATGATCTGATACTGCTCTTACCCAACCCTATACTTGCGCCTGACTGTGCCATGTGAAAGAAAACCACCTCGTCTCCACCTCGTCTACAGGCACGTCTACATACCTATTTTGATTATGCGTCATGCTATTAAAATGATTGTTCTCATCCTCCCCATGTTCTCATTCGCATGGCAATGTAACATATCAGCACAAGAACGATTTTAATTGTTGCCACATGTATGTAATCAATCTTTCCAAAAAATACACAACGCTGATATCTACGCTGTAGAAAAACAACGATTCATGCTGGGCAGACCACGAAACAAATACATGTAAAAATAAAGAAAACAACGAATTGAAAAGTAAACACTTTGGCCACCAAATCAGGGCCAATAAATATCACTATCACATACCAAAATGTTCAAAATCTTTAACATAAGATGCATTACTGGAAATCACATTTAAGTTTACTGACTGCACAGCTAAATCTTCCTAACAAAGCCTGATCGATGGCGGAGTCGCCAATTTATATGAAATGCCAAGGTGATATGGTAATGTGGGAATTGCCTGTGATTAATTTTTGCACCAGAATGACCTCTGAGACTGTACAATAATCTATTTTAATACATTATTCTGATCTGTGTGTGAGGGACTATCTACACACATCTAAACACTCTGACACGATACAATACTAAATCTTAATACACTCCTGGAAATGGAAAAAAGAACACATTGACACCGGTGTGTCAGACCCACCATACTTGCTCCGGACACTGCGAGAGGGCTGAACAAGCAATGATCACACGCACGGCACAGCGGACACACCAGGAACCGCGGTGTTGGCCGTCGAATGGCGCTAGCTGCGCAGCATTTGTGCACCGCCGCCGTCAGTGTCAGCCAGTTTGCCGTGGCATACGGAGCTCCATCGCAGTCTTTAACACTGGTAGCATGCCGCGACAGCGTGGACGTGAACCGTATGTGCAGTTGACGGACTTTGAGCGATGGCGTATAGTGGGCATGCGGGAGGCCGGGTGGACGTACCGCCGAATTGCTCAACACGTGGGGCGTGAGGTCTCCACAGTACATCGATGTTGTCGCCAGTGGTCGGCGGAAGGTGCACGTGCCCGTCGACCTGGGACCGGACCGCAGCGACGCACGGATGCACGCCAAGACCGTAGGATCCTACGCAGTGCCGTAGGGGACCGCACCGCCACTTCCCAGCAAATTAGGGGCACTGTTGCTCCTGGGGTATCGGCGAGGACCATTCGCAACCGTCTCCATGAAGCTGGGCTACGGTCCCGCACACCGTTAGGCCGTCTTCCGCTCACGCCCCAACATCGTGCAGCCCGCCTCCAGTGGTGTCGCGACAGGCGTGAATGGAGGGACGAATGGAGACGTGTCGTCTTCAGCGATGAGAGTCGCTTCTGCCTTGGTGCCAATGATGGTCGTATGCGTGTTTGGCGCCGTGCAGGTGAGCGCCACAATCAGGACTGCATACGATCGAGGCACACAGGGCCAACACCCGGCATCATGGTGTGGGGAGCGATCTCCTACACTGGCCGTACACCACTGGTGATCGTCGAGGGGACACTAAATAGTGCACGGTACATCCAAACCGTCATCGAACCCATCGTTCTACCATTCCTAGACCGGCAAGGGAACTTGCTGTTCCAACAGGACAATGCACGTCCGCATGTATCCCGTGCCACCCAACGTGCTCTAGAAGGTGTAAGTCAACTGCCCTGGCCAGCAAGATCTCCGGATCTGTCCCCCATTGAGCATGTTTGGGACTGGATGAAGCGTCGTCTCACGCGGTCTGCACGTCCAGCACGAACGCTGGTCCAACTGAGGCGCCAGGTGGAAATGGCATGGCAAGCCGTTCCACAGGACGACATCCAGCATCTCTACGATCGTCTCCATGGGAGAATAGCAGCCTGCATTGCTGCGAAAGGTGGATATACACTGTACTAGTGCCGACATTGTGCATGCTCTGTTGCCTGTGTCTATGTGCCTGTGGTTCTGTCAGTGTGATCATGTGATGTATCTGACCCCAGGAATGTGTCAATAAAGTTTCCCCTTCCTGGGACAATGAACTCACGGTGTTCTTATTTCAATTTCCAGGAGTGTATATTATCCATTGAAATGAAAATGGGTACTCATTGTGATAATGGATTTATTGCAAAACAACATGCATGAAGTGTGACGTTCAACCGCATCAGTAAAGAGCAGATATTCAGTTAAAACACCTATAAGTCACAATCATATAATTGCTGTCCATCGTTTAGCAAAGCTGGCGGCAAGGGGTGGAGTTCTCTGCATGACACCTGCCTCTTTGAGTATCAAAATTAACGCTGTCTGACTGATTGTATCGTAATTGACAGTGACTTTGAATTACTAAACTGTAAGACTGGCTACAACTTTTAACTGAACAACTGCTGCTGCGGATTGAAATAACACACCACATTGGGTTTAAAGCACCTTTGGAAATTCCTAATGTACTGGAGCTACAAAGAAGCTCACCGTGGACAGCTGCCCATCACGTGTAAACACCGTCGCCGGCGCTGCAAATCGGCAAATCCGCGACCAGCGCACACCTGCACAGAGTCGAACATTGGACCCTGCCTTGATCACTGCCGCTGGGCGAGCGCTTCGATCTTCACTTTACGCCATCGCCGGAGCAACCGTCTCACTAAAATCTCTCCCAAAACTTCCTCCTCCAAAAACGCTCCACATGGAGCACCTCGGGAAATTCTCACTACGAACTGCATACGGCAGGATTTTACCATGCCAATCGCGTAATCGAATACTGGCGCACAGTCTCACTTCATGAGACAGACAATAATCACTCCCCCCCCCCCAAAAAAAAACCTACCACCAAAAATTATCGACACCCCTGGTATGTCATCAGATGTCAAAGTCTGATCCTCAATCATGGCGCTTGTTTTCAGTGTGTTTGGGAACTCGCTTGGCGTAGGACCCCGAACGTCTAAAAAAACACACACGGGCTGTGCTGGCAACACAGTGTCAGGCACCTAGCAGCATGGGACTATTTCAGACTCTGAAGATAAATGTTTTACAATCCTAAGAGCTATAATTCTCTTAAACAATGTCCTCTTAAAACCATCCGGCAAATGCCTGCAGATTCCTAAAAAGTTTCACTATCGACAGGAAACAATTTCCAGGGGAGGTGTAAAAAAGGTGCTGCGCCTAGCATTTGTAACAAAGCGCCGTAGTGCATTAACAGCAGGACACTGCCCTTCTGGCAGCCACCGCCGTGATGTGAAATCAGTGACCGGCCCCCACGCAATCCCTGCCACTGTACTTGCAGCCGGGCACTTCCGTCTATCCAGAACTGCGGACCATTAACGCAGCCCTGTGGTAACCCTCGTTTCTCTCTGCATAGTGGCAACACAAACAACTCACAAAATCCTAGGCAACAGAAAGAAAGACCCTTCACCTCTAATTACCCAGCACTACTAGATACCGAGACAAGCAGTACGCAGGTAATGTCAACCCACTTTATTAAACGTCGTAACTGGCCTAGCACTTTCCTGTTGACATAATGGTGCATTGAATGCTCTCGTACTCATGATTTGAATGAGAAAACAGGACTTGCCGTCTTTCAGTCCTCTGAAGAACGAGCACATAAACTACAGGAATAAGACCACCTCTAGTGTACAATACATGAATTTACATGAAAGTAAGATCTTTACCAACAAACATAACGTAAAGCGGTACAATTAGGACATTCAGGACTCAGCATTGGCATTAGGCATTTAGAACCATCAGATAGTCTCAGCTCTTAAAAATGACATGAAACAGAATAAGCTTATATACCATTTGACTTTACAAATGAAATAACAAACAGCTATGTGAACAAAATAATTACTGTACCAACAAGACAGCAGATTACACAAACAAAATACGTCTTCAAAGGTAAACTCGAAACAAATTGTTTGTTAGTGGCGCCTCAATTATTTTAACTGTTAGTTATTTCTGTATCACAGAAACTAATTCGCAGAACTGAAAAGGTATTCCATTATGCTACGCTTTGGCTTGTATGGTCCAAGAAACGTAACATTGAAAGGTTCACTTTTAAATCATAATCATAAAATCTTCTCAACATTGTTATCTTAAGTCATTACCATTGTTATATCATAAACATCTTCCTCAATATCATTAGCATAAAACTCTTAAGACATCATAAATGTTAAAAGTATCATCAACATACATTAACGGAAAAAACTGCCACCCCAAAAAATAATTACTATAGAGTAATGAAATTTTGGGAATACATTTATCTTGGTAAAACATTTAAGTGATTAACATTGCAATATCTCAGTTTAATGCAAGCGCAAGATATGCCGTTACAAGTGTGAAATGCTGGTGCATTAATACCGGGGTAGCCGCCAAATGTTGAATACAAGCATGCAAACGTACATGCATTGTGTTGTACAGGTTATGGGACAATTCCCTGCCTGTTGCACTTGGTTAGTCAATACAGGGAGAGTTAATGATGTTTGTGGATGACGCTGGAGTTGTCGTCCGATGGAGACAGATTTAGTGAACGAGCAGGCCAAGGCAACCCTCTCGACACTCTGTAGAGCATGTTGGGTTACAACAGTGGTATAAGGGCGAGAGTTATCCTGTTGGAAAACACCCCAAAGAGTGCTGTGCATGAATGACAGCAGAACAGGTCGAATCAGCAGACTGACGTACAAATTTGCAGTCAAGGTGTGTGGAATAATCACAAGAATGCGCCTGCTGTCATACGAAACAGCACATCAGACAATAACAGCAGGTGTAGGTCCATGGAGTCTAGCACACAGAGTGCAGGCCCTCAACTAGCCTCCTTCTAACCAACACACGGCCATTATAGACATCTAGGCATAATCAGCTTTCACCAGAAAACACATCAGACCTCCACCCTGCCCTCCAATGAGCTCTCTCTTGACACTAATGGAGTCGCAAATGGCGGTGGTTTGGGGTCAGTGCAATGCACGCTACAGGGTGCCTGGCTCGGAGCTGTCCTTGAAGTAACCGATTTTTAACATTTCGTTGCGTCACAGTGGGACCAATTGCTGCTCAAATTGCTTCTGCAGATGCGCCAGAGAGACACACCGAACGAGATGGTTTTTCCTCTAGGTAGTGGCCCGGTGCCATCCGGAGACCGGTCTTGATGCGACCGTACATTACCGTGGCCATCGCTCCCAGCAATAATGTGCAGAGGCTACATTCCTGACAAGTCTTTCTGCAGTTTCGTAGAAGGGACAACCAACTTCTCGTAGTCCTATTCCACGACCTTCTTCAAACTCAGTAAGTTGTTAATAATGGTGTCTTTGTTGCCTTAAAGGCATTCTTGACTAACGTCAACCTACCACATCGAACATCAAAGGTAACTAACGCTCACGACCATTATAGCTGTATGTAAAGCAAACCTGATTTGCATCCTCATAGTGGAGCTACTAGCACCACTGTTATACGACTGACGCGAAATTTGAACAGACAGCATCTTTCAGATGTAGAAACACACCTACCAATTTTCATTTATGTCGCGCAAATCCTTCTTGGTGTTGCGATTTTTTTTCCGTCAGCATATACTGCATATAAAAGTCTTATCACATCTCTAATGGCACCTACAAGTATTTTTGTAAGCATGTCGTATATTTGTCCTGTAAGTTGAGATATCTTCTTTCCAATACTTCTTACTTCACCTTCTCATACAACATATCACGAAATAACCACTGGAGCTTAGCAAATACCCGAACGTCTGTTACTCACACTTAGTCCCATATTTTCTCTTACATCATTGCTAAAAGCTGATTCCAGTTTCTGCTCTGCTCACAACAAATTCGACCTTTCCATTCTACTTCCCGGCGCAACAGCATACCAGTAATTTCAGCAAACGCAAGTGCTAGATGTCGTTTTACAATTGTTCGCAATGGATACAGTCGCTTACTTCATACCAGTATTAAAAATAAAAATGCTAAGATCGCAAGATGTAGTGATACGTCAGATTTTAACCACCCAAGGATGCTGCTTTTCTACCAGAGCCTGGATGCGTGCATCGCATCTGTTCTGACCCTGAAACAAAAACTCACTTCCAACAAGCATTAACGTAATTCGGACCAACTCTTTGCGCTTTGGTATTTTCAGTTTCCGATGCGAGCCATGGTTTATACACTCCTGGAAATGGAAATAAGAACACCGTGAATTCATTGTCCCAGGAAGGGGAAACTTTATTGACACATTCCTGGGGTCAGATACATCACATGATCACACTGACAAAACCACAGGCACATAGACACAGGCAACAGAGCATGCACAATGTCGGCACTAGTACAGTGTATATCCACCTTTCGCAGCAATGCAGGCTGCTATTCTCCCATGGAGACGATCGTAGAGATGCTGGATGTAGTCCTGTGGAACGGCTTGCCATGCCATTTCCACCTGGCGCCTCAGTTGGACCAGCGTTCGTGCTGGACGTGCAGACCGCGTGAGACGACGCTTCATCCAGTCCCAAACATGCTCAATGGGGGACAGATCCGGAGATCTTGCTGGCCAGGGTAGTTGACTTACACCTTCTAGAGCACGTTGGGTGGCACGAGATACATGCGGACGTGCATTGTCCTGTTGGAACAGCAAGTTCCCTTGCCGGTCTAGGAATGGTAGAACGATGGGTTCGATGACGGTTTGGATGTACCGTGCACTATTCAGTGTCCCCTCGACGATCACCAGTGGTGTACGGCCAGTGTAGGAGATCGCTCCCCACACCATGATGCCGGGTGTTGGCCCTGTGTGCCTCGGTCGTATGCAGTCCTGATTGTGGCGCTCACCTGCACGGCGCCAAACACGCATGCGACCATCATTGGCACCAAGGCAGAAGCGACTCTCATCGCTGAAGACGACACGTCTCCATTCGTCCCTCCATTCACGCCTGTCGCGACACCACTGGAGGCGGGCTGCACGATGTTGGGGCGTGAGGGGAAGACGGCCTAACGGTGTGCGGGACCGTAGCCCAGCTTCATGGAGACGGTTGCGAATGGTCCTCGCCGATACCCCAGGAGCAACAGTGTCCCTAATTTGCTGGGAAGTGGCGGTGCGGTCCCCTACGGCACTGCGTAGGATCCTACGGTCTTGGCGTGCATCCGTGCGTCGCTGCGGTCCGGTCCCAGGTCGACGGGCACGTGCACCTTCCGCCGACCACTGGCGACAACATCGATGTACTGTGGAGACCTCACGCCCCACGTGTTGAGCAATTCGGCGGTACGTCCACCCGGCCTCCCGCATGCCCACTATACGCCCTCGCTCAAAGTCCGTCAACTGCACATACAGTTCACGTCCACGCTGTCGCGGCATGCTACCAGTGTTAAAGACTGTGATGGAGCTCCGTATGCCACGGCAAACTGGCTGACACTGACGGCGGTAGCCCGCATCTCGTGGTCGTGCGGTAGCGTTCTCGCTTCCCACGCCCGGGTTCCCGGGTTCGATTCCTGGCGGGGTCAGGGATTTTCTCTGCCTCGTGATGGCTGGGTGTTGTGTGCTGTCCTTAGGTTAGTTAGGTTTAAGTAGTTCTAAGTTCTAGGGGACTGATGACCATAGATGTTAAGTCCCATAGTGCTCAGAGCCATTTTGACGGCGGCGGTGCACAAATGCTGCGCAGCTAGCGCCATTCGACGGCCAACACCGCGGTTCCTGGTGTGTCCGCTGTGCCGTGCGTGTGATCATTGCTTGTACAGCCCTCTCGCAGTGTCCGGAGCAAGTATGGTGGGTCTGACACACCGGTGTCAATGTGTTCTTTTTTCCATTTCCAGGAGTGTAGAATATAAAATGTGGTATAAATATCCTGAAAGCTCTCACTTCCGTAATACATAATTTTTCCCTTGGGCAGGAGTCTATTTTAATCTGTTGTACATGAAGAAACAGAAACAAAGTCACGGGAACCTTTGTTTCACAATTTTCGTTCGACTCAGCGGCATTCTGAGTTTACAGTGCTTTTCTGTTTCACCGTCGGAAACGTGGTGTCATGTCTCTTTTGCCTACCTGAAAAACGTACTCCACATCACTGAGACCAAGAGGCATTTGTGTGAGTGCTTCTTATTTCAAAAACTTCAGTTCTGTGGGTCAGGCCACCATCACACTTTTACATCTACATCTATACTTTTCGAACCAGTCGACGTGCATGGCAGAGAGTACGTCCCATTGTAGCAGTTATTAGAGCTTTTTCCTGTTCTACTCACGTATGGAGCGCAGGAGGAAAGATTGTTTGAAGGCCTCCGAGAGTGCTGTGACTGATCTATTCTTGTCCTCTGGACCCCTATGGGAACGATATGTAGATGGTTGTAGTATATTCTTAGGGTCATCATTTAAAGCTGGTTTTCGAAACTTTGTTAGTAGACTTTCTCGGGGTAGTTTCCGTCTGTCTTCAGATGTCTGCCAGTTCAATTCTTCCAACATTTTTGTGTGTCTCCCGCGGGTCAAACAAACGTGCGTCCATTCGCGCTACCCTTCTCTGTCTACGCTCAATATATCCCGCTAGTCCTATTTGGTATGGGTCCCACACACCTGAACAATGTTCTACAACGGGTCACACGAGTGATTTGCAAGCAATGTTCTTCGTAGACTGACTGCGTTTCACGAGTCTTCTGCCAATAAATCGAACTCTTCTACCTGCGTTACCCACGACTGACCCTATTTGATCATTTCATTTCATTTCCCTACTAAGAGTTACGCCCAGGTATTTGCGTGAATTTACCGATTCGAACTGTGACTCGTTGATACTGTAGTTACAGGATACTATGTTTTTTTGGTTTTGTCAAGAGCACAGTTTTACATTCTGAAAATTTAAAGTAAGTTGCATATCTGTGCACCACTTTGAAACCATATCAAGATTTATGTAATCATTTGTGCAGCTTCGTTCAAACTGTACTTCATTTTCGATAACCGCGTACGCTGTGGAAAGTCTGAGGTTACTATTAATATTGTCCACAAGGTCATTGATATCCAACATGAACAGCAACTGACCCAACGTACTTCCCAGAGTTACTTCTACATCTGTTTATTACTCCCCATTCGAGATAACAAGCTGCGACCTCGCAACCGAGAAATCCTCAATCCACCCACATACCCCATAAGATCGAACTTTTGATAATAAGCATAGGTGTGGTACTTAGTCAGATGCTTTTCGAAAATCGACAAATACTGTATCTGTCTGACAGTCTTGATTTATGGCTTTCAGGATGTCATGCGAGATAAGTGCGAGTTTGGTATCACACGATGTATAATTTCGAAAGCCGTGATGGTTGGCATGGAGGAGCTCAATCTGCTCCAGATACCTCATTACGTTTGAGATCAGAATATGTCCTAAGATTCTAAAACAAATCGATGTAAAGGCTATCAAGCGGTAATCTTGTGGATCACTTCTCCTACCTTCTTGTAAACAGGTGTGACCTGTGCTTTCTTCCAGTTACTGGGCACCGTTTGTCTATAGCCTTTAGTTGATAAAGGGGCTATGTCAGCCGCAAATTGGGTATAATATCTAAGGGGGATTCGATCGAGCACTGGGGCTTTGTTCAGTTTTAAAGATTTGAGTTGTTCCTCAACGCCGCTGATGCTGACATCTGTTTCATTCATGTTTCCAGTTGTACGAGAATTTAATTGGGGCAACACTACTGGATTTTGCTTTATAAAGAACCATTTGAAAACAGAGTTAACCATTTCTGCTTCTGTTTTGCAGCTCTGAATTTCAGTTCCTGCCTTACTCATGAATACCTGACACTAAGTTTGGTGTCGCTAATAGGCTTTACATATGACGAGAATTTCTTTGGGGTTTGTGAAAGATCTTTTGGCAATCTTCTGCTACGATAGTCACTGAGGGCTTTACGCATTGCTCCCTTGACTGACAACTATCTGTCTATAACTCTAGGCCTTGTTTTATATCTATTATGCAGTACTCTCTGTTTCTTTAGACGTTTCTTTACAGTGAATGTATACCATGGAGGATTTCTGCCATCATGAACTATTCTACTAAGAATATATCTATCCAGTACAAGCTGAACTATTCTTTAAAATTTGAGCCATAGTTCCTCTACATGACCCTGTTCTGAGGTAAAAGCTTCAAGTTCCTCATTGAGATCTGACTCTTTGTTTCTACGTCTAGTCTGCTGAACACATAAATCTTTCATTTTGTTTTAGTTGTCCTTTGTAGATTCGCACTCATTGTTGCTATAACTGCCTAATGGTCACTGATACCAGTTTTGATGTGGACTCCCCCACAGAGGTCAGGTCTGTTTGTACCATTGGCTATAATATAGATCTCTCTAACTATATCTCATTTATCATGAGTGGGGTTCTTAACTATCTGTTCTAGGTAGTTTTCAGAGAAGGCATTTCGTAACCTTTCACAGGTTGACATGTCACGCCTACACTAACAAAACTATAATTATCCCAGTTGATTACTGGATGATTGAACTTTGCTCCAGCGATTACACTAAGGTTAGGGAACTTATGCACAAGCGAAGTGAGGTATTCTAGAAGGTTTTCGGTTACATCAGGAGGTAAGTCAGGTGAACGGTAGAAGGACCCTCTTATAGTTTTATACCCACCCTTGATGCTCACTCTTGCCCAAATAGTCTCCCATGCAGCTTCAGTTTCAGCCTCGGTGCATTTGAGCTTCTTGTTTAATGAGAAAAACACACCACCTCTATTCCCCAGTTCCCTATCCTTTCGGTATACGTTTGCATTTCCCCCAAATGTCTCACCACTGTCAACTTCAGGTTCTATCCAGCATTCTGTGTCCAGTGTTTTGTTAGCTTCTTGTGTTTTAGGAGTGTTTCAGACTCTGGCGCTTTGTTGCGAATGGTTTGGCAGTTAACCCGTGGGATTTAAAACTCTCACCTGCTGGAAGCATATATTAGATCTTACACTGATACTTCTCGGTTTCCTACAGTTACCGTTATCTGAGTAGGATGGAGAATCGCCTACTCGAGAAAACCCTTATGTGCACCTCACACACCGTCAGCTAGTTGGGTATTTGCCTGTGATGTGTAGAGCTCTCTTGACCTATTTGCAGGTGTGTCTGCAGAGGTACTCTCAAGAAGTTGTCCAACTGATACCTGAATGAGAAGTCATATGATACAGAAAAATCAAAGTAGAAACTGTATAGGATTGGATGTAATGTACAGCGTAACGCGTCCCTGGTGAATGTGAAAATTACCTGAAGTACATGTTTTATGATGTACCGACTGTGTGATGTCCTGTAACCACCACAACTGTGTCTGGTACTTCACACGGCATCGTTATTTTTATTCACTGTCCCTCTGAGATTAACACATTTTAAATTTGACTTCGAGTGGACATTCGTGTCGGAACCTGCTTCGTAACTGTAAATGTAATAGACTTCTATTTTCAGTAAATATTCCTTTGAAAGTATGTCTTTAATTTCTTCTATATCAGCAAGTTCGTCCAATTTGAGGAATAATGGGGTAAAAAAATGGAGATTCTTTTCTACAATCACTTACAGAAATAGTCGTAAAATTAAATTAGAAATTTGTAAATTTTTGGTAAGGCCTTATGGGACCAAACTGCTGAGGTCATTGATCCCTAGGCTTACGCACTACTTAATCTAACTTACGCTAACTTCAGCTAAGGACAACACACACACCCATGCCCGAGGGAGGACTTGAACCTCCAACGGGGGCAGCCGCCCGGATCGTGACAAGGCGCCTTACACCGTTCGGCTACAACGCGCGGCTAAAATTAAATTACCAATCCTCTTCATTGCACATAGATACTGAATAAAATCGGCAAATCGTTGACTTCTATACTAGCAAACAATATCTTTCAGTATTAATATTTTATGAAATTAATTCCCAGTTAACTGGAATGCGTATTTTTCTTTATGTATAGTTTGTAACACTTTACTATCCGTGAAAGACCAATATATGATTTCGTTGATTCACGTCGTCGAAGTATTACAAGCCCAAAGGAATACCTCTAGCTGCTAGCACTTCTGAAAATTAAATAAAATCTTCAATTAACCACTTAAATAAAAATCCATGATAAATACAATTTAAAATATCTTCTTCTTTGGTAGGTAAAGTAGTAAGCATCATTCGATCAACATTCACTGTTCTCCATAAAACATTTTAGCTTCGTTTATTCACTCTAACGATATACTGAGGTCAGCTGTGTAACGGTTTAAATTATGTAACAAAAAGTAACTTCATTCAAGGACGGCCAACAGAAAACTGACGAAATTTTTAAAGTATACATGAGTAATGGAACAAAGCGATTACAGCCCCACATTCCATTGCTGCCAGATGTATCCAAACTGGCGGCGATGACGTCATCCAAGATGGCGACGTGTAGACTTGGCAACAGTGCATGACGTCATCCCATATGGCAGCCATGACGTCAGCTGATGACTCAAGTACCGTTATCCAAAATGGCGGCTTTTGACTGGAAAGTGCCGCGCCCCCCCTCCCTCAGAAAAATGGCGGGAAGTTAAAATTCCAACAGGATAATGTATCACACCACACTTATCTCTACTAACCTAAGAAAATCGCAGGAAGATAGGTCACTTGGGCTACCTCCACTAACCCAAGTCACCCGAACGCCACTTTTTCCTATGAACTGGTGCCACATTTGAATTTTGGAGGTAAACAAGAGTCAATTCGTGTATCTCTACTAAGCTAAGGAACTGGTGCGAAAGAAAGGACACATGGACCAACCTCCGTCACTTGACCGCCAGCTCCTCCTAAGGATTCTTGGGAAAAGGACTCGACCAGTGACGGACATAAGTCTTTATTTTGCATGCACCAGTCTTTATTTAAACAATTTCATGCAGCACAGCCATTCAGTGTGTCCACCACGAGGTCTGGACTCAAACTGCCTTAGTACACAGCACCACCACCAGAGGGCACTTTCATCTGTGACGTAATCCAAGATCGCAGGAAACAGTGTGTTCACCACGAGGTCTGGACTCAAACTGACCAAGTACACAGTGCCACCACCAGAGGGTGCTGTCGTCCAAGATGGCGGCCATGATGTCAGGTGATGACGAAAGTACCGTTATCCAAGATGGCGGCAAACAGTCTGTGCACCATGAGACCTAGTACATATTGACACCACCAGAGCACTACTGCGGACTTGGAATGAATTTTCATGAGTGCCACACCCAACCTGGATTTGGAAGGAAATAGTTAAAGTCTCCACCACGATCCTCAACTGACCACCACATCCCCTTACTAACCCATGTTGGCAGACTAATGTATACTAACGTGTACTAATGTGTACTAATGTGTACTAATGTGTACTAATGTGGACTGATATGCACAGTGCATGACCTTATTCTATGAATTGGGGGAATAGGACTCGGTCTGTGCTAAATATAAGTCTTTATTATTTTGCATGCACTATTTATTTAAACGATTAGAGGCAGTAAAGTAGCTCACTTGGCCCACCCCCACTAACCTAAGTCACATGACCGACACCTCTTCCTAGGAACTGGACAGGAAAAGGACTCAGCCTGTGCTGAACATAAGTATTTATTACATACAGTACAGCCATACAGTGTGTATGCTCACCACACGCTCCAGACTCCAACTGACTTACTACATACTACCACCACCAGAGCGCACTATCATCGCTCTCATCTGTTCGTCCACTTTCTCTCTATCGCCATTCTAACGGGACACCATGGCGTATATTCTGGATCAGAAACAAAGTGCGAAAGTTTGTTTTTCTGTGTATAAAATCAGGCACATACCATCCAACGAACATGACATGATGTTCGCCAAGTAAAAAACGCCAACAGAAAAAAGCGCACAGAAAATATGTCGCAAACAGCGACAATAATTGCTTAAAACATGTTGTAACATACAATAAATGAGATTAAAAAAACCCACTGATGATGGTGATATTTGTCGCCGAAACTAGTTTGGGAGAATAAAGAAATAAACGAATAACAAGGTGTTTTGCATCAAGGCGGACTCAATTTCTGATATTATTGTCATTCACAAGATGTGCACCATGGGGTCGCGAATTATCGTCCATGAAGACGAATGCCTCGCCACCATGCTGCTGATATGTTTGCACTATCGGTCGGAGGATGGCATTCACGTATCGTACAGCCGTTATGGCGCCTTCCATGACCACCAGTTGCCTACGTCGGCCCCACATAATGCCACCCCGAAACAGCAGGGAACCTCAACCTTTCTGCACTCGGTGGACAGTGTGACTAAGGCATTCAGCCTGACCCGGCTGCTTCCAAACACGTCTCTGAAGATTGCCTGAATGAAGGCATATCCGACACTCATCGATGAAGAGAACGTGATACCAATCCTGAGCGGTCCATTCAGCATGTTGGTGGGCCATCTGTATCACACTGCATGGTGTCGTGGTTGCAAAGACGGACCTCGCCGTGGACGTCGGGAGTGAAGTTGCTCATCATGCAACCTATTGCGCACAGTTTGATTTGTAACACGATGTCCTGTGACTGCACAGAAAGCATTATTCAACATGGCGGCGTTGCTTTCAGGGTTCCTCCGATCCATAATCCGTATGTAGCCGTCATCCATTACAGTAGTAGCCCTTGGGCGGCCTGAGCGAGGCATATCATCGTCAGTTTCTGTCTCTCTGTATCTCTCCCAATGTCCGAACAAGATCGCTTTGGTTCACTCCGAGACGCCTGGACATTCCCTTGTTGAGAGCGCTTCCTGGCACGCAAAAACAATGCGGACGCGATCGAACCGCTGTATTGAGCGTACAAGCATGGTTGAACTACAAACAACACGAGCCGTGTTCCTCCTTCCTGGTGGAATGACTGGAACTGAACGGCTGTCGGACCCCCTGCGTCTAATAGGCGCTGCTGATGCATGGTTGTTTACATCTTTGGGCGGGTTTAGTGACATCTCTGAATAGTCAAAGGGACTGTGTCTGTGATACAATATCCATAGTCAATGAATATCTTCAGGAGTTTTGGGAACCGGGGTGATGCAAAACTTTTTTTGATATATGCATAGCTCTAACACCACGTTGTTGCTACATACCTTCGCTTCACCTGCAGGAAGAAGAAGAAATGTGTTAGAAACACATGAATGGTCACATTCTTGTTCTTCTACTAACACCATCACCACTAATACCTACTTGTCACCTGTATCGAGTAGAAGGCAAGTTGCATTGTGTGGTTCGCCATCTTCACTCTGTAAGAGTTCTTATTCAATTAACATATAGCGCTACTATAAACTGCCATTAATATATAACATTTGCAGCAGTGTGTGCAACATTTAAAAAAGAAAAAAACTCAATGTCTATCAGCTTTCATTTCAGGTTTATATATAGGGCGTTCATTTTAATTGATTACATTGAAATATCTCGAAATCTACACATCGAATATAAAAACTTATAATTCCAATTTGTTTTTTTCGGAGGCGGACATCCAATGATACCACACACGAACCCCCCACCCCATCCCACCCTGAGCGTAGGTGGTGAGGTGTGGGGGGTACCTTCGTTTTTTTATTGCACATTACCATTCTACGGCTACATCTAGATACGTTTTGTCTGAAGCATTTCATCTGTTTTGCCACAGATGTCTCTGTAATTGGAAGAATAGAAATGGATTGTTTACGGCATGCTACTCAGTGGACCTTGAATAAAAATGGTACATGGAACTCCATCTCCATGCTGCGAGGGTAGGACAAGCCTGTATTTCATAACTTCTAATTGAAAACCCTATTCGCAACGTCGTATTCCTCTGACATATTGAACAGGAGACTACTTGACATGCCTCTGTAGTCGTGGCTTGAGGCGAATGCCACCTTACTTTTCCAGTTAGAGTAAGTTCAAACGGAGTACTGCAAACTTCCTTATACTTAGTGATCCGATTTTCAAATGACCATATACAGGACAGAAATATATCTGCAGGAATGTCAGCACAGGCTTTTCTGATGTGGTTCACTATGTCTTAACGAACTGTTGGCACTTGCTGACACACCTAATCTTTTATGTATCGCCTCACAAAAAAATTCGGCGACGTCAAATCCGGCGACGTCAAATCCGGACACTTAGTGGGCAGTTTAATAGGGCGATCTCTACCGATACACCAACCAGTGTAAACACGGTCTAATACCTCCCATGCTCCAATTGTGTAATGCGCTGGGCAACCGTCATGCTGAAACCATATACATTGTCGAACATCGAGGCAATATCATGCAGTACTACTGATAGTTCCTGCTCCATAAATGTTCGATATTTGCCTCCATTCAGCGTGCTGTCGATAAAATACGGACCAATGAATTTGTTCCTCATGATGCCACACCATGTGTTAACCAAGCAAGGATGTTGATTCTCTGGTAATCCATCAAGGAAAGTGCGACTTCAGCTGGACACAAAGTACCTGAATAATGACTAAAAACCAGCGGCTACACTTGAATCCAACGACGTTTTTTCTTTTTAAAACATGCAACATGCTACCAGCTTCGACACCAAATGGTGTCATCTTCAGGCCCCTGCAGGATAGAATAGTATGAGAGCACAGACAGCATAAATCGTAGTTTATGACTAAAAAGGATAAATCAAATCATAAAATTACATAATAAAAATATAGTATTGGTATCCATACAAAACAAAACTTAGCATTTAACTTATATTGCAATTCTTTTATTTTCTTTTTTTATTGTACACCAATGGCGTAATGGACTTGAGGAGAACCCACATGTACAATGAGACACACAAGCAAAGCGATCGCAGTCACATATATCCCCCACCGGAAACCTTCAAATATGATATATATATATCAATAATAAAAAGGGAACAAACTAATAACATAATAACAAGTGACCTTAGTAGACAAATGCAACACAAACCTAATGAACAAACGTTTGCTGGAAAATACAAACCCACCGACATACCAACATACCCCAAAAACCAAAACAATGTAAAACACCGTCTAAAACCTGATATGAAAATAGACACGAGCTCCATTGATGTTACTCTACAGCAACCCAGTCATATCCGTAAGGTCCATGACACAAGCTTAGTAAATAGAGAGAGAGAGAGAGAGAGAGAGAGAGAGAGAGAGAGAGAGATCGCCCCAACAACATGTGTAAGTCATATAAGAAAGTACTGTCTGGATTTTCACCTGGTGAAATAATCTTAAATGTTCAAGAACGAGAATACTTAAAGGCCTTAATTGAATTCAACATTGAAGATATGGAATATTGAATTGAAACGTTCTTCCTGATTTATGTTTATGGAGAAGAAAATCTGTGGAAGAAGATTCCACACCGTCATCTGCGATGGAAGTACTGCAATAATTCAACACAGACATGTACCCAAATATCAACAACCTTGTGTAACAGTCAAAGAAGAGCGGTCATCTCCACTTTAAAGAGAATAGTGACATACCTGATAAATTCAACAGGTCAGTCAAGTTTTGAGGTTTATTGCCTCACATTAAGTCATATAACAATTATTAGACTATCGTCTAATAGCAGTTATTAGACTATCATTTACTAATATTTACAAATTCTAAAAATAATTTATGCTGCTATATCAGGTGAATTAAGTTGATAAGTGTGTTTTATCCTTTATGAGAAGACTAAATGGATTAGCCCTATTGTCCATTCATCGTTCAGTATCTGTTGCACAATTGGAGATGATAGACAACCTCGCCAACAGAAAGAAGAAACTGGACATGTCATTATAGGAAAGATGCTTATTATTCCCTGGTACATTTGTTTCAATTTTAATTATTTAAGCCATAATTTATTTATATGGATATTGCAGAGACATGGCTTAGCCACAGAATAGGAGATGTTTCCAGAATGAGATTTTCACTCTGCAGCAGAGTGTGCTCTGATATGAAACTTCCTGGCAGATTAAAACTGTGTGCCGGACCGAGACTCGAACACGGGGCCTTTGCCTTTCGCGGGCAAGTGCTCTACCATCTGAGCTACCCATGCACTACTGACGCCCCGTCCTCACAGCTTTATTTCTGCCAGTAGCTCGTCTCCTACTTTCCAAACTTTACAGAAGCTCTCTTGCGAACCTCGCAGAACTAATTTACTTATTTATTCATATGTAGAACAATATACTTGGTATGGATATCGTCAATACTTGGCACAGCGCTTCTTATATTTAGCTCTAAGACACTTTTCAGAAACACTAATCCTCAGGCTGACCAAAGATTTGCACCTTTATTCATGTGCGTGCCACGTTATGTAGTGCTTTCTTTCCAGATCACTACGCTGAGAAAGAAAGCATCTGAAGTGGACTGTTGCATTACATGCAGTTTATAGACGCTAAATACTCGTGATTTACGTCATCATCAGTATGCGATCTAATTTTTCTACTACACTACTTTCATCTCAATTCAGGTGTATCTGTGACGGTTCAGTTTCGCCACGTAGCGGAGCCATTTGAACACCCGCCGAACGGCCCTGGCGCGTCCTGCACGTACCGCTGGAGAAGTGTATACCGTACTACTGAGGGGGCGCTCCCGGGGCCCGTTCCGGCGGCGCGACTTTTCGAGTGTTGTCTTCCCTGTCGAGCGATCAGCGAGAAAACATCGTCTGTCATCACACTGGCGGCCCGTGGGTTGAGCATGCCACGTCTCGACCTACCGACGACTTTCACTTACTAACAAGATCTGCCGCCGGCATATTGTCTTGGGTCGGTGTCGGCTCACAAGGGGACTATCAGACCTGTTAAAGCGGATATGATGAGTCATACGTATGTTGTGGAGGGACCTGTCCTGAGTATCTAGTTAGCGGTGTTTCACGCGACAGCTCCTAGGTTCCAAGAAAATCAACATTAAAAATTTATGCATACTCCTTATGCCTGTAAGTTGACTCATGATTCAGCTAAGTGAACGTAGGGAAGCGTCTGAAATTCACGGCCGCCGTGCTGTCGGTACGGGTTCAAATCTCACCTGCGGAGTTTTTTTCCGTCGAACAGAATATCATTAAATAGTATATGTCATGCAAAATTATTCAAAATTAGTTACTTTCGCCGCAGCAGTTTCATCAATAAAACAGTCACTACACGAAACTTTGTTAAGATGTGTATTCCGTTGGCTACAGAATAAGTTACAATGTGTGTGTATGAATTCCTAAGGAACCAAACTGCTGAGGTCATCGGTCCCTAGAATTACACACTACTTAAACTAACTTATACTATGGACAACACACACACCCATGGTCGAGGAGGGACTCAAACCTCCGACGGGAGGGGATGCGCAGTCCGTGACATGGCGCCTCAAACCGCGTGGCCACTCCGCGTGGCAATAGATTACAGAATCGTCTTACTTGCTATCGCTTGCATCGCTGTCTGTTCTAAAACAGAATTCCGGCTGATATTTGTCGTAGAAGCAATCGAAACACAAATTTGTAGAGCGGCACTCACATTTAATGAAAGCTATTGGTTTGCAGGCAAATGTATTAGTCAGATACCGGAAAACCCATCTCCTTTTGAGTCAAAAAGATTCTCTTCAGTAAACTTCAGTGCGAACCATGAGAATTTGTTCATTCCTGTAAAAGCAACTGCACTAAATTGATGCAGAATTAAAATATTTTTATGGAATGTTCCAGCCGAGCGATTTCACTAATAGTCTTTAGTAAGTCGGGAGAATTGTGAACTTTTTTCGTGATTTTTTTATTTATGAGTCAATTCTATTCTGAACTGTCGGACAAAATTTCCGGGATGGTTCTTGCGCGCGTAATAAAACATAAGTGAATATCTTCCCTGTTATAGTGTACTGTGCTATGATGAAAAGACTAATCCTTTCCAGATATTTTTTTCTAAACAAGAACGCTTTTCGCTCTTTGTTCCTCAAGGGATCTATCATGGTACGTCCATTGGTACTGGCAACTGATTTGATCGGTATTAATTACATAACCGAGATCAAAATTAGGGATGAGTTCTTTTACGTGTATATTCATTGACATATACTATTTAATGATATTCTGTATGATGAAACTGAATAAAATACATAGGCAGGATTTGAACCCCTGGTAGCGATGTACCTCAGGTGCTACACTACGCCTCTTAATGGAAACACATTTAACGTTACAGGTATAACAGGCATGCATAATGTTTCAATATCCATTTTCTCGGAAACTAGGGACCGTCGCATCATAAACAGCTAGCCAGGTACTCAGGGCAGGTTTCTCAACAACGTATCTAAGAATCATCAAAATCCGTGCTCAGTACGTTTCATGATTCCCTTGTTAGTTTGCCTTATATGAAATGGAGCTCAAACGTGTTATTAGCTTTGGCTCGTTAGGAACTGTTCGGTGTCTGGGGCACTCAGTAATGGAACGGACGTCCTTTAAACTTCGCTACTTACATGTTTAAAGAGGATTGTGTTCTTAATTTCTACGAATGTTTTCTATTCATTAGTGCCATTATGGCAGTCCCATGCAAACTTACGTTGCCATTCGAAAGGCAGTAGATTTTTCTAAATCCGTCTGTGATAACTGATAGTCATCCTTATTCCAAATGTTTTAAATGTTGAGTATTTTGGGTGGCCCTATTTGGACTATGCTGTGTTTCTTAAAACCTCAATTGACAGTTGTTTGAGACTGGCTTTTTTTAAGTCTCTAACTGTATTTGAAGTGATAATGCACGTTATGCTATTGTTTTAAAGAGATAAATGTAACTGGCACCACACATCTGAGATTTTTAGGGTATATTAATTGTGCCATTGGCAACATGCTAACGTGAATTCAGCCTGATAGATTCCTGCATAAGTGGTTATGTCCTGTCTTTTCTTTTAATAGTCGTGTTTTGAGGTCACTATAATCTGCGTACTGCACTGTATGGTTAACTTTTCGGGGAAAGGAGGGTGCGGAGGAGGGGCATCTCCTGATTTCGATTTGTCGGATAAGATTTTACGTGATTAATAAAAATGTTTCCTGAATGTTACTGCTCACCTCTCTACCTGGCAGCACCACCACCGTAGTGTCAGAATTTCCAATAGATGCATCCGTGTTTCAATTGTGAACGTTGAAACAGTGCTGCTGATATTTTGCAATATCGGTATTGGTTTGGAAGAGCATCTCGCACTTATCCAGAACTGAAACCCCCTCCCCTTGCAGAGGAAAAACTTATCTACCCCCCGGCACTTACAAGTGTGCGAATTGACCTATCGCACCTACCTTAATACTTCTAGTATTAATTCTACACGTAATGTACGAGACCTGAAAAAAGTGCTTATTATTGCCGGTTCATTGAGACAACGCTATGAATTGATCAGTCAGGCAGTAATGTTTTCCGTTTCCACTACCTCTCCCCACTCCTTCTCAGGTACACACGTGATTCCCCCCTCTCTCCCCATCTCGAGGCCGTTACCTTCTTCGATCATCCCAGTTACCCCCCCACCTCCCCACCTACTACTTCCGAGTGGCAGCTATTATGTTTTCATGATATCAAGTTACACGCCTCTAACCTAGGTCTGTCTCTTTCCCACTATTGGTTACTTTTCTAAGGACAATCGTGGGCCTCACGTACAAGTAAATACACTCCTGGAAATGGAAAAAAGAACACATTGACACCGGTGTGTCAGACCCACCATACTTGCTCCGGACACTGCGAGAGGGCTGTACAAGCAATGATCACACGCACGGTACAGCGGACACACCAGGAACCGCGGTGTTGGCCGTCGAATGGCGCTAGCTGCGCAGCATTTGTGCACCGCCGCCGTCAGTGTCAGCCAGTTTGCCGTGGCATACGGAGCTCCATCGCAGTCTTTAACACTGGTAGCATGCCGCGACAGCGTGGACGTGAACCGTATGTGCAGTTGACGGACTTTGAGCGAGGGCGTATAGTGGGCATGCGGGAGGCCGGGTGGACGTACCGCCGAATTGCTCAACACGTGGGGCGTGAGGTCTCCACAGTACATCGATGTTGTCGCCAGTGGTCGGCGGAAGGTGCACGTGCCCGTCGACCTGGGACCGGACCGCAGCGACGCACGGATAGACGCCAAGACCGTAGGATCCTACGCAGTGCCGTAGGGGACCGCACCGCCACTTCCCAGCAAATTAGGGACACTGTTGCTCCTGGGGTATCGGCGAGGACCATTCGCAACCGTCTCCATGAAGCTGGGCTACGGTCCCGCACACCGTTAGGCCGTCTTCCGCTCACGCCCCAACATCGTGCAGCCCGCCTCCAGTGGTGTCGCGACAGGCGTGAATGGAGGGACGAATGGAGACGTGTCGTCTTCAGCGATGAGAGTCGCTTCTGCCTTGGTGCCAATGATGGTCGTATGCGTGTTTGGCGCCGTGCAGGTGAGCGCCACAATCAGGACTGCATACGACCGAGGCACACAGGGCCAACACCCGGCATCATGGTGTGGGGAGCGATCTCCTACACTGGCCGTACACCACTGGTGATCGTCGAGGGGACACTGAATAGTGCGCGGTACATCCAAACCGTCATCGAACCCATCGTTCTACCATTCCTAGACCGGCAAGGGAACTTGCTGTTCCAACAGGACAATGCACGTCCGCATGCATCCCGTGCCACCCAACGTGCTCTAGAAGGTGTAAGTCAACTACCCTGGCCAGCAAGATCTCCGGATCTGTCCCCCATTGAGCATGTTTGGGACTGGATGAAGCGTCGTCTCACGCGGTCTGCACGTCCAGCACGAACGCTGGTCCAACTGAGGCGCCAGGTGGAAATGGCATGGCAAGCCGTTCCACAGGACTACATCCAGCATCTCTACGATCGTCTCCATGGGAGAATAGCAGCCTGCATTGCTGCGAAAGGTGGATATACACTGTACTAGTGCCGACATTGTGCATGCTCTGTTGCCTGTGTCTATGTGCCTGTGGTTCTGTCAGTGTGATCATGTGATGTATCTGACCCCAGGAATGTGTCAATAAAGTTTCCCCTTCCTGGGACAATGAATTCACGGTGTTCTTATTTCAATTTCCAGGAGTGTATATAGGAGAAGCTTTTGCGACCCACTCAGTTACTCGTATGTTGATTTTAACGTCCGGCAAGCTTATAGGTAGCTTATGTCACCTTCTCAGATGGCATAACATTCATTCTATTTTTTACCCTATTGTGTACATCGAACTGTCTATAAATATGTTTATATCTACTTGGGTTAAGTATACTAAGAAGCTTCCAGCATAAAAAATAGTCAACTTTTGCCAGTGTTTCGCTTCACCTCCAACTGTCCATTGGTTATCATCGATAGTGACAGGCTAATGGCTCCTGTTATTGGGCAAATTAATCTGTGTCGTGCTGTTTCGCACGACAATGACTCGCACAATCAGAACTATGCGATGACTACAACGCTATCTAGATTTGATTCGCCTCTCTTATTTTGTTGTAGTGTAGCATGGGAATGCAGACTTACACGAATTTCAGACCTGCTAGTATAGAGCATTCTTTTAAAATTAAAAATCGTTACGTAACGTATGGCGCAGAGTTGTTGGAACTAACTCAAAAGCAAAAAGGCCGCCTGTTAGCTGTCGAAATGGCTTTTACAAGACGGAATTGTGGATTCCAGGTATGATCAAGTTAGAAATGACAGAATGAAAGAGATCATGAACGTCGAAAGCACAGTTATGTACTGCGTGGAAAGGAAACGTCTACTCTGAATGGTCACCTACAACGAAAGCCAAGACTAGTATGGCAATGGACTCCACATGAAAGAAGAAAGTGTGGGAGACCTTCGAGATGCATGAAAGTTAACGCTATAGAAGCAGTGGCGGCGAGAGGACTTAATGAAGAAGATTGGAACGACAGCAAACGATGTAATTTGGGATGCAAGAGGTGGCGGCAGCTGCAGAAAATTAGCTGCATACACACACTGACAAGCCAAAACATTATGACCACTGCCCATCGCGACGTTGGATTCCGCCTGGTGGCGTTGCGGACACATGACGTGGTAACAAAAATTTGTGAGTGGAACAGACACGGATAGGGGGATCACCCTAGCGAATATATGGGTTGCAAACGGGGATATGCATTGAGATAAGCGTCTGTAACAAAGGGAAGATTATTACTTCGCAGAGCCTGTGAAAGAGTATCTCGAAAACGGCGAAGCTGGTCGAATATTCATGTGCTACTGGCGTGAGCATCTATAAAAAGAGGGAGAACACAGTGAAACTATCACTAGGCGCTAAATGGTTGGATGTACACGACCCTACACAGAGGGTGGGTTCGGAGGATTGTGTGCACTGTAAAGAAGGATAGATGGTGACCTGTAGCAGCTCTGCCAAAAGACCACAGTGCTGGTGCATGCGCAAGTGTTTCGGAGCACAAAGTTAATCGTAAATTGCTGAACATGGAGATCCACAGCAGACTATGCCACCATGTTCTCCCAACATCTTCAGTTACGATTGTAGTGGGCGTGAGACCATCAGGATTTGACCATCGGTCAATGGAAATGTGTTGGCTCTTCCGGGTGAATCACATTTTTGTTACACTAGGTCGCTGGTCGTCTCCACAAACGCCGTCATCAAGATGAAAAGATGCGCGTACATGCAGCATGCCATGGACGCAAGCTCGTGGGAGCAGTATTATGCTATGGGAGACATTCTTCTGCACTTGCATGGGACCTGTGATAGTAATCGAAGACATGTTGACAGCTGTGAACCACCTACATCCCTTCATGCTTGATGTCTTCTCCGATGGCGATGTCATCTTTCAGCAGTATGAGTGTCCATGTCTCTGAGCGGGTCGAGTCTTGTGTGTATTGTTGGATGTTCAGCTCCAAGGCAAAAAAAATTGGAGTTATAACTTTTTTATAATGAATATTCATTTGGCAGCATGTCTGGGAGCACTCTGTTTCATAAATGATAGACCAAGTATAGTTGTTTTAATGTATTTACACTTCGTTCTAAAAATGTCGAGGACACGTGTATGTGAACATATACGCAAAGGTACGTAAATACTTTTGTAAAGTTTGGATCATCCCAAAAAATGGTTGTATCTGGTGTAGATTATCGATAACCTATTTTCTTTTGATAAAGTGCAATTCCAGTTTAAAGATGACAGCACGATACTGTCAAAACCTGTAATTGGAATAAAGGTCTTAATATCAAGCGATCTTGGCTTTCACAAAAAATATATACTTTCATATATTCTGTAAAATTTAACATTAACTCTGTTATAAAGCAATCTGAAAATGGAATAAAGGCCATCCAGTGGTAGTACTCTTCAGGATCACACTTCAAGTAGGATGGTATGGTCTTTTGAATCTTAACTATGTGGCGAAACAAGATTGAGATGTCCAGCTGGTGACAAATTTCAGTTGCTCTCTCAGAAACAGTTTCGAAAGTTTTGTAGCATCAGATCTCAGAATTTCCATTACTTCTGCAGCGTCTTAAGGTACTTCCATGACTTCTCTCAAAAATAATGTTGGTTTTTGAAGTCATATTTCGACTCTTAAGGTAGTTTTTTCCAACAGGTCTGTCTTTTGGAACATTTTCCCTATTTTAACGCATTTAAAAGACTACTAGAAACATAACATTTATGATTAAATTTTCCCCGAGATATTTAAGTCTCATCTTTATCTACGATAACGCTGGAAGATGAATAAATTAATTACAATTTGTGCCGTGGCACAAACGATGAAGAAGTGAATTAAAATTTGTGCCACGGTACAAATTTTAATCCATTTCTTCAGTTTCCAGCATTATCCTAAACCATTTATGATATATTTAAATGATAACACCTAATTTTAGTAGTGAATGAATGATACAAAAGCTAAATTTATTGTCAAGTAACGTTAGTTCTTCCAAAATATAAATAAAAAACTTACCCTAAAATATCCTGACAGGTGAACTGGACAAACAACACAACCTCAGTCACACTAAGTACTGCAACTACCTTCTTGCTATCAGTGTCACGGAATGTTTTAAAATTCCACAGACTCTGTTCCTTGTTTGACCCTAGTGCAAACAAACAGAAACTAAGAGATTGGTCAGTGACTCTAGGACACAGTCACCGAGTGTTGCTATTTGCATTTAGAAATAGGTCCAACTTACGTAATAGATATATCATTGTTACATCAGTACAAATGAAAGGCTGAGACACTCTAAAGTCTAAAGCATTAAAAGCCTTGAAATTTTTGGTAACCACTACGTTATGTAAGCCATGTTCCTTAAATTTCATGGTTTAGTGATCTCAGACGCAATAGTTCCGGCTCTCTAGATATCGGTAGAAGTCGGTATAAGCTGTCGGTACTAAGTTAAGCTTCGACCTCAGTGGACTGTGAGGGGCGCCGAAAGCAGGAAGGAGAACTTTGTCACAACGTTGTAGAGGGTCGGAAGATACAACTTTAGGCAATCGTGCGCGCAGATAATCGGCAGTTATGGTTAAAAAAAAGAACATGCGGAAACAACAAGGTTATGTGACAATGTATCATAGAATCGTCCATGTTCAAACACGCTCGTTACACTATTTTTTTTCTTTTTTTCAGTTGATACACAAGTTCGCCGCACAATTATAACGCTACAGTTGTTAGATCACTGAAGTCGGCAGCAGTCGTGAACATTAGAGGTCGTCACGAAGTATACCGACATGAACTGATAACAAGTAGGGAGCCGAAACTCAAATTAGCATCGACAGCATATAGACATCGTGCTTCTTCTCGCTGTTGCCAAACTTCGCAATCTAACAATCATTGTAAGTGTTTCGTAGTCAAAATTTAATCTCATATTCACTGCAACTAATATTTGCCATACTTCAACTTTAAATACACTTTTAAAAAAATATGGCCCCGTATCAGCGCCCCTGTAATGAGTGAACGAGTTAAAGCAGTTTGTGATTCTTAGTCGCCATGCCTGTAACGGCAGCCAGTATTAGTCTACCACAATACTATGGCACTTGGGAGTGAGGACACTTAGGTTGGCATATAGTAAGTCAGCGAGTAACTGGGGTTTATATTATACACACAACTGACCTGAAAGCGCCGCGCGGAATGGCTGCGCGGTTTGAGGCGCCCTTCACGGATTGCGCAGCCCCTCCTCCCAGAGGTTCGAGTCCTCCTTCGGCCATGGGTGTGAGTGTTGTTCTTAGCATAAGTTAGTTTAAGTAGTGTGTAAGCCTAGGGACCGATGACCTAAGCAGTCCCTTAGAAATTCACACACATTTTTTACCTGAAAGCATTGACAGTGTGATGCTTTTTTCCTCAGTCACCACTGTACTTGTTTACTGTGGCGTCACCGCGTGTTTCCGATAACGTCAAGTGCAATAATATCGAGGTTGAGTAGCACGAAGCCGTCACGCGAGATTGCGCGCGCTTCATAGCACACTGGAACATGATAAGAGACGCGGTAAGGAACCACTAGGCCCCCTGGACAGTGTCCCTAAGCACAGAATCACATGTAACGAAACAATTCGTATCAAGGAGGACGATGATGTAAACCACCTTTAGTAACATCAGATATTGACCACCGGAATTTTTGAAAGAGTCGGAAAAAAGAAACTGCCTTGCTATTTCGGTAATGGTAGGAAATGAATAATCTTCAGTCTTCCTAAGATACGACAGGTAATCATTAACGAATAATTAGGAGCACATCACTTTTAAAAAATGGTTCTGAGCACTATGGGACTTAACTTCTAAGGTCATCAGTCCCCTAGAACTTAGAGCTATTTAAACCTAAGTAACCTAAGGACATTACACACATCCATGCCCGAGGCAGGTTTCGAACCTGCGACCGTAGCGGTCACGCGGTTCCAGACTGTAGCGCACATCACGTCCTGTGGAATAACATCATCTTCTTCACATTAATACTGCATATAAAGTATCAGAGCACGGAAGTGTTTAAAGCTGAGGCGAAGAACTATACAAATTGCTGCCTTTCACTGTAAGTTTCAGTGACACATAGAAGATGGTGACACGATATATCTGCAGTACATGCAAGTCATGTGCAATGAACAAAACTTCATGATGGTGGTTCATGAAGTAAAAGATAAATATAAGTAACACAATAAGTTAAGTGTTGTACTACAGTACGTGTATTTTGCAATTATGACCAAAGGTTAAGACATTAATAATTAATCATCTTGCTGAAAATGCTTTGTCTACAGCTACTTATTAGGATAAAACTGACTCAAATTACATACAAGATTTTATGATTTCATTTAAAAATTTAGCCTTTTTGCCATTTGTGTCAAATGGAGAGATCGAAGTTTAGGAAACAGTTCCTGTCCTTCATGAAATATGGCAATAGCTACTGAACCATAAAGTTCCGTGCATAAGGAAGGAAAATAGTGCTGTCAGGGATAGACAGATTGTATGACAAAGACGTACAAGTCCCAGAAAAGCACTAGTAAAGAGCACCAAAACAATGAAAAGATCTCAGTTCTATCGTTAAGATGATAAATATTTCTGACTCGGTTTCATTGACGGGGAAGTCCCACAATATTGGGTTTAACTACAACAACAATATTTTCTGTTTAAGAACTATGGTTGGGTACCTGGATGAAGAAATAAATTGACCGAAAAAATCACATAAAAATAATTAATGTATAGTAATGAAATTTCGGGAATATATTTGTCTAGGTAACATGTCTAAGTGATTAATATTGCAAGATCGCAGATTAATGTAAGCGCGAGATAGGCTGTTGCAATTGTGAAGTGTTGCTACGTTAATAACGGATGTAACAGCAAGAATCTTGAATGCAAGGATGCAAACGTGCACGAATTGTGTTGTACAGGTGCCAGGTGTCAGTTTGTGTGATGGAGTTCCATGCCTGTTGCACTTTGTCGGTCAGTACATGGCCGGTTAATCCTGTTTGTGGATGATGCTGGAGTTATCATCCGATGACGTCTCATGTGTGCTCGATTGAAAATCGCACCTCAGACCATAACTGCAGGTGAAAGTCCACGGCGTCTAGCACGCAGAGTGCAGGTCCTCAACTGGCCTCCTTCTAACCAACACACGGCCATTATTGACACCTAGGAAGAACCGGCTTTCATCAGAAAACACATCAGATCTCCACCCTCACCTCCAATGAGCTCTCTCTTGACAATAACGAAGTCGCAAATGGCGGTGGCCTGGGGTCAGTGGAATGCACGCTACAGGGTTCGTTATGTCACAGTGGTGCCAACTGTTGTTCAAATTGCTTCTGCAGATGCAGTACGATGCGCCAGAGTAATACCACAGTCTAGTATATACAGTCGCGACACTCTCGCTGATTCTTGTTATACAGCGCGAACAGCGCCCCAAGCGTTGGAGAAGCTACGCTGCTGAATACGGTATTCAGTAAATGTAAACAGTATCGTTTATATTCATTTTTAACATGGTTTTTACGAAAGGCAACGTATGTAGCGCAATCAGTTGCAGTAATAATAGGAAGAAGACACCACATTTGTCATTCTTGAGGTTTCCTAAGGACCCTGAGAGGTATGAAACATCACATTAGAGCGCTCTTTATTTACGAATTTTTTCTAAACTGTATCGAATTACTGAATTTGTTTTTCTTTTTTAGGAGCAAGAAATGGCTAATAAATAGTAGAACACAGGACCTGCTGCAAGAAGATGTCCTTTATTTGCACAATAACGTGAAGTTTTGCGCGTTACATTTCGAGTCAAACCAGTTCATGAGCGCGGAAAAGAAGACATTTGTTGGAGTGCAGTTCCTACGTTATTTGACGTGCCGAATAAGCCACAACTAGTGACAGCAGTGTGTCGCGACTGTACATATTAGACTGTGGTCATACCCCGAACACGATGTTCTTCCCTCTCGGTAGTGCCACGTAGCCGTCCAGAGCCCGGTCTTTTTGAGACCGTAGATTCTCGTGAACACCGCTGCCGAAATCATGTACAGTGACTACATTCCTGCCAAGTCCTTCTGCAATATCTCAGAAGCAACATCCAGTTCCTCGTAACTTTATCACATGACGTCGTTTAAACTCAGTGAGTTGTTGATAATGGCGTCTTTGTCGCCTTAAAGGCGTTTCGACTAATACACTCCTGGAAATTGAAATAAGAACACCGTGAATTCATTGTCCCAGGAAGGGGAAACTTTATTGACACATTCCTGGGGTCAGATACATCACATGATCACACTGACAGAACCACAGGCACATAGACACAGGCAACAGAGCATGCACAATGTCGGCACTAGTACAGTGTATATCCACCTTTCGCAGCAATGCAGGCTGCTATTCTCCCATGGAGACGATCGTAGAGATGCTGGATGTAGTCCTGTGGAACGGCTTGCCATGCCATTTCCACCTGGCGCCTCAGTTGGACCAGCGTTCGTGCTGGACGTGCAGACCGCGTGAGACGACGCTTCATCCAGTCCCAAACATGCTCAATGGGGGACAGATCCGGAGATCTTGCTGGCCAGGGTAGTTGACTTACACCTTCTAGAGCACGTTGGGTGGCACGGGATACATGCGGACGTGCATTGTCCTGTTGGAACAGCAAGTTCCCTTGCCGGTCTAGGAATGGTAGAACGATGGGTTCGATGACGGTTTGGATGTACCTTGCACTATTCAGTGTCCCCTCGACGATCACCAGTGGTGTACGGCCAGTGTAGGAGATCGCTCCCCACACCATGATGCCGGGTGTTGGCCCTGTGTGCCTCGGTCGTATGCAGTCCTGATTGTGGCGCTCACCTGCACGGCGCCAAACACGCATACGACCATCTTTGGCACCAAGACAGAAGCGACTCTCATCGCTGAAGACGACACGTCTCCATTCGTCCCTCCATTCACGCCTGTCGCGACACCACTGGAGGCGGGCTGCACGATGTTGGGGCGTGAGCGGAAGACGGCCTAACGGTGTGCGGGACCGTAGCCCAGCTTCATGGAGACTGTTGCGAATGGTCCTCGCTGATACCCCAGGAGCAACAGTGTCCCTAATTTGCTGGGAAGTGGCGGTGCGGTCCCCTACGGCACTGCGTAGGATCCTACGGTCTTGGCGTGCATCCGTGCGTCGCTGCGGTCCGGTCCCAGGTCGACGGGCACGTGCACCTTCCGCCGACCACTGGCGACAACATCGATGTACTGTGGAGACCTCACGCCCCACGTGTTGAGCAATTCGGCGGTACGTCCACCCGGCCTCCCGCATGCCCACTATACGCCCTCGCTCAAAGTCCGTCAACTGCACATACGGTTCACGTCCACGCTGTCGCGGCATGCTACCAGTGTTAAAGACTGCGATGGAGCTCCGTATGCCACGGCAAACTGGCTGACACTGACGGCGGCGGTGCACAAATGCTGCGTAGCTAGCGCCATTCGACGGCCAACACCGCGGTTCCTGGTGTGTCCACTGTGCCGTGCGTGTGATCATTGCTTGTACAGCCCTCTCGCAGTGTCCGGAGCAAGTATGGTGGGTCTGACACACCGGTGTCAATGTGTTCTTTTTTCCATTTCCAGGAGTGTATCTACACACCACGTCCCGTCTCAATGGTGACACCGCGCGAGGTAACGCAGTGGTTAGCACACTGGACTCGCATTCTGGAGGACGACGTTAAATCCCGCGTCCGGCCATCCTGATTTAGGCTTTCTGTGATTTCCCTAAATCGCTTCAGGCAAATGCCGGGATGGTTCCACTGAAAGGGCACGGCTGACTTCCTTCCCGAGACCGATGTCCTCGCTGTCTGGTCTCCTCCCCCTGAACCAACCAACCAACCTCAAAGATAACTAACGCTCACGACCATTACAGTGTGTATTTAAAGCAAACCTGATTTGCATCCAGATAGTGGCGCTACTAGCGCAATTCTTATGCGACTGGCAAGGAATCTGAATGGAGAACATGTTTCACATATAGAAACACGTCTATCAATCCGTTCGTGTCGCACGACATCTTATTGGTGCGATTTTTTTCCGGCAGTGTACATGCGGTATGTAAATAACATATAGTTTCCAAAGTAGGCAGAAGTTTAAAAGAAGTGACATGCTTTTTAGTAAACATTCATGTTATCTTGAATCACTTGTACATAGCCCAGCTGTAGACTGTTTACTGAAATAAAAACTAAAATTTAAAACACTTCATTTAGCCTCTCAGCTTCCATGTGACATGAGTCAGCTAATCTTACTATTTTTTATGTTAATCGATCCCATGAAATCTGGGAAACAATGAAGCACTTGTTAAAAAACTTCAGAAGCGAATGTACACTCCTGGAAATGGAAAAAAGAACACATTGACACCGGTGTGTCAGACCCACCATACTTGCTCCGGACACTGCGAGAGGGCTGTACAAGCAATGATCACACGCACGGCACAGCGGACACACCAGGAACCGCGGTGTTGGCCGTCGAATGGCGCTAGCTGCGCAGCATTTGTGCACCGCCGCCGTCAGTGTCAGCCAGTTTGCCGTGGCATACGGAGCTCCATCGCAGTCTTTAACACTGGTAGCATGCCGCGACAGCGTGGACGTGAACCGTATGTGCAGTTGACGGACTTTGAGCGAGGGCGAATAGTGGGCATGCGGGAGGCCGGGTGGACGTACCGCCGAATTGCTCAACACGTGGGGCGTGAGGTCTCCACAGTACATCGATGTTGTCGCCAGTGGTCGGCGGAAGGTGCACGTGCCCGTCGACCTGGGACCGGACCGCAGCGACGCACGGATGCACGCCAAGACCGTAGGATCCTACGCAGTGCCGTAGGGGACCGCACCGCCACTTCCCAGCAAATTAGGGACACTGTTGCTCATGGGGTATCGGCGAGGACCATTCGCAACCGTCTCCATGAAGCTGGGCTACGGTCCCGCACAACGTTAGGCCGTCTTCCGCTCACGCCCCAACATCGTGCAGCCCGCCTCCAGTGGTGTCGCGACAGGCATGAATGGAGGGACGAATAGAGACGTGTCGTCTTCAGCGATGAGAGTCGCTTCTGCCTTGGTGCCAATGATGGTCGTATGCGTGTTTGGCGCCGTGCAGGTGATCGCCACAATCAGGACTGCATACGACCGAGGCACACAGGGCCAACACCCGGCATCACGGTGTGGGGAGCGATCTCCTACACTGGCCGTACACCACTGGTGATCGTCGAGGGGACACTGAATAGTGCACGGTACATCCAAACCGTCATCGAACCCATCGTTCTACCATTCCTAGACCGGCAAGGGAACTTGCTGTTCCAACAGGACAATGCACGTCCGCATGTATCCCGTGCCACCCAACGTGCTCTAGAAGGTGTAAGTTAACTACCCTGGCCAGCAAGATCTCCGGATCTGTCCCCCATTGAGCATGTTTGGGACTGGATGAAGCGTCGTCTCACGCGGTCTGCACGTCCAGCACGAACGCTGGTCCAACTGAGGCGCCAGGTGGAAATGGCATGGCAAGCCGTTCCACAGGACTACATCCAGCATCTCTACGATCGTCTCCATGGGAGAATAGCAGCTTGCATTGCTGCGAAAGGTGGATATACACTGTACTAGTGCTGACATTGTGCATGCTCTGTTGCCTGTGTCTATGTGCCTGTGGTTCTGTCAGTGTGATCATGTGATGTATCTGACCCCAGGAATGTGTCAATAAAGTTTCCCCTTCCTGGGACAATGAATTCACGGTGTTCTTATTTCAATTTCCAGGAGTGTATGTTTCTACGATGCCACGAGCGCTGCAAGTAAATGGTTCGTGTGCAGCAGAGAGGTCGGACTCGTGTGTCTGGTGGCAATCTTGGCGTCTACATGTGCCGGCTTGGCTAGGCCAGCAGTCTCTGCTTCTGCCTATGTTAAAGTCAGCCATCGCTTAAAGTCGGCTTATCGCTAGGAGCTCCGCCCTCTCGCCTGCTTCACGTGCGTTCTACGCATGCGTCTGTCAGCAGTTAGTTTGACGTAGCGCACTGCATATAGAAGGTTTTTGGGCTCTCAGAACGCGGGAGAGCGTATAATATGATGTGAAAAACTTCCCTTGTGAGTGGCAGCTCATAGCTGGAGTCAGGGGGTGCTGTTGCTCAAGAAATGTTTTTAGTTTCAGAATTGTGTCCAAGGAAACAAACACGTATGAAAAGAAAATTTATTCAGAGTACTGATAAAATCCTAAGAGAACGAAGTTAAAAGTTTTTTACTTATTTTAACCTGAATTTTTAAGGTTCAAGCTGGACGTATTCATTTAGAAAGAAATCCTTTCTTCTCGTTTTAATTTGTGCAAGAAAATCCACAATTTTCTTATTGATCTCTGGATAAGCTCTGGGGAAATTTTTCTCCATTGAAAGCATTGCAAGCGCAATTAGTCTTTACAAGTTCATAGCTCTTTTCCGAAACGTTTTTATGCATTCCAATGTTGAAAAGTAGCGATCTGCCTCTGATGTAGTTATGAGATCCGTCAAGAGAATTTTTATGTTTCGTAATTTCACTTAGAACATTGTCTACATTTTTTTCCAACATAAATTTCAGCAGCTCAGTTAATTTGCAATATTCACGAATATCAGACCTATAATATAATTTTAGTTCAGTTCCAAGCTTTCCTTTCATAACTGTGGGATGTAATTGAGTGGTAAGTACTGTCTGTCGTGTAGGATGTTCATTCTTAAAAGTAGCGAAGGATTTCTTGTTGAATTTAGCGCATAATAAGTGTTTCGTGGAAAAATATCTGTCCGTTATATCGACGCTTATACACCCATACATTTCCTTAGCTTCTGCCGTGAGTGTCTTTGACGGATTCTCACCCTACTTTGAGTTTCTTAATTCTAAAATAGCAGTTTTCAATATTTTCATTATATTCATTAACTTTAAACACACTAATTTCTCGATATTGCATTTAGTTATAGATTATTTCAAAATTAGGCATAATCTTATGAGAAAGCTCTAACCAAAACTTGAAATTATGATCACTCAGGTATTTTAAAATTCCTGTGGCTTTTGCAATGGTTCGATCTGCAATTGATATTGATTGAATTCCAGCACGGCTGTTTTTTAAACATTGCAAATTTTCATGAACCCAGTTTGTGATCCATATGTTGAAGTGCCATCCTGTAGAGGGTTGCTGGGGAATTCTGTGGTCCATATGCTTCTTGGGACTGAACACGTGTGGTGTTCTTAAAAAGAATATTGGAATAGCCAGAATATTACAGAAAAATATTCTTGCGTTTCGTGTAACATTTGCTGCATTTCACATTATTAAATTATGTTGATGTGTGTAACAGTGAACGAAACATTCATTACTATAAACTGTTGGATTTTTGCTTTAACTCCACTTGTATGTCTTTTATGATATTTGCACCATCCCTTGAAGGATTATGTCCTGTTATTCTAAAGTACATCTGCATCTGTGAAAACTTAAGTACAGTCACAGAACTTATTTTTCGGTGATGTAAGAACTTTTCTCTAAAATAACACAACCAAAAAAATAAATGAAATAGATCTTCTGGAAGTAGGATAATAGTCCAGTGTCGCACTTTATATCATTCAAGAAAATGATACACGGCTAACCACAACACACATGGAATATTACTTACCACCAACTAGATCTGGTCCGCGCTGCAGAGGCAACAGTGCACCCCCTCCCTTGCAGCCTCGTGTGTAGCTCCCTACGTGTGCACTGCAGACAACAGCCAAACAGCAAGCCGCTGGAATAGTGAAGCGAACAGTTCCATACAACGATTTTTATCTTCCCTCCCCCTCCCCTCCTCGCCCCCCCCCCCAAGAACTGGCCGAGGGTTACTGTCATTAAGCTTAGGGATTTATATTGTAACATTAAATGTTATGGATAATATCAAGTGGAGTTAGAGGAGCACTACAGTTCCACAGTGTCTATATGTGAGCTGCCACTGCTTATGCGTTCAACGGCGACATAGTGAACGTTTAAGGCTTAGTAACCTGTACCACTAAAAGGATAGGTTTAGCTGAAGGTGGTTGCAGTGCTGATATAAATGCATTAATTGTTATTCATCAGGGATAAAGAAAAGACTATACAGATGAGGAATGACTGGGTAGACCAATTAAGTGGCGTAGTAAAACCTGCAAGAACAGCTCGATCACAGAGATGGCAAATGATGTTTTAATGTGCTTTATGTATTTTTCCATGGATAGAGAGGGCCATAATCAGTCTTGCAATTGCAATGCATAGAATGGCTGGTATGCAGGGTGTACCCAGATGGTGCCAGATGTCGAAGACTCTCCACCTCTGAACACCTGTTAGAGTACTGCATTTGAATTGTGGTGGGTCCACGCAGGGGCGCCGACTTATAAAAAATACTGGGGGTCTTGCCCCGGGAAATTTTCTAAATTTTAGGTGAAAAATAGTGAGTTTTAAAGTTTTTAAGCATTTTAGAGTCATATGATCAGCATTAGAGCCCCGAAAACTGGACTCTCGATAACTCGACACTCCGGGAAACTCGACAAGCCTGACACATTTTTTGGCTTTGAAAAAAGAAACAAAACATAAACACGCTCTATATTTTCGTAAAAACCTAATTTAATTTACAGAAATAATCACGCTTATAGACTATTACATAGCAGTGAATATATAGCTCTGGAAAGACTGAAATTATATTTAAATAAATCCTAAACTATCATTAAAAAAAAACATAAAATATTGTTGTCGCACAGTAATAGCACTTCGATTAATTAGTGAAATAGCTAATTTAAGCTTACTTTGAATAAGGCCTATGGTTCATTAAATAAAAACAATATCTTGGAAGTTAATCCTTTAATACAGTTAATGCAGTATGCCTAATACTTTCAGTCAAAAAGTATGTAAATAGCGTATTTTAATTGGGTCTTACACCCTAAAAATATTTAGTGTTTGAAAATAACTAATACAGTACTATAGTAATATTTTAATACGGTACTAAACTAGTACTAATATTTCGAAACTGAAAATTTAACATTATGTATGTATTTAATTCTATATTTTATAAAGTTTTTTTAATATTGCTCTAAATGCCATTATTAGGGCGAGAGTGTCTTTAGAAAGGTGCAAATGTCGACCGTCTGTAAATGAGCGTTCTTCTGTTGCTGACGTGACTGGAACTACTTGGAGAAGCTTAATGCACTTCACTACTTCACATAACATTTCTCCAACTGCAGGCTCTTGTGCAATGTACTTTCTCACATCACGCATGTTTTTTAAGACCAGTTGTTTTTTATTAGGGATATCGGCTAACATATTTAAGTGTAAGCGTAGTCTCTCAATATCTAGGTCATTTTTTAAAAACTCAGTCGATTTTTCCAAATTTGTTTCACCTCCGTTTACTAAAAGCAAGCACTCTTGTTCAACTGCAATGACCTGTGTGAGTCCAGTTGAAGCAAACCGGTCAGTAATGGAAGATTGCACCGTTTCACAAACTTAAATGTAAATAGCTTTGTAGCATTCTTTTTTGGTTTTGAAAGAATGTGGTGCGCTGGCTTTGTTGTTTTCACACTTCTTTGGTATACTTCAGTTCCGAGGAAGCGAAGGATCATCAACCTGTGAAGGTTTTCCTTTTAAACACAATTCCTACAAGTGTTCAAAACTACCACACCTTCCATTCAATATACAAATCAAGCCCTCATATATTTTTTTCCAGATCAGCAATACTTAGATGAGGGTATTGAATTTCTTCATCGACATCCTCTACTGGGTTCATTGCATGGCAATAAAGACGTAAAAAGAAATAAGTCTTGAATTGTAACATTGACTCAAGGTAGCCTCCACATTTGTAACCTGCCTATGTTTTGTCCTCTGCAGAAAATCTTTCAAAATACTCTAGAAGTTCTTCAAAGTTTTTCGATATTCTCAAGATACTAGAAGCTCACATAGTCCATCGGGTCGGGCAAAGAGATCGTAGACCAGCTTGGTCGTTGGTGCTCTCGCAGCGTATGCTTCTGAAAAGTCCCATCCTTTTGTTGGCTTCCCTTACGGTATTTATTAAGTCCTTGGGTAAAGCCATAATATCCCTCATAGACGTAAGATGGCGGAGTCTGTCTACAACAGCCAAGTTTAAACTGTGAGCATGGCAATGCACATAACGTGCTTTTGGTTGTATATCAAAAGTAACTTTTTTAGTCCTTTGAACTTACCTCTCATATTCGAGGCACCATCATAGCACTGTCCTCTTAAGTTTTCCATTGACAAATCAAGACGGGCAAAAACGTCTTTTAAATACTAAACAGGGTTTGTGATTCAGTGTTAGGGATCTCGTATAAGCCAGTAAAGTCCTCATTGATGATTAAGGAATCATCAGCGTACCAATACAAAATGACACTTGTACGTGAATTGAAGAATCACTTGTTTCGTCATCCATAATAGAAAAATGGTCAATCTTGTGTGCATTTTTTTGTGAACTGAAGAAGAGAGACAAATTCCCAACATTTCCAGTACAAAACTGCAAGGTGCAAACTGCTACAGGCAATAAGACTAAATTGATTAAACATCAGGCACTTGTTGTTGTTGTTGTGGTCTTCAGTCCTGAGACTGGTTTGATGCAGCTCTCCATGCTACTCTATCCTGTGCAAGCTTCTTCATCTCCCAGTACCTACTGCAACCTACATCTTTCTGAATCTGCTTAGTGTATTCATCTCTTGGTCTCCCCCTACGATTTTTACCCTCCACGCTGCCCTCCAATACTAAATTGGTGATCCCTTGATGCCTCAGAACATGTCCTACCAACCGATCCCTTCTTCTGGTCAAGTTGTACCACAAACTTCTCTTCTCCCCAATCCTATTCAATACTTCCTCATTAGTTATGTGATCTACCTATCTAATCTTCAGCATTCTTCTGTAGCACCACATTTCGAAAGCTTCTATTCTCTTCTTGTCCAAACTATTTACCGTCCATGTTTCGCTTCCATATATGGCTACACTCCACACAAATACTTTCAGAAATGACTTCCTGACACTTAAATCTATACTCGATGTTAACAAATTTCTCTTCTTCAGAAACGCTTTCCTTGCCATTGCCAGTCTACATTTTATATCCTCTCTACTTCGACCATCATCAGTTATTTTGCTCCCCAAATAGCAAAACTCCTTTACTACTTTAAGTGCCTCATTTCCTAATCTAATACCCTCAACATCACCCGACTTAATTCGACTACATTCCATTATCCTCGTTTTGCTTTTGTTGATGTTCATCTTATATCCTCCCTTCAAGACACTATCCATTCCGTTCAACTGCTCTTCCAAGTCCTTTGATGTCTCTGACAGAATTACAACGTCATCGGCGAACCTCAACGTTTTTATTTCTTCTCCATGGATTTTAATACCTACTCCGAATTTTTCTTTTGTTTCCTTCACTGCTTGCTCAATGTACAGATTGAATAGCATCGGGGAGAGGCAACAACCCTGTCTTAATCCCTTCCCCACCACTGCTTCTCTTTCATGCCCCTCGACTCTTATAACTGCCATCTGGTTTCTGTACAAATTGTAAATAGCCTTTCGCTCCCTGTATTTTACCCCTGCCACCTTCAGAATTTGAAAGAGAGTATTCCAGTCAACATTGTCAAAAGCTTTCTCTAAGTCTACAAATGCTAGAAACGTAGGTTTGCCTTTTCTTAATCTTTCTTCTAAGATAAGTCGTGAGGTCAGTATTGCCTCACGTGTTCCAGTATTTCTACGGAATCCAAACTGATCTTCCCCGAGGTCGGCTTCTACTATTTTTTCCATTCGTCTGTAAAGAATTCGTGTTAGTATTTTGCAGCTGTGGCTTATTAAACTGATTGTTCGGTAATTTTCACATCTGTCCACACCTGCTTTCTTTGGGATTGGAATTATTATATTCTTCTTGAAGTCTGAGGGTATTTCGCCTGTTTCATACATCTTGCTCACCAGATGGTAGAGTTTTGTCAGGACTGGCTCTCCCAAGGCCGTCAGTAGTTCCAATGGAATGTTGTCTACTCCGGGGGCCTTGTTTCGACTCAGGTCTTTCAGTGCTCTGTCAAACTCTTCACGCAGTATCGTATCTCCCATTTCATCTTCATCTACATCCTCTTCCATTTCCATAATATTGTCCTCAAGTGCATCGCCCTTGTATAGACCGTCTATATACTCCTTCCACCTTTCTGCTTTCCCTTCTTTGCTTAGAACTGGGTTTCCATCTGAGCTCTTGATGTTCATCCAAGTGGTTCTCTTATCTCCAAAGGTCTCTTTAATTTTCCTGTAGGCAGTATCTATCTTACCCCTAGTGAGATAAGCCTCCACATCCTTACATTTGTCCTCTAGCCATGCCTGCTTAGCCATTTTGCACTTCCTGTCGATCTCATTTTTGAGACGTTTGTATTCCTTTTTGCCTGCTTCACTTACTGCATTTTTATATTTTCTCCTTTCATCAATTAAATTCAATATTTCTTCTGTTACCCAAGGATTTCCACTAGCCCTCTTCTTTTTACCTACTTGATCCTCTGCTGCCTTCACTACTTCATCCCTCAAAGCTACCCATTCTTCTTCTACTGTATTTCTTTCCCCCATTCCTGTCAATTGTTCCCTTATGCTCTCCCTGAAACTTCCTACAACCTCTGGTTCTTTGAGTTTATCCAGGTCCCATCTCCTTAAATTCCCACCTTTTTGCAGTTTCTTCAGTTTTAATCTACAGGTCATAACCAATAAATTGTGGTCAGAGTCCACATCTGCCCCTGGAAATGTCTTACAATTTAAAACCTGGTTCCTAAATCTCTGTCTTACCATTATATAATCTATCTGATACCTTTTAGTATCTCCAGGGTTCTTCCATGTATACAACCTTCTATCATGATTCTTAAACCAAGTGTTAGCTATGATTAAGTTGTGCTCTGTGCAAAATTCTACCAGGCGGCTTCCTCTTTCATTTCTTAGCCCCAATCCATATTCACCTACTACGTTTCCTTCTCTCCCTTTTCTACACTCGAATTCCAGTCACCCATGATTATTAAATTTTCGTCTCCCTTCACTATCTGAATAATTTCTTTTATTTCATCATACATTTCTTCAATTTCTTCGTCATCTGCAGAGCTAGTTGGCATATAAACTTGTACTACTGTAGTAGGTGTGGGCTTCGTATCTATCTTGGCCACAATAATGCGTTGACTATGCTGTTTGTAGTAGCTTACCCGCATTCCTATTTTCCTATTCATTATTAAACCTACTCCTGCATTACCCCTATTTGACTTTGTGTTTATAACCCTGTAGTCACCTGACCAGAAGTCTTGTTCCTCCTGCCACCGAACTTCACTAATTCCCACTATATCTAACTTTAACCTATCCATTTCCCTTTTTAAATTTTCTAACCTACCTGCCCGATTAAGGGATCTGACATTCCACGCTCCGATCCGTAGAACGCCAGTTTTCTTTCTCCTGATAACGACATCCTCTTGAGTAGTCCCCGCCCGGAGATCCGAATGGGGGACTATTTTACCTCCGGAATATTTTACCCAAGAGGACGCCATCATCATTTAATCATACAGTAAAGCTGCATGCCCTCGGGAAAAATTACGGCCGTAGTTTCCCCTTGCTTTCAGCCGTTCGCAGTACCATCACAGCAAGGCCGTTTTGGTTATTGTTACAAGGCCAGATCAGTCAATCATCCAGACTGTTGCCCTTGCAACTACTGAAAAGGCTGCTGCCCCTCTTCAGGAACCACACGTTTGTCTGGCCTCTCAACAGATACCTCTCCGTTGTGGTTGTACCTACGGTAGGGCTATCTGTATCGCTGAGGCACACAAGCCTCCCCACCAACGGCAAGGTCCATGGTTCATGGGGAGGTTCATCAGGCACTTATTCCATTACAAATTGAACATTTTACAGTGAAGTGCAACTTTCTTATAATTGACGAACGTATAGTTAATTGTCTTATTGGCATGCACACGTTTAGGATATATAAAACACAGATTGGCATAGGTAATGGTAAATGCCACTTTTATGTAAAGGATCAGATTTTTTCTATGGGTTTAGTCAAAACACTTGATGAAAGAACAAAACAAACCAGAGTCAAAAGTAATAGCGCAATATTTCTTTCCAGCTGTATATTTCACAAACAAATCTGATACTGAACAAGAAGCAAACACTAAGGTTAGTTACGAAATGGTAGAGCAGAAACTAAGTGAATCACAGGTACTAAATGAGATGCAACGACAAGAACTTTCTATCTTGTTATTTAAGTATGCCAATGTTTTCAGTAAGGAGCCAGGAGTAATCAAAGACTATGAATATAAATTTGAAGTCTATCCACATGAGACATTTTGTGTAATGTCATATCCTATTCCATGGGCGAAACGAGAGGCAGGAAGGGAAGAAATCAATCATATGATTAAATGGGGGAATTGTACAATCTTCATTTTCACCCTATTGTAGTCCAATATTACCAGTAAGCAAACCAGATGGTTCTTTAACATTAGTTCGCGATGCTATACACATAAGACTAGACAACTTGGACGAACAGCTTCTAAAGTTTTACAGTACAAAATATTTCAGTATACTCGAACTTAATATGTCCTACTGACAAATAAAGTTCCACGAAAAAAGTCGAAAATATACAGCATTTATTTGTAGTGACAGAAGTTACGAATTCCGTGTTCTAGCTTTTGGACTGAACATTAGCGCAGGACTGTTTATATCTGCATTGGACAAGGTTTTGGGACCGTAATTGCTTAGCATAGTCACTGTTTATGTAGACGACATGCTAATAGACACACCCACTTTGTTAGAACATATCAGGCTCATGGAGCAGGTGCTTCAACGATTTGCAGATTACGAAGTAAACGCCAATTTTAAAAAAGTCTAGTTTTGGAAAGGAGCAAGTCAAATTTTGAGGACACGTCGTGTCAGAACAAGGTATATTACCTGATCCAAAAAAAACTTGATGCCGTACGCAATTGTCCAGCACCAAGGAATAAAAAACAACAAAATTTTTTTTTAGGACTAGCATCCTTTTTTCGTAAATTCTTACCACAGCAACTAATGAACAGTAATGCATTGCTCAACTCCTTAAGAAAAATAGGCTTTGGTTATGGGATGATAAGTGTCAAGAGGACTTTAATAACATTAAGCAGGCATTAGCCAATGCAAACATTCTTAGCCACCCTGACCTGTCCAAGGATTTTTGTCTATGCACAGAAGCCTCATGTCAAGGACTGGGAGCATGTTTGTTCCAGATTCGAGAGGATGAAGGTAAGAAAGTACCCAAGGTCATCAGTTTTGCTAGTCGCAGGTTATCAGAAGCAGAAAGATCTCACTCTGTGTCAGAACTGGAAAGTTTAGCGGTAATATGGAGATTTAAGAAGTTTGAATACTTTTTGTGGGGAAAGAATATCAAAGTTCACTGTCACCATCAGTCACTGTCATTTCTTTTAACATGTAAACTATTGCACTGTAGATTAGCAAGGTGGTGACTGTATTTATAAGAATTCAACTTCGAAATCATTTTTATTAAAGAAAGTCAAAATGTTATTGCAGATGCCTTGTCTAGGTTACTACAAGGTTTAGAGGAATCTGGTGAATTAACAGAGCAAGATGCAGAAATCAAAACGTTATTAATGCAAAGTACAACACAACAGTCTGATTACCATAAGGTTTGTAAGCAAATAAAAATTATACAACATCAAGCTCGCAGATGGAGGAAAGTCATGCGAAACCTTAAGCAGGATGAAGATGGAAAGGTAAGTGAATGGTATCAGGAGTACAAGGAACATAGGAAACATGAAAAATCTTATCAGTGGTGTGTGTGTATCCCTGAAGATTATATAGACGAATTTATAAGACACACACATGAAGTATGGGGACATTATTGAGTAGGCAAATGTACTGCAAAAATTGCAACACCTTGTTATTTTCCAAATTTGAGAAGACAGGTATTAAGGAAGTGTGCATTATGTCAAAAGTCAAAACAGTCCAATGTGTCAAAATATACTGAGTTACACCCAATATTCACTAAAAAGCCCTCTAGATATAGTACCCCTGGACATAGCTGGTCCATATCCAAGAAATAAAGGAGGAGTAAGATACGTAGTAGCACTATACGATATTTTCTCAAAACAAACCAAAATGTATGCCATCAAAAGTGCGACAGCCACAAATATCAGAAGAAGGATTGAGGGAGACTATTTGAGAAGAGTACGTAAACCAAAGGTACTACTAACTGATAATGCCTCATATTTCGTTGGGCAAAAATGGAAACAATTTATGATCTCACAGGACATAGAGCACATATTAGTAAGCCATTTTCACCCAGAAGCAAGCCCAGTAGTACGAGTCTTGAAAGAATTTAACCGGTTTATTAGGATGCTCACCCCTCACAAACACACCTGATGGGTATAGTACATAACTCCCTTCATGCAAGTTGTCAATAACCTTCCACATTCTTCAACAGATTTCACACGTAATGAATTGATGTTCTGGACAAAACAAACGAGTGACCGGGAGTCGCCTATACCAAAGGTACCCACTACAGAAATGACACTACAAGACAAAATCAAACAAACCATAATTACATTAGAAAACAGGGCCGAGTATAGAAAGAAAATTTATAATGAGACACTGAAACGTGTTACACAATTTTTGAAGGTCAACGAGTCCTCTTACGGACACATCCTAAATCTACAAAAATTGGCAAACTATTCAGTTTGACAATTATTCGATTTGGCAATTATTCTATTCAGGACCATATGTAATTTCCAAAATGCCATACCCTGGGACGTACATGTTAGTTTATGAGAAAACAGCGAGAGACAAGGGTCTCCATCCTCACAAATCTATAAAAGCCTTTATAGAATGACGAAACGTGGTAACATTTTTTTTATCACAAGATAATTGCACATAGTGTACATAATTCTAAGTGTAATTCTTCTTCTGGAGTGTATTTTAAGATAAAGTAATGTGTATAGGCATAAGTAATTCTTTTTATTTGTGCACGTAGGCATAAAAATTAATTGTAATGAGAAGTAATATACCGTTTCATGCGAAGCGAAAGTATAAACAAAATTAGCCTAGGGCTCAGCTGTCGCGCGCTCAACAATACGCGCTAACGTCAGTAGCAGGAGAGGAAGCATTGACCTGTGTGCATGCGCGACAGACTGGCAGAATGCGCAACCAAAATAGGAATGCAATATGTACCTATCCTAAATAAAAAGTAAACGGAAATACTACGCAAATACATCTACTGCCTAAGAACTAAGGAACCTATTGATATATGTACACTGAGATTTAATTAAATACTAAGCTATATAGAACATATTTACAACCAAAAGGAAGCATTATAAAGAGCTATAAGACACGTGTAAGCTAAGGACTAACGACGAAATACCGTGAGAGATGTCAAATAATTTTCTTTGCTGAGTAAATGATCATAATGGGTAACGGAATAACGCGTGTCTATGAAGTTAAACGAAGTATGGAAATATCTGCGGATGTATGCAGTGACCAAATGTGTCAGTGACCACAGAGCTACGTAATGAAATTAGTTTTAAGTTTTTTCTTTCAGCGACCAGTGCATTGTAACGGCGCAGAAGAGAATTGCGTCGACAGTAGCAGCTACCAAGTGAAGAAACGGGCCGCATCTCGAGTAAACAATTTAGTTATAAGGATACTTATACAAAGGTCATAAGGCAAATGAAAAATGAAATTGCATCGTTGCAGTGTGTCTCCGTGGCAATTATCAGTACCTATTCGCTGCAGAATACACATAAACATTTAAGCATGAGATTTTACAAAAACCAGTTAATTTTTACCGAGTCACATGGAAGCTTGAATAATGAAATTTCTGGGGATTTGGAAAAGATAAGTCTGCGATCGTTAAAACATCAGATTTCACACTAAGCTACAGTGAACTGAAGTAAACAGCACAAACACATGAAGAAACAACATGATACTACATGGGTGATTAGTCGGTACACATTTCAATGAAGCAAAAGTTCCTTGGCAACTAGTCCATCCTTATACGAGTAACATTTCCTCATAAATCTTTGAACCAGTAGATGTGTATTTCCTTTCTTCCCTCCCAAACAAGGAGGCGGCGCCAAGCGTAGTTAGGACAGCAATGCGCGATGTTTTGGTCCCATTTCAAAGGTTTATATCCCTCCTCTACCTAAGTAATAAATGAGCTCCCATAAGTGACAAAACCCCATCTATAAAATGAAGCATAAGTGTATCATATGCTTGTATTCCGTCACAGTAATGTGATAAGTAATTAATTTTTACATGTGATGTGAACGAAGAGAAGTTGAAACTAACAAACAAACTGTAGTAACAGAACAAAGTTAAGGAAAATTTTATGACATTTTAAAATTTAAGAAATTTATTTTCGTAGTATTAGCGATGGATAGAATTTCAGGCTTAGGTATAAGCTATCATGTATATTGTTGTAACTCAATACTTGTATGAATTTTCATTGGAAACCAAACTCTAGGCGCTACAGTCTGGAGCCGCGCGATCACTACGGTCGCAGGTTCGAGTCCTGCCTCGGGCATGGATGTGTGTGTTGTCCTTAGGTTAGTTAGGTCTAAGTAGTTCTAAGTTCTAGGGGACTGATGACCTCAGCAGTTAAGTCCCATAGTGCTCAGAGCCATTTGAACCATTTGAAACTAAACTCTATATTAAAAAATGAACTTTAAAGACAAGCAATTTATACAATGTTTTGGACGGCTATATGTGTCTTTCAACAAGTGGGTGGTCGAGTGTGGTGACAATAACATGCGTGTCCAAGGAAATAATGTCTGAGTATCGTGGCTCACAGCGCTTGACACTTTAACAAGTGAACTATAGTTGTTCGAGCACGTACTCACCTCATCGATGGATGCTGTTGGTCGGGGTCCTCTCCGCTGAAAATGCGAGTACGACGGATAATAATAACGCCCGGGCTGTAGAAATGGAGATCTTCTGCCACAGCATCGGATTTTGAACATCAAGCGCACATCCACTGCACCCAGAATGAAGACAAACGCCACGGCAGTTATTCGATATGTCACACTCAGGTGAAAGTGTGACACTCAGTGTGAAATCAACACTAATAAAGCGAGTGCACGCACGTGTGACGGTAGCATCTAGCATGTTGACCGTTATCGTGTTGCTCTTAGCCGCCAAATAGGCCAGTGCGCCATCGCGAAACCCGGCAGCGAGAATGAAGCAAACTGAACATTATTGTTAGCGCACTAAATTCAGGTAAGTAGTGGACTATCATATTATGTATATAATCTTTCAATATCTAGTAGAAATTTAACATACATACGATAAGCTTAATGAAAGTGGCTGTGAGAAATGGGGCGTTGTCACGATGCAGCATTCACTTGTCTGCAATGTCCGGTTTCACTTGATTCATTTTCCTGAGCCTTTTAAGGACATCTGTGTAAAGCACATGGTTGATAATTTGCCCCGGAGGAACAAATTCTTTACGCATGTTATCTCTGCAGTCAAAAAGCAATCAACATTGTTTTGATCTTTCGCTTGCTCGTTGTTGTTGTGGTGGTCTTCAGTCCTGAGACTGGTTTGATGCAGCTCTCCATGCTACTTTATCCTGTGCAAGCTTCTTCATCTCCCAGTACGTACTGCAGCCTACATCCTTCTGAATCTGCTTAGTGTATTCATCTCTTGGTCTCCCTCTACGATTTTTACCTTCCACTCTGCCCTCCAATACTAAATTGGTGATCCCTTGATGCCTCAGAACATGTCCTACCAACCGATCCCTTCTTCTAGTCAAGTTGTGCCACAAACTCCTCTTCTCCCCAATTCTATTCAGTACCTCGCTTGCTCATTTGATCTTTTTCCCTCGAGGAGATGTCTCAGTGTGCCACTCCTCACTTTGCCTCTTTCTAGCAGGATCGTACTCAAAAACCCATGTGATCACACAACTGAACCATTTGTGTCCATTGGTAATCCTCTCTAGAAGATCAACACACACATTTTTTCGATTGCCCTTCTGCTCAGTTGTGAGGTTTTTCGGCACCATTTTGGCACAAATCTGTAGGTTGTATAAAATTTCTGTCAAAATTTGATGAACGGAGAAAATCTTTAAATTTAAAAGGTCACCCATCATCATTGTTAAACGTCGGTCTCATCTCATAAGAGATGACATTTCTGTCCGTTTTTGAAGTTTAAGGTCTACCTGAGCGGCGTTCATCTTCAATGTGTTCTCAGCCTTCCAAATACGATTTGTGCCATCGAAAAACTTGTGCTCTTGATCGGGAATGTTCCCTATAGTCCGGTTTCAACTTTTCAAAGGTCACATTCGTGGATTCCCCAGGTTTAACACAAAACTTGATGGCATAAGGTTGCTCTAAATTCTGCTGTTGCATTTTCGTAGCACACACAAAAAAACCACAACTTCACTAGTGGTGTTCGCAAGACTTACAAGAAGGCTGTTTGGTGCTGAAACTCGGTCTGAGCATCCGGCAGAGATGAACACACCGGTCTACACAAGTAGAACACCACAGCATTGCCAGATCTCTCTCAGTGCTGTCAGTCTCGTTACTTTTCTGAGACACTTCGTACAGCAGTACTCGGTCACGAAAATACACTCCTGGAAACTGAAATAAGAACACCGTGAATTCATTGTCCTAGGAAGGGGAAACTTTATTGACACATTCCTGGGGTCAGATACATCACATGATCACACTGACAGAACCACAGGCACATAGACACAGGCAACACAGCATGCACAATGTCGGCACTAGTACAGTGTATATCCACCTTTCGCAGCAATGCAGGCTGCTATTCTCCCATGGAGACGATCGTAGAGATGCTGGATGTAGTCCTGTGGAACGGCTTGCCATGCCATTTCCACCTGGCGCCTCAGTTGGACCAGCGTTCGTGCTGGACGTGCAGACCGCGTGAGACGACGCTTCATCCAGTCCCAAACATGCTCAATGGGGGACAGATCCGGAGATCTTGCTGGCCAGGGTAGTTGACTTACACCTTCTAGAGCACGTTGGGTGGCACGGGATACATGCGGACGTGCATTGTCCTGTTGGAACAGCAAGTTCCCTTGCCGGTCTAGGAATGGTAGAACGATGGGTTCGATGACGGTTTGGATGTACCGTGCACTATTCAGTGTCCCCTCGACGATCACCAGTGGTGTACGGCCAGTGTAGGAGATCGCTCCCCACACCATGATGCCGGGTGTTGGCCCTGTGTGCCTCGGTCGTATGCAGTCCTGATTGTGGCGCTCACCTGCACGGCGCCAAACACGCATACGACCATCATTGGCACCAAGGCAGAAGCGACTCTCATCGCTGAAGACGACACGTCTCCATTCGTCCCTCCATTCACGCCTGTCGCGACACCACTGGAGGCGGGCTGCACGATGTTGGGGCGTGAGCGGAAGACGGCCTAACGGTGTGCGGGACCGTAGCCCAGCTTCATGGAGACAGTTGCGAATGGTCCTCGCCGATACCCCAGGAGCAACAGTGTCCCTAATTTGCTGGGAAGTGGCGGTGCGGTCTCCTACGGCACTGCGTAGGATCCTACGGTCTTGGCGTGCATCCGTGCGTCGCTGCGGTCCGGTCCCAGGTCGACGGGCACGTGCACCTTCCGCCGACCACTGGCGACAACATCGATGTACTGTGGAGACCTCACGCCCCACGTGTTGAGCAATTCGGCGGTACGTCCACCCGGCCTCCCGCATGCCCACTATACGCCCTCGCTCAAAGTCCGTCAACTGCACATACGGTTCACGTCCACGCTGTCGCGGCATGCTACCAGTGTTAAAGACTGCGATGGAGCTCCGTATGCCACGGCAAACTGGCTGACACTGACGGCGGCGGTGCACAAATGCTGCGCAGCTAGCGCCATTCGACGGCCAACACCGCGGTTGCGGTGCGTGTGATCATTGCTTGTACAGCCCTCTCGCAGTGTCCGGAGCAAGTATGGTGGGTCTGACACACCGGTGTCAATGTGTTCTTTTTTCCATTTCCAGGAGTGTATATACGTTTATGGATCGTAAGACAGACGAACCCACTTATGGCACCAGTTTTGTAGAACAGCAAGGAAGGAAGATGGAGTGGGGGCATCCAGTCAGGGTAGCTTCAAATGATAACAAGAGAATTAAAAGGTTAAAATCCTGGTATATTTCAGCACTCGGGATACAAGAGGTATGGCTAGGGAAGGCGAATATGCCATCAGCTGGTTGCGGAAGCCATCATGGCTAAGTTGCAGTGGAACAAAGTCCGGCCTGTTATGACTGTAAAAGTAGGTTGAATGTTGCAGAGAACCGACGCTGTGTCAGCCTCCCCAAGAACCTCAAGTAACCATCATCACAAACTTCCAATTGCTCTCTGTAAGCGAAATTTGTAAAAGGTATCTCTTTAGCCGTCTCTAACGAATACATATTACTCAGGCCTAAGACATAGGCTGGTCCCTGTATGTACGTACTGAGAACGGTTCTACAAACAGATGACAATACCGAGAGGGAATGAAAGAAAATTTTATGACTGAAAATCATTAATAAATTGCTCCCGAATTTCCCCAAAAGGGTGCTCGCGTACACACTTTAAGGTGGAGTCTGGAACACAGTAATGTGGGTTCCGTTCCATTTACGAAGCAATAATGGCAGGAAAAGTCAAATTAAATGCATCCACTTGCCTTCTCCGCGTATTACCTGACAACATGAAATTAAGTCGCAATCAGAGTAGCAGCAACGGTAATGGCAATGAGCGTTTGGCGTCATTGACTGGGAGGCCCCTTGCGGGGCAGGTCCGGCGGCCTTGGTGCAGGTCTTATTACATTCGACGCCGCATTGGGCGACCTGCGCGCCGGATGGGCATGAGATGATGATAACACAACACCCAGTCCCTTCGTGGAGAAAAATCCCCTACCCAACCGGGAACTGAACCCGGGCCCCTTAGGACGGCAGTCCGTCACGCTGACCATTCAGCTGTCGGGGCAGACGGCAGCAACGGTAGGTTTACGCCTGAGAGAGGGAAATAAACGGAGATAGTAACAGCGTATGTTCCGAACTCTTACAGGTGGAGCACTAGACGTCCAGAGACATTAAATACTGATCGGCACTCTCGTTCGAAAACATTTCTCACAAACCGCCACATTGAAAACATTTATACGCAGTGTGTGAAGCACAGTTTAATTCAAATAAACCACAGACTGCGTAATTTATTACGCAACGTTTTTCCGTTAAAATTTAATGTAGTACGCCATATTCACAATTATATTTTCCATTCACACACGATCACTTGTTATATCTGGCACCTTTTAAAACACCCGGCTTATGTAGATGGAATGGTTTGTCTTGAAGTTTATTTGCTAACGCTGACGTATAGTTTTGTGTGATGACTGTTGTGAAGACTTTCTGAGTTAATACCTCCCTATATTCTTCATAATATCGCAGTAATCGCTGTCTGTTAGTACAACTATGTGCATAGTAAATTGAATACTTTTTTTGGGGTAGATACTTTATTCCTCTGACGAGTGAAGCGGTGCGGTAGTCTCAAGGACCGGTGATGACATCTGTGTCAATCTATCTAGAGTTAGGTTTTCTGTTGTTTCCCTAAATCGCACCGAATGAGGTCGCGCAGTGGTTAGCACACAGGACTCACATTCTGGAGGACAACCGCTCAAATCCGCGTCCGGCCAACCCGATTTACGTTTTCCGTGATTTCCCTAAATCGCCTCGGGCTCATGACAGGACAAGGCCGACTTCCTTCCGCATCCTTCCCTAATCCGATGGGACTGATGACCTCGCTGTTTGATCCCCTCCCCCAAATCAATCAACCTAAATAGCATAAGGCATATGCCGCGTATCTCCTTTGAAGAACACATAGCCGATTTCCTTCCCCAATCCAAGCTTGTGCTCCGTTTCTAATGACCTCGTCGTCGATAACAAGTTTGTGGCAAAGCGTTCTTCTACTTGCCTCGGCACTCAGCCCCTTTCCGTAATTTACACACCATCGACTTACTCAAACGTTTTGAGTCATGTTCCATAATCTCTGTAGCCACTGTTGTTCTTTACAAACTTCTCATTCTCAATGAAGTCAGTCAAGGTAATTGCAATCCATTGCATCTATTCGCGATAACTTTCCCTTCTGCATTACTTAAATATGGAGCTTGGCTGTACATGGTCGCATGATAAACTTTGCTCTTGCTGTGTCCTGAATCAAGAGTTTGTTTAGTCGGAAAACGAAACAAGAACAAGTTCAAACCACAGCAAAAAATTATCATGCTGTGATTGGACGAAACTGTAACGACGGCTAATGGGTTTTAATGAAATTTACTAACTCCGAAAGAGCTATTGTTACCAACTTCGAGGAATAATAAAAGACTCCAAAATTACTTTGAAGTATGGGACGAAAATACGTTCATATTTATCTACAAGCTGTAGTTACTGGAAGATTGTAACTCAGGATGGCTAAATTTAACTTAGGGGACTACTGCCTTTGTGACCAAATCGGTAATTAACTATAAAAAGAGTTCGTGGCTCGCATCCCAGTGGCCTTCACAATTGCAACTCCAAATAATAGGAAATCTTGGTCAAGCCAGACAGTCCCTTTTTAACTTTAGTCGACTTCGTCTATCTTCACATTTATATTCTCAGAGAGATAGGTAGATTTTCGAGCTAGTACGGACTTCCTTAAATAAGCGATGTCTTCTTACGAACTTCATTTCTCTGCACTAGATGGAATAGGTGGCGATACCTGTGATCCGAATGCAGCTCACACAGAGTCTATCTTTGGTGTTTGGTAATTTTCAGAAGTTTTCGCTAAATAAACAATAATTGAAGGTCTTTAAAGCGTCTCCGACATCAGCGAAAAACTCCACGGAGTCACAGCTCCACATTCTGAAAGCTAATAACTTAAGACTCGCATAATACTCTTCTAAACATCGCACTTCCACGAATTCCACGATTTATAGCACTTATCCCATCTCACTGTGCACAAATATATTAGTAATCGCGTTTCACAGAGGTAATTTAGCTGTTTTAGTGATAATCGATTTATCGAAAGCGTGTGTTGAAAGACATGCAACAGGGTACTGGCTAGTGACCGCAGCGCACTCAGTCTGAGTTTTGTCGTGTTGCTAGATTGAGAGTCATGGATGGGAATAAAACTGCTGTACGATTATTCCGCGAAGGGCGATATCGATTGTATAAGTGGTTTCAGAAATGGATGAGCCGAGGAGCAGAAGACGTAAGTGTAAACATAAAATTTCGTCCTCCATTACGCGGTTATACTGTATAGCATAAGAAACTAAAATGTTGTGGGATTGTGCAGGTGTATCAAATTTTACTTCTTCCGGCTCATACACGTATGACTATATTGTAATCGTGACTAGGTGTGCCTACAGCAGGGCTTCAGTCCTTCTCACTGTATTTTCCGCGAATAAACATTTTGCCAAACAAGGCATTTAAAATACAGTTGACAGTTTAGCTATATTTACGCTTTGGATTTGGTTTCATTATATTTGCACAGAACAGAGCTTCCGGTACTTTATAGCCTACCTACATATTGTTCATCTTGCTATTTATCATAAATTGTGCGTTAATAAATCGTGAATGCTGAGGTTTACAGCTGACAGTACTACGCAATAGCGCTGAAACCCACACTGACAGTGGATTATACGGTTTTTGAGCTACGCTCAGACACATTATTAATAGCTCAAATGTTTCGCAATTTTTGGTATATTGGCTTGCACATTCGTCTAATTGCGTAAATAGACAGAACCAGAGTTGTAGTACATTGCCTTAAAATAAAACTGACTCAAAGCTGAGTAGGTGGGAGTGTTTCTTTGTTATAAATACGTTACGTATTGCTTACCATGTACAGTACATTAACATTAACAAAGCTGTCATGACGCTTCAGAGTGTTCTACGCAAATTCTCGTTATTGAAACAACGTGATGGCAGGTTCCACAGTCACATTAAAGTGAAAAATGTCTCGTAATTTTTGCCAATATATGTGAAACTCTTAGTCAGTCCTTAAGTGGATCCGGCAAATAGCACGAAATTGAGTGAAGCAAGGCAGAAGTACTTACCTCTAAGAAAGATGCTGCCCAGAACGTAGACGGAAACTAGCGTTCTTCCCATATGCACACTCGTTTACTCAGTCTGCTCACCTATAGTCACAGCTGTAGTACTAAGGTAAAAACGGAGTGCACTCTTAGATTTTAAATTATGTAAATCACTAGGTTGTCGAACTTGAGACCTGTAAACGTAGTTTCACGCGGGAACATACTTGGAGAACGCGAGGCTTTGTATTTACTATAGCTCTTATTGCAGCCGCATGACACACGTACTCGGCTTTTTTTAGACGAATACTCATGAGTTATGCCTGGGGATATTAAATTCTTAGCTATTGAGCTAAAGCGATGTACTAAATAATGGGGTAAACAAACCTTTGAACCCATAACGTGCTTCCAGGAGGGTTCGAATAACGGCGATGCTAATACGTGATGAGCGAAACTAGTCAAATGAAATAGTCAACCTGTGCGGGTTTGTAGATTAGATGATACGTACGTTGGGTTTGTATATCTCACGTGGCCCCAGTTTGCTTAGTAGTACATTTAAAAAACGAAAAAATCAGAGGATAAATGCAGTTCCTCCCTATACTGGGTTTTAACGGTATCCAGGCATTTAAGACAGAAGTGCTCTGCATATCTGCATGTGTAAATACAAATGCATTCCTCAACGTTTTTTTCCTAATTACCTTTCTTGAAAGAACTACTTGTCCGTAGTAGGCTGTATAATCTTCATTCGTTGTGCGATTTGCTTATTTTGTCTGAAATACGGAAGCGTCCGATCCCGCCCGTCTGCTTTGACCCATGACGTCACAAATATGGCGGAAACAAAAACACACACACACACTTTCCACGAGAAGCCTAATGACACTAACGGGACAAGCGCCAGAAATGGGGTATTTTGGGTGGGGGGCAAACTAAATATAAACAAATTTAGACGCCTTATGTAGCTACAACGTGTAAGTGAAGACAGCCATGCATGAATACCCGCCCACCTCCCCAGGGGTCGTAACCCCTGCAACCCATAGAAGATAAAGATGCTTCAGTAGCTGATTAGTGTTTTTTGTCTTTTTAAAAAAAAATCTCACGGGATAGAACGAACAGATCAGTAAGATAAATATAATAAACTAAAACAGAAATTGGAGGAAACAGATAATTAAAATATGTAATAAGTGTTTTTAAATTTAAAAAAAAATCTCACGAGATAGAACGAAGAGATCAGAAAAGTAAATAAAATAAAACAGAACTGGAGACAGCCACACTCAAACCAAACTCCGCGCCGTCATGACGTCACACACAACACCCTTACGTCACGGGTCAAAGCCGACGCGTGGGATCGGACGCTTCTGTCGACCCATTTTGTCAAGTCACTTTCAAGCCCTTTGTGTCAAAATTGGCCAATCACGCGGCGATTAAAGGATATAATTGGACAGGCTACCAGAGAAAAGGTTTTCTTCCACAAAACTTTGGAGGCTCTGGAGCCACATACGGACAAATTTCTGATGCACAGTAACTATGCGAAACTCGTCCATTGTGATAGGCTCCAATTAATATTTCGTACATCAGAGTATATAGAACAGAAAGAAAAAAATGTACTCTACGATGATAAGGAAAAGAAACCGCGGAAAAATTGTGACGTTGGATTTGGTAACGGAAGACAGTGCAGGAAAACAAGGATCCCTTGCTAGCTTCTGTGGAAGTAGAAAGCCTTTGACAATTAAAGTTGAATCAGTGTCTAAAATATTCGGGAGGAGGCTAAAGTACAGAGTACACCTACAAAACACAGGTGCGAGCAATAAGTAGATCAAGAAGGCAATTTGGTGTTAACCAGGGTATAACTTCACAACCATTGATATTGAATTTGTACACAGAAGCAGACAGAACTGAAAAATAAAATTCCCAAGAGAAAGAAGTTAAAGGGAGCAAATACAGGGCGAACCGAAATTTGAAGTACCACCAGTTCGCTTTGGCCGGTGAGATCGTGGCGCGGCTATTTGAATTAGATCGTGTTTGCAGCTGGCAAGTTGGAGTACGTGGTGGCGCTTTAGCGTGACACTTGCTTCCAAGTTGTGTGAGGCATGTGATTGATTCAACGTCTTGAATTCTGTGATCATATTAGTTTGTGGCGGTGTTACTGAGTTATTTGTATGTTGGCAGTTGTGACCCATCGATTCGTTTGGAATTATGACTGTTGCTGGTGGTTACATTGTTGTTCCATTTGTTAAGTATGGGTATGGCAAGTTCACCACTAGGTCTCTGCGTGCAGCAGTGGGGAACGATGTACTAAACACGATTGTTTCTGTAGTTAGTCTAATTGGGTACGTGAAGTGTCAAGTTTATGGACAACGAGTGAGATTAATCAAAGTGGACGCATCTAGGACTATGACACAGTATGTGGCGTTGTCGCCAGGACAACGTATTGGCTGTCTATCTCCAAGGTTCTTCATTTGAGAATTATAGGCTGGCCTTTAGAGGTATTGTTTTGACATCTGCTATCGCTCGTCAATTAGGTTTTGGACACATGGCAGGCGTTAGCGACTGGACTATCAGACTGTATTTCGTTTTTAGGAAAGTGTGTGTTCAGAATAAAGTATGAGAGGGTTGGGTGGCTAGAGGTTGTAGATGAAATTGGTCAGCGTTTGGGAAGTAATTTTTTTTTTTGGAGGGGGGGGGGGGGCTGTTGCGTGTAGTGCGCAGAACTAGCAGTGCATACGTGTGCAGTTCTATCATGAAACACGCGAGGAGTTAATAAGGAATCACTTGTAAAACTAACTCGAAACTCGTGAAACTACAGAAGCTGTACATTAGGACTGCGTCAATGGACGCAGATTAAAATAGACTAGGGAATTGATCAAAGTCTCACCTAAGACGGGTGAGGAAGCAGTTCCTACCGGCGCAAGCGAGAAGTCCATTGTTACTTGATACTGTGGAAGTATTACTCAGCTCTCCAATTTAGCATTTGTTGGCGCCATGAAAACGAACCAGGATTAGTCCTTAAACATTCTTTTGACTTACCGTTTAGAAAAGTTTGGCCTCCGTTTCATCATATCTTCAGAAATGACCTGTAAATTTATTTGGAAGCCAGTGAAGTTTGGGATACATTGTGTTGCGTGTGCTCTTGCAAATCACCTGGCCTCAGTAACTGTTTTAAAAACGAATGCTAAGTCTGACAATCATTTTTGTCCTTTCAGATGTTCGAACATAACTCACCCAGGCAGGATAACGCTGAGGAATGGGTAGGATGAGATGGCTCCACTAGGTGTCTCCTGCACATACGCCATCCAGATTGAGTACTGCATAAGGAATGATGGCAGATTAACACACAGTATGCGCTGGAAGACAGTTGTAATAGTCGGACATATGAGGCATTATCACAAAATTGTCCTGTCCAGAGTTGTCAGTGTTGCATTCGCGTAAAGGACAAAGCTGTAGGGCTAGTGCTCCTTCAGTGACTTGTTGAACGAGAGAATTTCTCTTTACTGCCTGACCGTACAGGATAGATGGCTCTGAGCACTGTGGGACTTAACATCTGAGGTCATCAGTCCCCTAGAACTTAGAACTACTTAAACCTAACCAACCTAAGGACATCACACACATCCATGCCCGAGGCAGTCGTGCGGTTCCGGACTGAAGCGCCTAGAACCACTCGGCCACCGCAGCCGGCAGTACGGGATAGAAACGCTACTGTTGGTCATTTTATGATTCGTTCTATTTTTTGCAGAACATTTTTCTTTCTTTCGATTTATCCTTCGCCAATTGCGGAAGGCTGTTACATGGGCTTCCTGCGAACTCAGTTACCACATTTGGCTGTATGACAACTTATAAAAGGGTCGGTCTCCTAAGTAAATTTTAAAATCTCCAAGAATGAGACCAGTCACCACAAAATACTTTCATGTCTTCCGGCAGTCAGGAACAAGTTATTGGGAACGTGCTTTTACGGCAGTGCCGAAAGCCAGTAAGAGACAGTTTTATCAAGCATCCCTTAACTGCATTCTCATTTCTAGTGACTATATGGTCATTTCCAGGATACTGGTCAATGTTATTGGCCCCTTAATACCTGCCGTTCATATTCTAACCTTGGACGTAGTGACTGCTCAGCTGTCTTTCTCTGGGTCCCAAGTCATGTGGGTATCTCAAGGAATGAAATGGCCGATCAGTTTGTTAGAGAATCGTTTAGTCTTCGAACAGACTTCACGATAGCAGGTGCGGATTTTGGGGTGCAATTAGCCTCTCCCCTTACTTGGAGATGGAATATCTGGTGGACTAGTGCCCTTCTAATACACACATTATCAAGGAGATTACCACTGCATTGGCTGCTCCTTCCGTTAATCTTTGAACCGTCCTGTCACCTCCACATCGGACGTACCAGATTAACCCATAGTTTATGGAACGAGCCACCCCCATGTTGTGGCTACAGAGCCTTGGACAACGCACATAATGGGAAATGCCCCTTTTTTGCCTATAATGGGTGACTCACGAAGAGTTAAAATGGTTCATTTTCTCCTTCGAAGTGGTATGTACTGTATTTTAAACTCTAACTTTTTAAACTACTTTCGCGGTGGGGTTGGGTGGTTGTTTGTAGCGTCTCCCGCCGCATGCAGGGTTTGGGAACCATCACCCTGCCTCGTTTGCTGAACTTTTACGATCTGTATTTCATCCCAGCTAGTTTCAGAATTGAGCTGCTCGGGGGAACAAAACGTTAAGCGCCAAAATCACAGTTTCGAGATAACAGCGCATCTAAAGTTTAAATTGATCTGCAAATCTGAATAATTTTTTTTGAACAGTCCTTTTATTCTGTAGTGATTCTAACACCTATCTTCTACTATACAGACATAAATGAAAATCAGAACTGACTAAAACAAATGAAATATACAAAAATTATTACATTACCACACACTATTAACAACACATAGTGATAGAACATTACATATTAAATTTTACAGTAAGTCCTCAACACTTTACTGAAACTGCAAAATCATTAATCACTCTCATTACTAATGTCTTTTTCATCTAAAACTGTTGGCTTTAGTGACGGGATAAATCCATGGTGGACAGGAGGTATGTAATTTAGGAGCGACAGGACGTCAGCAACTTTCTTCTTTTCAATAAGCCTTTGCCCATTGTATTTAAGTCGAAGGATAGGAACTTGTCCTTGCCTTCCAAGTTTCCTGAAGCTTCTTTCATGACAAATGTCATGACAGTGTCTCGCTGATGAATAAAGATGATGGATATTCGGAGGTCACCTTCCACCTACATATGTTCCTTAGGTTGACATCTCGATCAACAACTGTCGTCTTTCTGAAGACAAACGCTTCTTTAGAGTGTCGTATTTGATAGATATCCTCTCTTTTTATATTATACACAAGCCAACTTCTTGATGATCTCGCACCACTGATCTGGACTGTACACATCTTGTACGTGTCGGCTAACGTAATTTTCAATTGTCGCGAAATCTCTATCAGACGGCAACATTGTGTGCCCGCTCACGGGGAAGTGGTGTACAATCACGTGAAATCTACCAGTTGAAATTAGATATTTCCAAAACAGTACCATGTTCCAGTTCTTATTTTGGCCACAGCAGCACCTTTTCCGAGACGACCTCTTTGTCTGTTCCTGAATGGTTTCTGCCGGAGCGATACACTGTTCGTGGTTTTGGGCAATATGATCTGATTCGCTATTAACCTGTATAACAACGAAAACTACTACTACTGTTACCATTATTATTATTACATGAGAAATGCGCATTCACACACCACTTAGCCAAAAAAATGTAGCCATTCTAACATAACCTAAAAATTAACGTACTTCAGGAACATAATGGTATGTACATGCACTTACCATTATGTTCGTGAAACGTACTAAAGACAGTATATTTACAAAATAACATACCTCTGAGTCATCTGAATCGTTAGGAATGTATTCTGGATCCCTCTCGAAGATATCAGTATCATTGGAAGTATATTTCTCGTCTTCTGCCATGTTCACTGTTGCCATAATCTCAGAGATGTTTTTACTTGCCGCCATTCTCTCTCACTTACCATTATGTTTCCGCAACAGACGGACAGTGGCGCTTACCATTAAGCTCGGCATTGTGCATCCAACAGATGCCATCTACCGCAAAATACACGGCGATGGCGCTTACCATTGTGTTCAGCTCAATTTCGAAGAGAATAATCCGAACAGTCTATACTTCCATAAATCTGTTTTATAAATGTAGGTATGAGTTTCTTAAAACTATCTCCCAGCACAAGACGTAGAATCAGTATTGCCTTGAGTGTTCCTACAGTTCTCAACAACCCAAAATGATCTTTACCAAGGTCAGCTTCGCAGTGCTTCCAGTATTCTGTAAATATTGCGTGTTAATATTTTACAACCATGACTTAAATAGTAGTTAGATAATGTTAACACCTATCAGCACGTGATTGCTTTGGCATTGAATTTGGCTACACTCTCCATGTGCCTTGTTTGGACTTAGATCTTTGTTCGGTTTCTTTGTATAGCCCTTCATTATATTCCTACCGCCTTTCAACCGCAACTTATTTGCTCAGTACTGGATTGCTGCCGAAGCTCTCTAGTCATCCAATTCGTTCTTTTCTTCAAAAGTATCTCTAGTTTTAATGTTCTCCTGGTCAAGAATGACTCTCCATATTTGCAAAAATTTCATGGTTCATGGGTGGTTAAAGTGCCAAAACTGCATAAAAACTATTTGGTTAGTTTTTTCAAACAAAATGTTCATCTATGAATATTCTCCAATAATTCCTTTTGAAAGTCAGACCACACTTAGCAAGATTATGGATAAATCCTTACTATCTGTTATTTCGTCACGTAAAGCAGAATCATAGAGCATATGCCATGTCGTCTTAGTACCCTTTAAATTTCAGTAATATATCACTGAAAACTATCTGCCATTGTTGCTGCATGTTCCAGTAGGTGTTTGATACGTGAACTTATGCTTAAAGGACACGGGGAAACTTGCGATGTGAAAGAAAATAAGGAAAACTCGTCGATGAGTTCCCCGTTTCATCTAGGACGCTATTAAGTTGTTAAAACAGAAATTCCTGAAGTTTACCTTCCACTGTTAGTCACTAAGAAGCTTACAAAAATAGGTATACAACAAGCAGTTGCTGTTGTACTGCACCTGCAGCATACTGCATTAAACAACATTGGCCCAAAGTTGGGCATTCCACTTCAGGCACAAACTTATTTCTAAAAAGTTCAGAGCGTTCATTTTTAAAGATAAACATACATAGCGCATTCCAATGAAGCAGGTGTCGCTTGCCATTCCTTGAGAACGCTGGACGAAAATACTTTCTATTTAGATTCTCCGATTGACAGGCGACTGATTCGATCGGTACATATAAAAAGTATCTGCACCAGATAAGTGTTCTGCACTAGAAACTATTTTAACTGGTCACGCCACAGTCTCCTTCCACCTTAGAAAAGGTACATCTACACGACTATTGTGCAATTCACACTTAGGTGCTTGGCACAGGGTTCATCAAACCACCTTTACTTTCTCTACCGTGCTACTCACGACCACTGCAAGGGGAAAACTAACACTTAAATCAGGTATGTACTGACTGTAGGCCCATAGGCCGCATCGGAACGGCCATTAAACTGAACCGTTCTTGTAATTTTTTACTAATTTTTTCTCCCCTCAAAATGGAGAGCGGGCCATTGTGGAACTTACTACTTCTGACCCCTGTCTGGCTGGTATTTAGGGCAGGGAACCCAAGTTTTGAATAATTTGGCACACAGAACAATACTTTGGAGTTTTCGGCCCTTACGAAGTCACACCCCAGTAAAGGGATTGCGGCCTGCTGTACTAGAAAGTCCGTACATACATGACTTAGATCTTTCCGTGCGAGCTTTGTTTTCTTGTATTTTATTACCATGTTAGTTTCTCCCCGTCTGGGTGGGCGTCAACAAAATATTTTAGCATTAGGAGGTGCTACCCAGTGTTAACATATGAGCCAGCACGAAATTCCTGTTAGACAAGTGACCACATTTTCCTGATAGTCCGGATAGTCTTGGGGTATTTTTTCACGCGAATGCGGCGGAACGTAGAATCACGTTACAGTGAAACTCTGATTTAGTATCAAGAGCCCTTACCAAGTTGGACTTCAAAACATGAGCCATATCAGATCGTCTGTTCTACTTGGCTCATTTATTGAACCTTGAATCTTTGCTCCTTCCATCAAAGGATTTGAGTAGATGCTTCATTGAATTTAGAACCTTTTTACCACAACTAACGACGTGTCGAATGGAACATTGCCTGGTTTAATTTTTAAGACTTACAATTTTTTATAAATTAACATGAAAATGGTATTGATACTCCTGTAACACACAGTACGTTCTGTGGCAGATCAGGTCACTAAAGCAACAATCGCCCACAAAATGTTATCAATTAACAAAATACTAGTTGCCGTCTGTGGTTCTGGGGGTTAGAATAGACCCGAGGTATCGCTGCCTATCGTAAGAGGTGACTAAAACGAGTCTCACTTTTCGGCCCTATGAGTTCAGGTCACATTCTACGGTTTGACCTGCCACTTCACAAATTCTTCAGAAGTGCAGGCCTTATGGGGAAGGACGCCTTACGTGGTGCACGAGTTATCCATAGTGCCCTTAGATTCGATCTCCTGAACCTCTCATCATGGTTTTGCATCTCCACCTACAATTCAACTATTTGGACGAGGACACTTTCTGGGGTATGTCGTCTTCTTCCGTTGTCTATTGTCCTCTTCCGCCCCCATGACAATATTGGATTTCTTTGCGCCCAATATCCACCATGGTAGCCAGTCCGTTGTGGTGGGGCCATCATGTACCCATTTGGTGGTAGCCTGCTGACAACACAGGCATCGCACTACTGATGCCTGAGCTGTAAACTCCCCACGAATGCCAAGGAGTAGATTCCTGTCTTCCTGGGGTATCAGGACTCCAGGAAACAGCCATCATGCCAGTTGGTCTTTGCTGTGGCAGGGTGGCCCCCGTGGAGAGAGCCCCTGATCGGAGTGGCGGATGACCCACAATGAAGCAGACTGTCATCTCTTGCTGGTGACCATACGGCACCAGCAGTGTCTAAGAATGGCAAGATAGAATACAATGCTGACAGGGATGACCCTAAATAGTATCCCCTCCTTCGCTACACCGTGCTACAGAACGGAGTCACATTCGCCTCAGTTTTAGTCTGTAGCAGAACTGATGGTGACTCCTCAGTTTTTCGTTGAACACCTGGAGGATAAGTTTGGAGAAGCGACAGCACTGTCCAAAATGACAAGCGATACAATCTAGAATCCGACAGCTTCCCCAGCCCAATCCCGGGCATTACTTACTTGCTTGTGACTGGCTGGGTGATACTTCTGTTTCCGTCACTCCCCATAAAAGCCTCAACATTGCCCAGGGATCATTTTCCATCGCGATCTCCTGCAGTCTGACGACTAGTTCCGCGCCAGTCTAGAACGGCAGGGTGTTAATTTCATCTAGCGCATTTACAGGGGACCCAAAGCCAACAGGGTTGCCACCAGTGCCTTCATCTTGGCCTTTGAGGGTTTTCCATTGCCTGCAAACGTAAAGATGGTGGTTTACTGGTGTGATGTTAAACCATATGTCCCTCGACCTAGGGGTGCTTTAAGTGCTGGAAATTCGGGCACATGCCTTACTGCTGCACTTCCTGCACCACATGTAGAGACTGCAACTGCATCCAGATGCTCCATGTGCTCCTCCTCCCACTTGTACCAACTGTGGAGAGCTGCAGTCCCCCTGCTCGCTAGACTGCCCAGTACTTCAAAAAGAGCTGAAAATCATTGAGTAAAAGACCCTGGACCGGTTGACTTACCACGAGGTTAAACATAAATTCGAACGATTGCACCTCGTTCGGTTGACGTCCACATATGCTGCAGTTACATTTCCATCACCGTCACAAGTACCAGTCGTACCATACTCTGTGCCACAAACAGTGGGGCCTCCAGAATACATAGGCCCTTGGTGGTAGGGGGAAAATCTCCTTTCATTGGTCCCAAAGTACCTACTTCACGAGCAAGGGGCTGCCCCTCCCACTCCCCACCCCCCAAACGCAGGGGATATTGGTCCCCTCCTCCAGTCAGAGAAGGAAGAGCCTCCTCTAGCTCCTTTCATGCAGAAGGATTCCCTAGACACCTCTCTCCCATGGTCTCCCCCCCTGCGGGTCCGGGGTAAGAATAGGCCCGAGGTATTCCTGCCTGTCGTACGAGGCGACTAAAAGGAGTTCAACCGTTTCGGCCTTCCATGTGATGGTCCCCCTTGGGGTTTGACCTCCATTTTTCTAAATTTCTACAGAAGTACGAGCCTTTTGGGGAAGGACACCTTACGTGGTGTACCACTGGTCCTAAGTGCACTCAGACCTTGGCACTCAGCATTGCACCGGCGTTGTAACCATACCCACTATTGCTCAAATTGGGCCTAAACGCCTTTTGGGTTGTCCCAGTTACGCCCATAGTGCGTCTCCATCTGCACCAGCGATCATGATGGACTTTCCATGGCACCAGAAATCCAGCACGGTAGCCAGCCCGTTGTGGTGGGGTCGTCATGTACCCTCTAGGTTGTAGCCCCCTGACAACACAGGGATCGTACTGCCGATACCTGAGCTGCACCCTCCCCACGTCGGCCAAGGAGTAGATGCCCGTCTCCTTGGGGCATCAGGACTCCCGGCAATGGTCATCCTGCCAGGTGGCCCTTGCTGCGGCTGGGTGGCGCCCGTGGGGAGAGCCCCTGGTCGGAGTGGGTGGTATCGGGGCGGACGTTTCGCAGATGAAACGTCACCACGTATCGGGTCGCTCTGCGGCCGAGTCTTTTAAAAGAAAAAGTACCGTTTCTGGTTCTGGTTCTCCTGCCCCTTCCCCATTGGCCACTCCATGGGAGGAGGGACAGGCCCGCCGGCTTGGAGCGAAGTACTTCCCCCGCTATTTAGTCTGTTCTCGGACCGATGGGGGGACATTCGCCACCTCCAAGCCCATGTTCTTTGTTCAGCACATTGAGGACATCTTCGGGGAAATCGAGGCTCTCAGCAAGATGCGTTCAGGGTCCGTACTTATCAAGACCACGTCCGCCACACAGTCGGCGGCGCTCCAGGCGTGCGACCGCCTAGGGGACATCCCAGTCTCCATTGTCCCACATCTGGCACTCAATAGGACGCAGGGGGTTATTTTTCATCGTGACCTCCTGCTACAATCTGATGAGGAGCTCAGGGCCAACCTGGAGCGCCGAGGCGTGCATTTCGTCCGGCGAGTCCAGCGCGGCCCCAAAGACCGTCGCATCGACACTGGGGCCTTTATCCTCGCCTTCGAGGGGGACGTTCTCCCAGAGAAGGTAAAGGTAATGTGCTACCGGTGTGACGTGCGACCCTACGTTCCGCCTCCTATGCGCTGTTTTCGGTGTTTGCGCTTTGGGCACATGTCGTCACGGTGTGAGGCTGAGCCCCTCTGTGGCGATTGTGGCCGTCCTCTTCGTGAGGAACATACATGCACCCCACCACCTCGGTGCGTTAATTGTCCTGGCGTCCACTCGCCTAGATCCTCAGACTGCCCCGCATATCAGAAGGAGAAGAAAATACAAGAAATCAAAACTTTGAATCGGCTGTCTTATTCTGAGGCCAGGAAGAAGTACGACCGCCTCCATCCCGTGCCATTGACCACTTCATTTGCCTCAGTTGTGTCCACTCCTTCCGCGGTATCCTCACCCCTCCCCTATCCCCCCTCCGCCTCCTCCGCCCATCAGGGGGCTCTGCCTCCGCCTCCCAAATCCCTCCCTTCCAAATCCTCCTCCCCCGTGGCCCCCACCCCCTCTGCCCCAGGGGCCATCCTTCCTCCTCCTTCCCCCCACACGCCACCTGAGAAGCGATCCTCTTCTCAGGCGTCCATCGGGGAAACGTTCTGGACCCCGGCTTCCGAGGTCCGGCGTTCCAAAACGGACCCCGCGCGTGAGGACCTTCTTCGGGTCCAGCCCACCGTCCCTGTGCCTCCTCGGCCTTCCAAGAAGGCCTCCAAGAAGAAATCTTTATCCCCCTCTCCCCCCCGGCGCGTTTCGACTGACGCTCCATCCGTGAGTCGCCGCTCCCGGCCGTCCTCAGTTTCGCCGGGACGCTCTGCTGCCAGGCGCTCAGCTGGCCTTTCGTCGGCAAATGATGCTGCCCCTCCTACACAACCAGGGACAGCGGCCGCAGCTGGCGACCAGTCGATGGAACCGGATCCGCCTCCCGTCGGTTGTAGCGTTGTTCCCTCGCAACCTGGCCCTCCGCGGCCGTCGAGGTGACCAGCTCTTCCCCCGTCTCGTTCCCACAACTTTTTGACTAGCGATGGCGTTGTTTCATTGGAACATAAGAGGTATTCGATCTCATCGGGAGGAATTACAACTGCTCCTCCGCCTGCACTGTCCGCTCGTCCTTGGACTCCAGGAAACCAAGTTGCGCCCGACTGACCGTATTGCCTTTACCCACTATACCTCGGAGCGGTATGACCTTACCCCTGTGGACGGTGTCCCAGCTCATGGTGGGGTCATGTTGCTCATTCGGGACGACGTCTATTACCATCCCATCCCATTGACCACCCCACTCCAAGCAATAGCTGTCCGCATTACTCTTTCTGCTTTTACTTTTTCAGTTTGTACCATCTACACTCCACCGTCGTCTGCCGTTAGTCGGGCTGACATGATGCACCTGATCGTTCAGCTTCCCCCGCCGTTTTTATTGTTTGGCGACTTCAATGCCCATCATCCCCTTTGGGGCTCTCCTGCATCCTGTCCAAGAGGCTCACTCTTGGCAGATGTCTTCAACCATCTCAATCTTGTCTGCCTCAATACCGGCGCCCCGACTTTCCTCTCGGACTCCACTCATACCTTCTCCCACTTGGACCTCTCAATATGTTCTACCACTCTTGCCCGTCGGTTCGAGTGGTATGTCCTTTCTGACACCTATTCGAGCGACCACTTCCCCTGTGTCGTTCGTCTCCTGCACCACACCCCATCCCCACGTCCTTCGAGTTGGAACATACTGAAAGCTGACTGGGGACTTTACTCATCCCTGGCAACCTTTCCGGACCACGATTTTCCCAGTTGTGACAGTCAGGTCGAATACCTCTCGGCTGTTATCATCCATGCTGCCGAACGTTCCATTCCTCGTACTACTTCTTCACGTCGCGTTTCCGTCCCCTGGTGGAACGAGGCTTGTAGGGACGCTATCCGTGCTCGACGACGTGCTTTACGCACCTTTCGCCGCCATCCTACGTTGGCGAATTGTATTGAATACAAACGACTCCGAGCGCAATGCCGTAGAGTCATCAAAGACAGCAAAAAAGCTTGTTGGGCCTCTTTCACCGGCTCCTTTAACAGTTTTACTCCTTCTTCCGTCGTTTGGGGTAGCCTGCGCCGGCTGTCGGGCATTAAGGCCCACTCCTCGGTACCTGGCCTGACCTCAGGTAATGCGGTCCTTGTTGATCCGGTGGCTGTCGCCAACGCCTTTGGCCGCTTTTTCGAGGAGGTTTCAAGCTCCGCCCATTACCATCCTGCCTTCCTTCCCAGGAAAGAGGCAGAAGAGGCTCGGCGACCTTCCTTCCACTCGCTGAATCTGGAAACCTATAATGCCCCCTTTACTATGCGGGAACTCGAACGTGCGCTTGCACTGTCCCGGTCCTCTGCTCCGGGGCCGGATGCCATTCACGTTCAGATGCTGGCACACCTTTCTCCGGCGGGCAAAAGCTTCCTTCTCCGTACCTACAATCGCGTCTGGACCGAAGGTCAAGTCCCCATGCGTTGGCGTGACGCCATTGTTGTTCCTATACCCAAACCCGGGAAGGATAGACACCTTCCTTCTAGTTACCGCCCCATTTCTCTTACAAGCTGTGTCTGTAAGGTGATGGAGCGCATGGTTAATGCTCGGTTAGTCTGGATTCTTGAATCTCGACGGCTCCTTACTAATGTCCAATGTGGCTTTCGTCGCCGCCGCTCCGCTGTTGACCACCTCGTGACCTTGTCGACATTCATCATGAACAACTTTTTGCGAAGGCGCCAAACGGTAGCCGTGTTCTTCGACTTGGAGAAGGCTTATGACACCTGTTGGAGAGGAGGTATCCTCCGCACTATGCACAGGTGGGGCCTACGCGGTCGCCTGCCCCTTTTTATTGATTCCTTTTTAACGGAACGAAAGTTTAGGGTACGTGTGGGCTCCGTATTGTCCGACGTCTTCCTCCAGGAGAACGGAGTGCCTCAGGGCTCCGTCTTGAGCGTAGCCCTTTTTGCCATAGCGATCAATCCCATTATGGATTGCATTCCACCTAATGTCTCAGGCTCTCTCTTTGTCGATGACTTCGCGATCTACTGCAGTGCCCAGAGAACATGCCTCCTGGAGCGCTGCCTTCAGCGTTGTCTAGACAGCCTCTACTCATGGAGCGTGGCAAATGGCTTCCGGTTCTCTGAAGAAAAGACGGTTTGTATCAACTTTTGGCGATATAAAGCGTTCCTTCCGCCATCCTTACATCTCGGTCCCATTGTTCTCCGATTCGTGGACACAACTAAGTTTCTAGGGCTCACGTTGGACAGGAAACTGTGTTGGTCTCCACACGTCTCTTATTTGGCGGCCCGTTGTACACGTTCCCTTAATGTCCTCAGAGTTCTTAGCGGTTCATCTTGGGGAGCGGATCGCACTGTCCTGCTTCGCTTGTATCGGTCCATAGTCCGATCGAAGCTGGATTATGGGAGCTTCGTCTACTCGTCCGCTCGGCCGTCCCTCTTACGCCGGCTCAACTCCATCCACCATCGGGGGTTACGTCTTGCGACCGGAGCCTTCTACACTAGTCCTGTCGAGAGTCTTTATGCTGAAGCTGCCGAGTTACCGTTGACCTACCGGCGCGACGTACTGCTGTGTCGGTATGCCTGCCGGCTGTCGTCTATGCCCGACCACCCCACTTACAAGTCCTTCTTCGCCGATTCTCTCGACCGTCAGTACGGGTTGTATGTGTCTGCCCTGCTGCCCCCCGGAGTCCGCTTCCGTCGCCTGCTTCGACAATTGGATTTTGCCCTCCCTACCACCTTTAGGGAGGGTGAGAGCCCGACACCACCTTGGCTCCAGGCTCCGGTTCATATTTATCTCGACCTCAGCTCACTCCCGAAGGATGGTACTCCGGCTGCAATGTATTGCTCACGGTTTGCCGAACTTCGTGCTCGACTTGCCGGTCACACCTTTATTTACACCGATGGCTCCAAAACTGACGATGGTGTCGGCTGTGCCTTTGTCGTCGGGGCCGCCACATTTAAATACAGGCTCCTCGACCAGTGTTCCAGCTTTACGGCCGAGCTTTTTGCTCTCCATCAGGCCGTTCAGTATGCCCGCCGCCACCACCATTCATCATATGTACTGTGCTCTGACTCACTCAGTGCTCTTCAGAGCCTTGGAGCTCCCTATCCGGTCCATCCCTTGATACAACGGATACAGCAGTCCCTCCATTCTTTGGCTGATAATGGTGGTTCTGTCAGCTTTCTGTGGGTTCCCGGACATGTGGGAGTGCCTGGGAATGAGGCTGCGGATGCTGCAGCCAGGGCTGCAGTCCTCCTGCCTCGGCCAGCCTCCCATTGTGTCCCGTCATCCGACGTTCGTGGGGATGTCTGTAAGAGGCTTGTGTCGTTGTGGTGGGATGCTTGGTCATCCCTCCAAGGAAACAAGCTCCGGGCAGTAAAACCGCTACCAACTGCTTGGACAACATCCTCCCGACCATCTCGGCGCGAGGAGGTCCTTCTGACCAGGTTGCGGATTGGGCATTGCCGGTTTAGCCACCGCTACCTGCTCTCCGGTGACCCAGCCCCGCAGTGCCCTTGTGGTCAGGCATTAACAGTGCGCCATGTTTTATTGTCGTGTCCCCGTTTTAGTCAATTTCGTGTTGTCCTGTCCCTGCCATCTACTTTACCGGATGTTTTAGCTGATGACGCTCGAGCAGCTGCTCGTATTCTGCGTTTTATAACTTTAACTGGCTTGTCCAAGGACATTTAATCTTTTTACTTATTTTGTCTGCATCTTTGTCGGGTCCTTCTGGTGTCCCCTCCATCCCCTTGAGTTTTACCAGATTCCATGTGCTCAAACAACAGTGACTGGGCGCTAATGACCTCAGCAGTTGAGCGCCCTTAAACCCAACCAAAAAAAAAAAAAAATCCCATGGTCTCCACTAACGCAACAGTTGACACTCGCCAGTGGCTAAAGGAGCCAAAAGCTGCTAGACGATGAGCTTCACGATCGTCCTCTGTGTCTGAAGCTTCTTTGGAGAAGTCCTCCCAGCAAGCCCCTAAAGAGAAACTAAAGGGCAAGCAAACTGTCTGCTATGGAAAAGGACTCTCCAGTGGCCCCACCACCACCACGACTCCCTACCAATTCTGCACCTGAGGATGAGGTGGAGCTCTGTGTCCCCTGAGCACTTTGATCTCACTGATGCCTGATCCACAGTAGGAATAGATACAAGTACTCAGTCGGTGGCAACAGGTGACCTTGAGGTGTAACCTGCCTCCTTACATGCTTCATGCCTTCCCAGCCTCAGGGTAATGTCACCCTCCTGTGAAATTCCTGCAGTTTTTCAACTACCTGGCTGAGTTACGACAACTGTTAAGCTTTACACCTTCTTTCTGCATTGCCATCCAGGAAATGTGGTTCCCGGCAATGTGGACCCCTGCCCTCTGCAACTATAAGGGATATTACAGGAACTGTAGTGACTATAAAAGTGTCAGGTGGAGTTTGCGTCTATAGCGTGAACTCAGTATGTAGTCAACCTGTGCCCCTTCAAACCCCTCTTGAAGCTATCAGGATAAGGACAAAGTAGGAAATAACTGTCTGCAATGTATATCCTCTCTCCAGATAGTGCAGTAACATTGAATGCATTGGCTGCACTGACTAACTCCCTAAGCCTTTACTACTTCCGGGAGATTTTAACGCGCATAACCTCTTGTGGGGTGGCGCCATGCTTACTGAGGTAGGGAGATCGAAAATTTACTGTCACAACATGGCCTCGGCCTCTGCCTCTTAAATACAGATGACCCCACACATTCCAGTGTGGCACATGGCACATACTCTGCCATTGATCTTTCGGTTTGCAGTCCTGGGCTTCTCCCATCTATCCACCGGAGAGCACATGACGACCTGTGGTAGTGACCACTTCAACATCTTCCTGTCACTGCCCTGGCGTCAGGCCCAGGGACGCCTGCCCAGATGGGCTTCAAACAAGGCAAACTGGGAAGCCTTCACTTCTGCTGTCATCGCTGAATCTCCCCCACATGGTTCCATCGATGTTGTCGTTGAGCAGGTAGCTACAACGATCGTTTCTGCTGCGGAAAATGCGTTCCCTCGTTCTTTAGGGTGCCTCTGGCGAAAGACAGTCCCTTGGTGGTCGCCGGAATTCGATGAGGCAATTAAGGAGCGTCGGGGAGCATTACAGCAACGTAACTGGAACCATTCCCTAGAGCACCTAATAGCCTTTAAGCAGCTCCGCGTCCGACAGCTTGTAAAACGACGGAAACTGGAGTGTTGGGAAAGGTACATGTCGACCATTGGGTGCCACACGCCACTTTCCCAAGTCTGGACGAAGATCGGACGTCTTTGGTTACATCAATGGCGTGTTATCTAGCGACACAAACGCGATTGCCGAGCACTTTGCTGAGCCTATGCTCGAGCCTCTGCGTCAGAGAACTACCGCCCAGCCTTTTGCGCCCTCCAACGGCGAATAGAAAGGAAACTCCATTCGTTCATTACACGCAACAGTGAACCCTGTAACGCCCCATTTGCAGAGAGGGAGCTACTCAGCGCCCTTGCACATTGACCCGACTCCGATTCTGGGCCGGATAGGATCCACAGTCAGATGATTAATAATGTCTCATCTGACCACAAGTGACATCTCATCTTCAACCGGATCTAGTGCGATGACGTCTTTGCATCGCAATAGCGGGAGAGCACCATAATCCCCATGCTCAAACCTGGTAAAAACCCGCTTAATGTGGATAGTTACCAGCTCATCAGTCTCACCAACTTCCTTTGTAAGCTGCTGGAACATAGTGTGTCGGCAGTTGGGTTGGGTCCTCGAGTCATGTGGCCTACTGGCTCCATGTCAGGGCAGCTTCCGCCAGGGTTGCGAGTGTCCCTAGCCTTTTCTAGACGCAAACATCTAGTTGCCGTCTTTTTTGACTTAGGTAAAGCATACGACACGACCTGGTGGCATCATATCCTTGCCACATTGGATGAGTGGGGTCTCCAGAGGCCTGCTCACGATTTTTATCCAAAACTTCCTTTCGCTCCATACTTTCCGTGTCAAAGTTGATGCCTCCCACAGTTTCCCCCTGTATTCAGGAGAATGGTATTCCACAGTGCTGTGTATTGAGTGTCTCTATTTTTAGTGGCTATTAAGTCTAGCAGCAGCTGTAGGGCCGTCGGTCTCAGCTCTGTATGCAGATGACTTCAGCATTTCGTACTGTTGCTCCAGTACTGGTGTTACTGAATGGTGCCTACAGGGAGCCATTCACAAGGTGCATTCATGGGTTCTAGCCCATGGCTTCCAGTTTTCAGCTGCAAACTGATGTCGTGCATTTCTGTCGGTGTCACTGTTCATTCAGAACCAGAACTTTACATTAATGACGATCTACTCACTGTAGTGGAGACATACCGATTCTAAGGACTTGTTTTCGACGCCTGATTGACTTGGCTTCCTCACCTTAGTCAGCTTAAGCGGAAATGCTGGCAGCACCTCAATGCCCTCCGCTGCCTGAGCAACACCAATTGAGGTGCAGATCGCTCTACGCTGCTGCAGCTCTACGGAGCCGTTGTTCAATCCCGCCTTGACTATGGGAGTCTGGTTTATGGTTCGGCGGCGCCCTCGGCGTAGCGTGTACTAGACCCAGTGCGCCACTGTGGCATTCGCCTCGTGATGGGAGCTTAGAGAGTGAGTCCAGTGACCAGTTTCATGGTGGAGGCCAGAGTCCCTCCATTGAAGGTTAGGCATGCACAACTGCTCCAACTGCTCGCCAGTTATGTTGCACACGTTCATAGTTCTCCTGCACATCTGAATAACTGTCTTCTTTTCCCAACCACAGCAGTTCATTTCCTGCATTGTTAGCCCAGGTCAGGGCTTACGATTGCGTCTGGTCCCTTCTGTCTAGAGTCCTTCCATTTTCCACCTTTCACCCAGGTCCATTAACACACAATTCCATGGTGTACACCTACGCCGCAGATTGTTCTGGACCTTTCGCATGACCCTAAGGACTCTGTTAAACCTGCAACTGTCTATCACTTTCTCTCGATTCTCGCCATGTACTGAGGCCATGAAGTGGTTTACGACGACGGCCCAATGGCTGATGATGGTCACGTGGCCTTCATCTATGTCTATGGAGGACATACTGAGCAGCATTCCTTGCCCGCTGGCTGCAGTGTTTCCACTGCAGAGCTGGTGGCTATATCTCGTGCTCTTGAGCATATCCGTTCACGCTTGGGGAGTCGTTTCTTCTGTGTACGGACCCCTTGAGCAGCCCACAATCTATCGACCAGTGCTACCCTCACCACCGTTTCCCCCCCAGGGGGTCCACAACTCTTTTGTGGATACGTGCGTAGCGAGCACGGGACCCCGAGCTAATGTGGCCTTCCTTCATTTCCGGGCTGCATACCTTCCCTTTCCGCATCCTTCCCCATCCCTATCTTCGCCCCTCCTCCCCTCACCTCTGGCTCTTTCCTTCCCTTTCTCCCCATCTGGGAGTATGGTTTGTGCCTACGTCCAGAGACGGACGCTCGTAAATGTACTGCATTCTTCGCCTTACTTGCTTTTATGTCTCCTTCCTTCCTTTGTCCTTCTCTTTTCCTTACCTCTTCTCTTTCCCTTTTCTCCGCTGCGGCGTTTGAGACCTCTCTTCTTTCCTTTCCCTTTCTCTTTCTTCCTCCCTGTGCATGTCTGAAGGCCGACCCACGCCTTTTGTGCGTAGCCGGTGACGGGGTAACGCGTAATTCCCCGCCCCGGATAGACAGGTAGGACACGTACATACCCCCTGGTAACGGCCAGGCCCAGGGAGGGGTGATTACCCGAGCTGATACCTTCCGAAAGTGCCGATTGGTCCCTCCGTCCGTTTGTCGGGAGGTGTGACCTGAGGTGTGAACAATCACCTAAGGCGGGAGTGCCCTCAGAGAGGGCCCCCACAAGGGAGGAGCGCGCCATCGGAGACGCCGGTAATCATGGGGGATTCTTCCGCAATGGTTTCCTCACCTTCCACTATGTCTGCTCACAAACGTAAGTATACTGAGTCTCAGCCACAGACGATTCTTCCATCGCTGCCACAGTTCCTTGTTTCTCGGTCTGACGAAGGTCACGACTTCTCCACGGTCAGCCCTTTCATTATTCAGAAAGGTGTCGACGCAATTGCAGGTCCTGTAAAGTCTTGTTCCAGATTACGGAATGGCACCCTGTTGTTAGAAACACACAGTGCCCTCCAGGCACAAAAATTGCTGCATACTTCTCTGCTCCACACCTTCCCTGTCCGGGTGGAACCGCACCGTACCTTAAATTCCTCGCGTGGAGTCGTTTATACACGCTCCCTCAATGGTTTGTCTGACGAAGAAATTCAGCACTACCTGTCTGACCAGGGCGTAACGGCTGTTCATAGAGTTATGAAAAGGGTTGACACAAACATCATTCCAACCCACACTATCTTCTTGACATTTGACAAAGTTCAACTCCCATCCAAAATCAAAGCAGGCTATGAGATAATTTCCGTTCGCCATTATGTCCCAAACCCAACGCGTTGCTATCGGTGTCAGCGGTTCAATCACACCAGCCAGTCCTGTTCCAATCCGGCCAAATGTGTTACGTGTGGCAAGGATGCCCTTGAGGGTGCTTGTCCACCTCCATCCCCTCGCTGCATCAACTGTATTGGTGACCACCCTGCTTCCTCTCGAGATTGCCCCGTTTTTAAGGACGAAAAGCTCATCCAGGAAATAAGAGTGAAGGAAAAGGTGTCGACCTTTGCTGCTCGAAAATCATTCGCCAGTCGACAGCCCACCGTGCCTCAGACAGGAAAATACAGCACTGTCCTTGCTTCTCCTCGGCCAACAAAGGAGGCGGCCACGCAGACTTGTGACCTCACCTTTAGTGCCACGGTCGTCAGATCGGCCAGCGCAAGGATCGCCCGTTCAACCTTACCATTTTCGCCTCCCACTCTATGGCTCACCCTTCGTCGGGTTCTGCTAAATCTCGAGCCCAAAAGTCAGACGCCACGTCTTCGAAAAAAGAGCATACTCGTGAAGAGTTTTTACGTACCGCAACTTCACAACCATCGGTTCCTCCTTCATCTAATCATCATTCTTCCAAGAAGGCTACAAAGAAACCCAGTTCTTCTCCTTCTCCGCCAAGGCGTGTCCCATCTACAGCATCACCTGGCGGAAATCGCCCTCGGCCATCTTCTGTGTCGCCGAGGCGCACTGCTGGTGGCTGGTCAACCGGCCGATCGCTGGTGGCAGGGGCTGCTCCTGACCAACCTATGGAACAGCATCTTCTGCCTTCGGCTGAATGCCATTCCATGCTGTCGGTCGCAAACTCTGAGCAGTCGTTGAGTTGACAGCACCCTTGGTCACATTCCTCCATTTTCTGTTCACCCTATGTCCATTATCCACTGGAATATCCGCGGCATTCGAGCCAATCGGGATGAATTGTCGGTCCTCTTACGATCCTACTCGCCGGTCATCTTCTGTCTTCAGGAAACAAAGCTGCGTCCCCATGACTGCTTTGTTCTCCCTCATTTTCAGTCCATCCGATATGACCTCCCCTCTGTTGAAGGTACTCCAGCCCATGGAGGACTCATGATTCTTCTCCATGATACTCTCCATTATCACCCAATCCCCTTAAACAGTTCCTTCCAAGCTGTCGCCGTCCGTCTTTCCCTTTCTGGATACACGTTCTCTCTTTGTACTGTATACATTCCATCATCCACACCAATGGCACGAGCTGATCTCCTTAATCTTCTTGGTCGGCTTCCACCCCCCTATTTGCTGGTTGTGGACTTCAATGCCCACCACCCGCTTTGGGATCTCCACATCCTTGTCCACGTGGCTCTCTATTGCTAGACGTCTTCCACCAAGCGGATCTAGTTTGCCTCACCACTGGGGTCCCCACATTTTTGTCTGCCTCCACGACAAAATTATCTCATTTGGACCTTGCAGTCGGTACTGTTCCGCTAGCACGGCGCTTCGAATGGTTCGCCCTTGATGATACACACTCGAGTGACCACTTTCCATGTGTCCTTAGACTGAAGCCTCAACTGCCATATATGCGCTCGCGACGCTGGAAATTTGCCCAGGCCGACTGGACACTTATCGTCTCTAGCGACATTCGATGACCGTCACTTTCCTAGTGTCGACCATGAGGTCACACACATCACTGACGTTATTCTTACAGCTGCGGAACGTTCAATACCACGCACCTCCGAATTGCCCCGGCGCCCCCCAGTTCCTTGGTGGAACGAGGCATGCCGTGACGCAATACGTGAGCGGCGACGTGCTCTTCGCATTTTGTCACCATCCTACTTTGTCCAACAGTATCAGCTATAAGCAGCTCCGTGCGCGATGCCGTCGCGTCATCCGCGATAGCAAGAAGGCAAGCTGGAAATTCTTTATTAGCTCATTTAACACCTTCACTCCCTCCTCGGAAGTTTGGAGTCTGCTTCGACGGTTCTCAGGCGCGCCTAGTTTCTCCCCGGTCTCTGGGCTCACTGTCGCGCTTGATACCTTAGTGGACCCCGTCGCAATTTCTAACTCGTTGGGTCAGCACTTTGCTGAGATTTCGAGCTCTTCAAATTACCCGCTAGCGTTTCTCCCGAAGAAACGTGCAGCGGAAGTGCGACATCTTGCTTTCTCCTCTCAAAATCGCGAAAGCTACAATACTGCTTTCTCCATGCGGGAACTCCAACATGCCCTCTCTTCTTCTCGCTCCTCCGCCCCAGTACCGGATGGTATCCATGTCCAAATGTTGCTGCATTTATCAACCCATAGTCTGCGTTACCTCCTTCGCCTTTATAATCGAATTTGGACCGACAGTACGTTTCCCCGACGGTGGCGGGAAGCTATTGTCGTTCCCGTTCCGAAACCTGGAAAGGACAAACATCTCCCCTCTAGCTATCGCCCCATTTCTCTCACGAGTAGTGTCTGTAAGGTTTTGGAGCGTATGGTGAATTACCGTTTAGCTTGGTGGCTGGAATCCCGCAGTCTTTTAACACCAGCCCAATGCGGATTTCGGAAGCATCGTTCTGCAGTTGACTATCTTGGTGCTCTCTCCACTTATATCATGAATAATTTTCTCCGGAAACGCCAAACGGTAGCAATATTTTTTGATCTGGAGAGAGCATACGATACCTGTTGGAGGACAGGCATCCTCCGCACACTGTTCTCTTGGGGCTTTCGAGGAAGCTGCCCCTTTTTCTTCGCGAATTTATGGCAGAGCGCACTTTTAGGGTGCGGGTGAAAACTACTCTCTCCCGTACTTTCTCCCAAGAAAACGGGGTACCCCAGGGATCCGTGCTGAGTGCTGTACTGTTTGCCATCGCCGTAAATCCCATTATGGATTGTCTCCCTCCTGATGTCTCGGGCTCCCTCTTTGTGGACGATTTTGCGATCTACTACAGCTCTCAACGGACCAGCCTTCTTGAACGACGTCTTCAAGGATGTCTCGATCGCCTCCACTCGTGGAGCATCGAAACCCGCTTCCGTTTCTCACCCAGTAAGACCGTTTGTGTCAATTTTTGGCGACGTAAGGAGTTTCTTCCGCCCTCCTTACATCTAGGTCCTGTCAACCTTCCGTTTTCAGACGTCGCTAAATTCTTGGGTCTTATGTTTGACAGAAAACTGTGCTGGTCCTCCCACGTTTCCTATCTTTCGGCTCGCTGTCTGTGATCGCTTAACACCCTCCGTGTCCTGAATGGTACCTCCTGGGGAGTGGACCGAGTGGTCCTTCTCCGCCTCTATCGCGCCTTAGTGCGCTCGAAATTGGATTATGGAAGCATAGTCTACTCCTCTGCTCGGCCGTCTATTCTTCGGCGTCTCGACTCTCTCCACCACCGTGGATTACGTTTAGTGTCTGGAGCTTTTTACACTAGCCCTGTGGAAAGCCTTTATGCTGAGACTGCTGAACCTCCGCTGTCCAATCGGCGAGCAATCCTCCTGAGTCGTTATGCTAGCCATCTGTCTTCCATGCCTGTTAATCCAGCCCATGACCTTTTTTTCGACGCCTCCTTTGATGTAGGGCATGCAGGCCGCTCCTCCTCCCTACTACCCCCGGGAGTCTGCTTCCGTCAACTGCTCCATTCTCTTTCCTTTCGCTTTCCTAAAACCTTCTTGACAACTTGGGGTACAGCACCGCCTTGGCTCCGTCCCCGGATCTGCCTGCTCCGTGACCTTTGTCAGTTTCGCAAGGATGTTACCCCCACACTTGTTTATCGTCGGGCATTTGCTGCTCTATGTGCAGAAATGACGGACGCCACATTTATTTACACCGACGGCTCGAAAACATCGTTAAGTGTAGGGAGTGCCTATATTGTTGGCGACACCCCAAATCGCTTTCGGCTTCCCGACCAGTGTTCGGTTTATACTGCGGAGCTTTACGCTGTTCTCCAGGCTGTCCACTACATCCGCCGCCATCAGCGGATACAGTAAGTTATCTGCTCCGATTCTCTCAGCTCTCTCCTCAGTCTCCAAGCTCGTTACCCTGTGCACCCTCTGGTCCACCGGATTCAGGACTGTCTGCGCTTGCTCCACCTGGGGGCGTCTCGGTGGCGTTCCTCTGGCTCCCGGGACACGCTGGTATCTGTGGGAATGAGGCGGCCGATATAGCGGCCAAGGCTGCAGTCTCTATTCCTCGGCCAGCTATTCAGTCGCTTCCCTTCACCGATCTACGGAGCGGTTTATGTCGCCAAGTTGCTCATTTATGGCATGCGCATTGGTCAACACTTTCCCGTAATAAATTGCGGGAAGTGAAAGCCCTTCCTTGCGCTTGGACTTCTTCCTCCCGAACGCGTCGTCGGGAGGAGGTAATTTTAGCTAGACTCCGGATAGGGCACTGTCGTTTCAGCCATCGACATCTTTTAAGCGGCGATCCTCCCCCACTCTGTCCCCACTGCTTTCAGCTGTGGACAGTAAGACACCTTTTAATTGAATGCCCCTATTTTAATCCGTTACGCTCCCGTCTACAGCTATCGCCTGATCTATCGTCGATTTTAGCAGATGACACGCGCTCAGCCGTCCGCGTTCTTCAGTTTATTAGTGACAGTGAAATGACGTCAGTCATTTGAAGCTGTTTTTGGGGACAACCACCCCCTTTCTGTAGTGGATTTTTAAGCATTCCTTCTATTTTTAGTTTCTCCACTTTTATGACTTTGTTCCCATTGCTGCTGGTTTTCAATTTCGGTTTTTTACTGTCTTAAGTCACGGGCTGGGCGCTAATGACCATAGAAGTTTTGCGCCCTAAAACCAAAAAACAAGAAACAAACAACGCCCCATTTACAGAGTGGGAGCTCCTCAGTGCCCTTGCACATTGCTCTGACAGAGCTCCTGGGCCAGATGGGATCCACAGTCAGATTATTAATCATCTCTCGTCTGACTACAAGAGACGTCTCATCTTAAACTGGACCTGGTGCGATGGCGTCTTTCCTTTGCAATGGTGGGAGAGCACCTTCATTTTGGTGCTCATTCGATAAAAAACTGCTTGATTTGGATAGCTATCGGCCCATCAGCCTCACCAACGTTCTTTGTAAGCTACTGGAACGTATGGTGTCGGCTGTTTGGTTGGGTCCTGGAATCACGTGGCCTACTGTGGCCATGTCTGGGCGACTTCTGCCAGGGTCGCTCTACCACTGATAATCGTGTCCTTAGATTCTACCATCCGAACAGCCTTATCCAGACGCCAACACCTGGTTGCCGTCTTTTATGATTTACGAAAAACATATGACACGACCTGGTGACACCATATCCTTGCCACAATTTACGAGTGGGGTCTGAGGCCTGCTCCCGTCTTTTATCCAAGAATTCCTGTCGCTCTGTACCTTCTGTGTCAAAGTTGGTGCCTCCCATAGTTCCATCTATATCCAGGAGATTGGAGTCCCACAGGGCTCTGTATTGAGTGTCTCTATTTTTAGTGGCTATTAACGGTCTAGCAGCAGCTGTCGGGCACTCCGTCTCAACTTCTGTGTATGCAGACGACTTATGCATTTTATACTGCTGCTCGAGTACTGGTGTTACTGAGGGTCGCCTACTGGGAGCCATCATCAAGGTGCAGTCAAGAGCTCTAGCTCACAGTTTCCAGTTTTCGGCCTCAAAGTCGTGTGTCATGCACTTTTGTGGGCATCGTACTGTTCATGCGGACCCAGGACTTTACCTTCATGACGATCCACTCACTGTAGTGGAGACATAGCTTTTATACGCTAAATTGACATGGCTTCATCTTCGTCAGCTGAAGCAAAAGTGCTGGCAGAACCTCAGTGCCCTCCATTAACTGAGCAACACCAGTTGGGGTGCACATAGCTCTACGCTGCTGCGGCTCTACAGAGCCCTTGTCCAATCCTGGATTGACTGTGTGATTGTGGTTTCTGGTTCGGCAGCGCCCTCGGCGTTGCATTTACTCGACCCTGTGCACCACTGCTGGTGACCAGTGTACTGGTGGAGGCTGGGGTACCTCCATTGCAGATCAGACGTGCACAACTGCTCGCCAGTTACGCAGCACACATTCGTAGTTCTCCTGAGTATCCGAATTACACTCTCCTTTTCCCACCTTCGGCAGTCCATCTCCCGCATCGGCTGCCCACGTCAGGGCTAACGATTGCAGTTTACATGTGGTCCAGGTGGGGGCTAACGATTGCGGTTCGCATATTGTCCCTTCTCTCGGAACTGGAGTCCTTCCCTTTACCACCAGTACTTGCGGTCCGTACACGTACGCCTACATGGTGTATGCCTCTGCTGCAGCTTCGTCTGGACCTTTCACGTCGCCCTAAGGACTCCATTAACCCTGCGGCTCTCCGCTGTCACTTCCTCTTGATTCTTGGCGTGTTCTGGGGCTCTGAAGTGAAGTGGTTTTCACCGACGACTCAATGGTTGATAGTCGCGTTGTCTTTGCCTACGTTCACGGCTGCCATATTGATAGCATTCCTTACCTGATGGCTGCAGTGTATTTACTGCAGAGCTGGTGGCAATTTCTCGTGCACATCAGTATCTCTGTTCATGCTCGGTGGAGTCTTTTCTTTTATATACTGATTCTTTAAGCAGCCTGTAAACTATCTACCAGTGCTACCCTCGTTTTCCTTTGGTAGAAGTCATCCAGAAGTCCATCTGTCATGTAACTGTCCAGTTGTTCAGTGGTGTTCGTCTGGATACCTGATAGTCAGAATCCCAGGCAACGAACTTGCTGACTGGGTGGCCAAACAGGCTACACGGAAAACGCTTCTGGAGATCGGCATCCGCGCAACTGACCTGCGTACGTTATTACGCCACAAGGTTTTTAAGTTTTCGGAGACGGAATGGCAAAATCTCAGTAAGCACAACAAACGGCGAGCCATTTCAGGGACCACGAATGTGTGGAAGTCCTCGATGAGGGCCTCTCGCAGGGACTCTGTGGTTCTCTGCCGGCTCCGCATTGGCAACTCTGCGACCCACGCCTACCTCCTGCGCCGTGAAGACCCACCTCAGTGTCCCCCAGGTGGTCCACAACTCTTTTGTGGATACGTGCGTGGCGAACACAGGGCCCCGAACCATTGCAGCCTTCTTTCTCTCCAGGCTGCATTTCGTTTCCCTTCCCCTCCTTGCTCCTTTGCCCTCGCCCTCTCCTCTCCCTCTCTTGGTGTCTTTGCTTATGTTGGCCCCGCTATCCTCCTGGTCCTGTTGGTTTTCTAATTCGGCTTTGTTGAATAATCATCTCCTCCTTTCGGCATTCCTTGGTCCCCCTCTGGGGTTTGACCTCCATTACAAAATTTCTCCTCCGTAGTGTGAACCATTTGGGGAAGAGCACCTTACCTAGTGTCTCCGACGTGCGCCCTCATAGTACATTCCATCTTTTCTTTCACGTCGTTGTCTGATGCTAGGGTGCATAGCCAGCACAGTAGCCAGCCCGTGTGGTGGGGTCGCTATGTATCCTTTTGGTTGAGCCCCCTGAACACATAGGGATCACACTTCTGATACCTGAGCTGTGATCTCCTCATGCATGCCTTGGAGTGGTTGCTCGTCCTCCTGGAGCATCGGAACTCCCGGCAATGGCCGCCGTGCCAGACGGCCCTTGCTGTGGCTGGGTGGCGCCCGTGAGGAGAGCCCCTGATCGGAGTGGGTGGTATCAGGGCGGACGCTATGCAAATGAAACGCATACAGGTCCAGAACTCTGGCCGTTCTTCTGTGGCCGTCTCTCTGCGTGGAACTGATTCCTCAAGTGCTGCTTCTCTTGCCCCTTCGGCCTTCCCTTCCATGGCTACCCCCTGGGAAGAGGGTCAGGTCCGTCGGCTAGGGGCGAAACCTTTCCCCCGTTATCTGGTTTGCACCAGGACTGATGGGGATGCTTTCACCAATACCAAACCTTTATTCTATGTGGAAAACAATGAAGACGAGTTTGGCGAATTGTACTCCCTGAGCAAGATGCGGTTGGGTTCGTTGCTGATAAAAACTGCTTCAGCTGCCCAATCTGCGGCCCTTCGTGCCTGTACCCATCTTGGCACAATTCCTGTGTCCATTACCCCCCCCCCCCCACCAGTCTCTATATATGGTACAAGGTGTGATTTTTCACAGGGACCTCATCCTTCAAACTGATGAACTTCGGGACAATCTCGGACGGCGGGGTGTTCACTCTTTCGGCGTGTTCAGAAGGGTCCTAAAGACAATGGCATTTATACTGGTGCCTTTATCCTGGCCTTTGAAGGGGATACCCTCCCTGAGAAAGTTAAGATTATGGTCTATCGTTGTGATGTGAAGCCGTACATCCCACCTTCTATGAGGTGTTTCAAGTGCTTGTGTTTTGGACACATGTCTTGCCGCTGTTCACAGGCCCCTCTGTGGTGACTGTGGACGTCCACTCCATGAGGGGAGTCCCTGTGTTCCCCCTCCTGTGTGTGTAAATTGTCATGGTGGTCACTCTCCACGTTCACCAGATTGCCCAGTATATAAGAAGGAAAAGAAGATACAGGAGTATGTCACTCGATCGTTTAACCTACAGAGGCCCATAAGAAATGGACACGTCTTCACCCTGTGTCCATAACGTCTAGTTACGCCTTGGTTACATCTTCACCCCTTCCTTGCCCCCATCCCGGACCCCTCTCCTCCCCCCCTCCCCTGCGGCTCCCACACCTTCTCCTCTGGGCGCTGCTCCCCCTCCCCAGCCGGAGAAATGTTCCACTCCTTCGGCGTCTGCTGGTCAAGGGCGCCTCTCCCGGGATGCCCCTTCCCGGCACCTTCCTGGCCAAAGGTCTGCTGCTGCGCGACGACCGCGAGAGCCGCGGTCTGTGGGCCCCCAGGTCGCCCGGTCTCTTTCTGTTCCTGATCTTGCTGCAGCTGACTCCTTTATGCCACACAGCTCTCCTCGATCTCAGCCTGAAATGAAGAAGAAACGTAAGTCCCGGGACAAAGAGCATCTGGTTTCACCGGAGGTCTCTTCCCCGACTTCACAAACGGATTCTGACCTGTCCTTCATGGATGTCACCCTCTCCTTGTCGGTGACTGGTGGGGACCCGGCGGTATGACTGGCTTTAGCGTGTTCAGCCCCATTTAAATCGTCGTTCTGTGGTTCTCCAATGGAATTGTAATGGATACTATCGTCACCTTTCGGAATTGAAATCACTTCTTTCGTTCTACTTTGCAGCTTGTGTGGTTCTCTAGGAATCTCATTTTACTGATGCTCACTCGCTGACCCTCTGTGGATTCCGTGTTTTCTGTTGAAATTGGGTCGGACCCCTGCGGGCTTCTGGTGGTGTTTGTACGTTGGTCCGTTCAGACATTGCTAGCACGTGGATTCCTCTTCAAACTACATTGGAAGCGGTTGCTGTTAGGGTCTACTTCGACTCTGCGGTCACAGTTTGCAATCTTTATCTTCCTCCTGACAGGACTCTTACACTTGCTGCCTTAACTGCCCTTCTTCAGCAACTTCCTCCTCCCTTCCTCCTCCTTGGGGATTTTAATGCTCATTATCCCTTCTGGGGCAGTGCCTTTCCATCTAGATGAGGTCTTCTTATAGATATAGACTGGGACACTCAGATGTTTAGGACGGGTGGTAGGGACAGAGCATCGAGTGACATTATACTGAGTGCGCTATCCGAAAATTACCTCGAGCAATTAAACAGAGAACCGACTCGTGGAGATAACATCTTGGACCTACTGATAACAGACAGACCTGAACTTTTCGACTCTGTAAGTGCAGAACAGGGAATCAGTGATCATAAGGCCGTTGCAGCATCCCTGAATATGGAAGTTAATAGGAATATAAAAAAAGGGAGGAAGGTTTATCTGTTCAGCAAGAGTAATAGAAGGCAGATTTCAGACTACCTAACAGATCAAAACGAAAATTTCTGTTCCGACACTGACAATGTTGAGTGTTTATGGAAAAAGTTCAAGGCAATCGTAAAATGTGTTTTAGACAGGTACGTGCCGAGTAAAACTGTGAGGTACGGGAAGAACCCACCGTGGTACAACAACAAAGTTAGGAAACTACTGCGAAAGCAAAGAGAGCTTCACTCCAAGTTTAAACGCAGCCAAAACCTCCCAGACAAACAGAAGCTAAACGATGTCAAAGTTAGCGTAAGGAGGGCTATGCGTGAAGCGTTCAGTGAAGTCGAAAGTAAAATACTAGGTACCGACTTGACAGAAAATCCTAGGAAGTTCTGGTCTTACGTTAAATCAGTAAGTGGCTCGAAACATCATGTCCAGACACTCCGGGATGATGATGGCATTGAAACAGAGGATGACAAGCGTAAAGCTGAAATACTAAACACCTTTTTCCAAAGCTGTTTCACAGAGGAAGACCGCACTGCAGTTCCTTCTCTAAATCCTCGCACCAACGAAAATATGGCTGACATCGAAATAAGTGTCCAAGGAATAGAAAAGCAACTGGAATCACTCAACAGAGGAAAGTCCACTGGACCTGAAGGGATACCAATTCGATTCTACAGAGTACGCGAAAGAACTTGCCCCCCCTTCTAACAGCCGTGTACCGCAAGTCTCTAGAGGAACAGAAGGTTCCAAATGATTGGAAAAGAGCACAGGTAGTCCCAGTCTTCAAGAATGGTCGTCGAGCAGATGCGCAAAACTATAGACCTATATCTCTGATGTCGATCTGTTGTAGAATTTTAGAACATGTCTTTTGCTCGAGTATCATGTCGTTTTTGGAAACTCAGAATCTACTATGTAGGAATCAACATGGATTCCGGAAACAGCGATCGTGTGAAACCCAACTCGCTTTATTTGTTCATGAGACCCAGAAAATATTAGATACAGGCTCCCAGGTAGATGCTATTTTTCTTGACTTCCGGAAGGCGTTCGATACAGTTCCGCACTGTTGCCTGATAAACAAAGTAAGAGCCTACGGAATATCAGACCAGCTGTGTGGCTGGATTGAAGAGTTTTTAGCAAACAGAACACAGCATGTTGTTATCAACGGAGAGACGTCTACAGACATTAAAGTAACCTCTGGCGTGCCACAGGGGAGTGTTATGGGACCATTGCTTTTCACAATATATATATAAATGACCTAGTAGATAGTGTCGGAAGTTCCATGCGGCTTTCCGCGGATGATGCTGTAGTATACAGGGAAGTTGCAGCATTAGAAAATTGTAGCGAAATGCAGGAAGATCTGCAGCGGATAGGCACTTGGTGCAGGGAGTGGCAACTGACCATTAACATAGACAAATGTAATGTATTGCGAATACATAGAAAGAAGGAACCTTGATTGTATGATAGCGGAACAAACACTGGTAGCAGTTACTTCTGTAAAATATCTGGGAGTATGCGTGCGGAACGATTTGAAGTGGAATGATCATATAAAATTAATTGTTGGTAAGGCGGGTACCAGGTTGAGATTCATTGGGAGAGTCCTAAGAAAATGTAGTCCATCAACAAAGGAGGTGGCTTACAAAACACTCGTTCGACCTATACTTGAGTATTGCTCATCTGTGTGTGGTTCCGTACCAGGTCGGGTTGACGGAGGAGATAGAGAAGATCCAAAGAAGAGCGGCGCGTTTCGTCACAGGGTTATTTGGTAACCGTGATAGCGTTACGGAGATGTTTAACAAACTTAAGTGGCAGACTCTGCAAGAGAGGCGCTCTGCATCGCGGTGTAGCTTGCTCGCCAGGTTTCGAGAGGGTGCGTTTTTGGATGAGGTATCGAATATATTGCGTCCCCCTACTTATACCTCCCGAGGAGATCACGAATGTAAAATTAGAGAGATTAGAGCGCGCACAGAAGCTTTCAGACAGTCGTTCTTCCCGCGAACCATACGCGACTGGAACAGGAAAGGGAGATAATGACAGTGGCACGTAAAGTGCCCTCCGCCACACACCGTTGGGTGGCTTGCGGAGTATAAATGTAGATGAAGACCAGTTTATTGCAGACCACGACTTGTGCCTTCTTAATGATGGCTCCCCTACTAATTTCAGTGCTGGTCATGGTACCTTTTCTGCCATTGATCTTTCTCTTTCTTCTCCCTCTCTCCTCCCTTCATTACACTGGTCGCCACACGACGACCTTTGTGATAGCGACCATTTCCCGTTGATTATCACGCTCCCTTCCCGCTCCCCGGTGGACAGGTTACCTCGTTGGTCTTTCCAACGTGCCGATTGGCCTTTATACACTGCACAGGTCGTGTTTGCTCCCTCTTTGTCGGGTTGTATTGATGACGTCATACGTGACGTGTCTGACGCGATTGTTCGCGCTGCTAGCCTTGCTGTCCCGCGCTCATCTGGGCCATTTAGTCGCCGGGAAGTCCCATGGTGGAGTACGGCCATTGCCATTGCCATCCGTGATCGCGGTCGAGCTTCAAAACACCTAAAGAGGCACCCATCTGTAGCCAGCCTTACTACCTTTAAACGCCTTCGCGCTAAAGCCCGTTATTTAATCAAACAGAGCAAGCGGATATGTTAGGAATGATTCGTTTCTTCCCTTGGTTCTACTGTCCCTGTCACGGGTATGGGCTACACTTCGCTCTCTCCAAGGTTGCCATCGGCAGTCCACCCTCCCAGGCCTTCACCTCCCAGATGGCCTTTGTACAGACCCATTAGTTCTTGCAGAACATCTTGCGACCCATTTTGCAGTGGAATCAGCATCAGCCTCCTATCCAGCTGCTTTCCTTTACCATAAACAGCGAGCTGAAGCTTGCACCTTATGTTTCACCCCTTGTGAGTCAGAATCTTACAATGAACCTTTTAGTGAATGGGATTTTTTCTGCTCTATCTTCTCATGATATGGCCCCTGGCCCAGATTCCATTCATAACCAACTGCTTCAACATCTCAGTGCTCCACAACGGCAACATCTTCTTCAGGTGTTTAACCGTATCTCCTCCAGGGTGACTTCCCTTCTCAGTGGAGGGATAGCATCGTGGTTCCTGTCCTTAAGGCTGGTAAGAACCCCCTATCTGTTCACAGCTATCGGCCAATTAGTTTGACCAATGTTGTTTGTAAGTTACTTGAACGGATGGTAGCCTGTCGGCTCAATTGGGTCCTCGAATCTCGGATCTATTGTCCCCTTACCAGTGTGGCTTTCGAGAGGGACAGTCTCCAATCATTTACTTAGATTGGAATCCGCAGTGCGGCAGGGTTTTCCCCAGCGCTGCCATTTGGTTGCAGTGTTTTTTTGACCTTCGCAAGGCCTATGACACGGCCTGGCGCCATCACATCTTACTTACCCTTCATCAGTGGGGTCTTCGGGGCCCACTCCCGATTTTTATCCGCCAGTTCCTGATCCATCGGTCATTCAGAGTCCGAGTTGATACTGATTTTAGTTCTCCACGGACCCAGGAGACGGGCATCCCACAGGGTTCTGTCTTGAGTGTCCTTCTTTTCCTCATTGCTATCGATGGACTTGTGGCCTCTGTCGGTCCCTTGGTCGCCCCTGCCCTGTATGTGGAATATTTCTGCATTTGGGTTGGTTCCTCCTCGATGGCATCTGCAGAACGGCTGCTCCAGTGAGCTATACGGCGTGCCTCTGCATGGACCCTCTCACACGGGTTTCAATTCTCTCCTTCAAAATCGCGGGTCGCCATACTACGATCCAACCTGATCCAGAGCTCTATCTCGATGCACAACGATTGCCTGTGGTCCCACAGTTTCGTTTCCTGGGTATTCTTTTCGTCAACAAGCTCACTTGGCTGACCCATATCAGACTCCTGAAGGTAGGATGTTTCCGTAAACTCAATGTCCTTCGCTTCCTTGCCCACTCCTCTTGGGGTGCGGACCGTTCCCTCCTCCTCTGTCTTTATCGTGCTCTAGTTCTGTTTCGCTTGGACTACGGTTGTCAAATTTATGGTTCAGCTGCTCCTTCCACACTGCACGTGCTGAGTCCAGTCCACCATTGTGGTATCCGTTTGGCCACCGGTGCCTTTCCTACTAGCCCTGTTGATAGTCTCCTGGTTGAAGCTGGGATCCCACCCCCCCCCCCCTTTCCGTTCGGCGGTCCCAGCTTCTCGTGTCTTATGCACTCGCTATCCGTTCCTCTCCCATTCATCCTTCCTATTCTATCCTGTTCCAGGACCATGGACGTCGCCCACCCGACTCCTGCCCACGGCGGGTTTACCGTTTGGGCTCCGCCTTGCGTCTCTTTGCCGTGATTTTCAGTTTCCTTCTTTGTCCTGTCTTCCTCGCTCCCTCCCCTCCACCCCCCCCCCCTTGGTTAGTTCCTCGGCCTCAAATTCGGATGGATCTCCGCCGAGATCCGAAAGATTCCATCCCCCCGGTGGTGTTCCGTTCCTTTTTCCGCCAAATTTTATGGTAGTTTCGGGATGCTGTTGTTTTTCACACTGATAACTCTAAATCTGCTGATCATGTGGGATATGGGAGTGTTTACTGCCGAATTGATGGCAATTTCCAAGGCCCTTAAATTTATTAAACAGTCCCAACACAACCGCGTTTTGTTATGTACGGACTCGGAGTGGCCTTCTTGCTATTGACCGGTGTTTTTCGCGCCATCCCTTGGTCTCTGCCATCCATGACCATCTCGCTGATACTCACTGTGCTGCTTCTTCCATTGACTTCCTTCGGGTCCCTGGCCATGTGGGTATCCCGGGTAATGAGATCGCTGATCGTTTGGCTGGGGGAGCAGTCACTTACCCCCGTTTTCTGTAACCCCTCCTGCAGCGGATTTACGGCTTCATATCAAATCCCACTTCTCACAGTCATGGCCCAATTCTTGGGAGGCTACTCCTCTGTCTAAAAAACTTTGTGCAATTAAGGTGACACCAGACCCGTGGCGTTCTTCCTTTCGCCTCTCCCGAAAAGACTAGACCACACTGTGTCGTCTCTGCATTGGCCATACCAGGCTGACCCATGGTTTTCTTTTGCGTAATGAGCCACTCCCACTTTGTGGTTGTGGAGCCTTCCAGTCAGTAGCCCACATTTTGGTTGAATGCCCCCTTCTTTTGGCTCTGTGTGCTAAGTACAGACTCCCCCACACTTTACCCCTGTGGGTCTGGGGGTTAGAATAGGCCCGAGGTATTCCTGCCTGTAGTAAGAGGTGACTAAAAGGAGTCCCTCCCCCTCAAGGGGGTAGTAAGCGCCTGCATCCGGAGATGGACGGTTCCACGACCTATATTCGTGGTCTTTTTGGTTTTTCACATCTCGTTTCTTCCTTCCTTTCGTTGGTTCCTTTCTTTGTTCTTCTCAATCTCACTGTCTTCCTTACTCTTTCCCTTGCCTCCTTTCCCTTGCCTCCTTTCCCTTGCCTCCTTTCCCTTGCCTCCTTTCCCTTGCCTCCTTTCCCTTGCCTCCTTTCCCTTGCCTCCTTTCCCTTGCCTCCTTTCCCTTGCCTCCTTTCCCTTGCCTCCTTTCCCTTGCCTCCTTTCCCTTGCCTCCTTTCCCTTGCCTCCTTTCCCTTGCCTCCTTTCCCTTGCCTCCTTTCCCTTGCCTCCTTTCCCTTGCCTCCTTTCCCTTGCCTCCTTTCCCTTGCCTCCTTTCCCTTGCCTCCTTTCCCTTGCCTCCTTTCCCTTGCCTCCTTTCCCTTGCCTCCTTTCCCTTGCCTCCTTTCCCTTGCCTCCTTTCCCTTGCCTCCTTTCCCTTGCCTCCTTTCCCTTGCCTCCTTTCCCCTCTTCTTCCTTCCTCCCTGTGCGCACCTGAAGGCCGACCCATGTGTTCGCATGCATAGCTGGTGACGGGGTAACGCGTAATTCCCCACCCTGGGTAGACAAGTAAGGCACGCACATACCCCCTGGTAAAGGCCAGGTCCAGGGAGGGGTGATTGCCTGAGCTGATACCTTCTGACCATGCCGATTGGTCCCTCCGTCTGTTTCTCGGGAGGTGTGACCTGAGGTGTAAACATTCACCTAAGGCGGGAGTGCCCTCTGAGAGGGTCCCCATAAGGAAGGAGCGCGCCATCGGAGACGATGGCAATCATGGGGGATTCCTCCGCAATGGATTTCCCTTCTTCTCGTCTCTCGACTTCTGCCAACAAACGGAAACTTGACCAGCCACCAGTGACCAAAGTAATACCGCCTGCCCCACAGTTCCTCGTCGTTTCTCGATCTGAGGACGGAAAGGACTTTTCCTCTGTCAACCCTTTCGTTATCCAGAAGGGCATAGATGCCATAGCCGGATCTGTCAAATCTTGTACCAGTTTGCGTAACGGCACCTTGTTACTAGAAACTGAGAGCGCCTTTCAGGCACAGAAAGTGCTTCGAGCCACACTCCTGTACACGTTCCCTGTCCGGGTCGATGCTCACCGAACTTTGAATTCGTCTCGTGGTGTGGTGTATACTCGATCACTCGACGGATTGACTGAAGAGGAGATTCAGTCTTTCCTCGCTGAGCAGGGCGTGATGGCTGTCCATAGGGGTCATGAAAAAGGTCAACAATGACCTTGTACCGACCCAGACACTTTTCTTGACCTTTGATAGTGTTCAGCTGCCATCGCGCATCAAAGCGGGCTACGAGGTTATTACTGTTCGCCCATATGTCCCGACACCTACGCGCTGCTACCAGTGTCAGCGTTTCAATCACACTCGAAAGTCTTGTTCCAATGCGGCTAAATGTGGCACTTGAGGCAGGAATGCCCATGAGGGTGACTGTCCTCCTCCGTCTCCTCGTTGTGTGAACTGTCAGGGTGACCATGCAGCGTCCTCCCGCGACTGTCCCATCTATAAGGAAGAACGCTGTATCCGAGAAATTCGGGTCAAAGAGAAAGTGTCCACCTCGGCTGCTCGCAAGCTATTTGCTAGTAGGAAGCCCACGCTGCTCTCAGCGGGGAAATACAGTACTGTCCTCGCCTCTCCTCGGACTACAAGGGAGGTGGCAACCCAGACATGCGATCTGACCTTCAGCACCACGGTCATCCGTTCGGCCAGTGCTAAGATCGCACGGTCGACGTCTCCTCTTCCTCCAATCACCCCACAGACACCAGCCCCTTCATCAGCTTCTGCTAAGACGAAGACCCCGAAGTCAGATGCACGGGCCTTCAAGAAGGAACCATCCCATGCAGACTTCCTACGTACCTCGACCTCCCAGCCTTCGACCGGTACTTCCACCAAACGTCCTTCTAAAAAGGCTCATAGCAAGCACAGTTCTTCTCCGCCACGGCGCATTTCTCCTGCGCCACCCAGCGGTTGCCGCTCCAGGCAGTCATCCGTTTCGCCTGGCCGCACCGCTGGAAGCCGAACATCTGGCCGTTCACTGGCGGAGGAAGCTCCCCCTCCCAGCCATCTTACCAAGATGGCCGATGAACCTATAGAACCAATGGACGATGACAGTCCGCATACTGATAGCGGCGGAAGTGCTCGCTCGAAGCCAGGCCCTCAGCGGCCTTCGAGGTGACCCCTTCTTTCATCTTCCTTCTCTTACGATGGCATTTATTCACTGGAATATTCGCAGCATTCGCTCCAACCGAGAGGACTTGCAGTTGCTGCTCTGCTTGCACCGTCCGCTCGTCGTAGCCCTCCAGGAAACGAAGCTACGCCCATGCGATCAAATTGCCTTGGCACACTACACCTCTGTGCGTATTGACCTACCCCCTGTGGTAGGTATTCCGGCTCACGGAGGGGTTATGTTGCTGGGCCGGGATTATATTTACTATGATCCCATCACATTGCGCACCGGCCTGCAGGCAGTTGCCATCCGCATTACTCTCCCCACTTTTACATTTTCCATTTGTACCGTTTACACTCCATGGTCGTCTGCCGTTACCAGGGCAGACATGATGCAAATTATTGCTCAGCTACCTGCACCATTTTTGTTAACTGGAGACTTCAATGCCCACCATCTCCTTTGGGGCTCTCCAGCATCCTGCCCGAGGGGCTCCCTGTTAGCAGACCATTTCAACCAGCTCAATCTTGTCTGCCTCAATACTGGCGCCCCCTACTTTTCTTTCGGTCGCATCTCACACCTATTCCCATTTAGTCCTCTCTATATGTACTACCCAACTTGCACGCCGGTTTGAGTGGTATGCACTTTCTGATACATATTAGAGCGACACACTTCCCGTGTGTTATCCATCTCCTGCAGCATACCCCCTCTCCGTGCTCATCTAGTTGGAACATCTCCAAAGCAGACTGGGGGCTCTTCTCTTCCAGGGCGACCTTTCAGGATCAAACCTTCACAAGCTGCGATCGTCAGGTCGCACACCTCACGGAAGTCATTCTCACTGCTGCTGAATATTCCATCCCTCACCCTACTTCTTCTCCACGTCGCGTACCGGTCCCCTGGTGGACCGCAGCATGTAGAGACGCTTTACGTGCTCGTCGACGTGCTTTACGCACCTTTAAACGCCATCCTACAGTGGCGAATTGTATCAATTATAAACGATTACGTGCACATTGTCGTCGTATTATTAAAGAAAGTAAGAAAGCCAGCTGGGCTGCTTTCACCAGCACCTTAAACAGTTTTACTCCTTCTGTTGTCTGGGGTAGCCTGCGCCGGCTATCTGGCACTAAGGTCCACTCACCAGTTTCTGGCTTGACGGTCGCGAATGACGTCCTTGTGGCCCCTGAGGCTGTCTCCAATGCCTTCGGCCGCTTTTTCGCGGAGGTTTCGAGCTCCGCTCATTACCACCCTGCCTTCCTCCCCCGCAAACAGGCATGGGAGGCTAGGCCACCTGACTTCCGCTCCTCGAATTGTGAAAGTTATAATGCCCCATTCACCATGCGGGAACTCGAAAACGCACTTGCCCGGTCACGGTCCTCCGCTCCAGGGCCTGACTATTCATATTCAGATGCTGAAGAACCTTTCTCCTGCGGGTAAAGGTTTTCTTCTTCGTACACACAATCGCATCTGGATTGAGGGACATGTTCCCGCATGCTGGCGCGAGTCTATTGTTCAGGTTCCTAAGCTGGGGGAGGACAAGCACTTGCCTTCCAGTTATCGACCCATCTCGCTTACCAGCTGTGTCTGTAAGGAGATGGAGCGAATGGTTAACTCTAGTTTGGTTTGGCTGCTCGAGTCTCGACGCCTACTTACCAATGTCCAATGTGGATTTCGTAGGTGCCGCTCTGCTGTTGACCATCTGGTTACCTTGTCGACCTTCATTATGAATAACTTCTTGCGGAAGCGCCCGACCGCAGCTGTGTTCCAAGATTTGGAGAAGGCTTAAGACACCTGTTTGAGGGCGGGCATTCTCCGCACCATGCATACATGGGGCCTTCGCGGTCGCCTCCCTCTTTTTATTCGTTCCTTTTTAATGGATCGACAGTTCAGGGTACGTGTGGGTTCTGTCCTGTCGGACACCTTTCGCCAGGAGAATGGGGTGCCACAGGGCTCAGTTTTGAGCGTCGCTCTCTTCGCCATAAGGATCAATCCAATAATGGATTGCCTCCAAGCTGATGTATCAGGCTCCCTTTTCGTGGACGATTTTACCATCTATTGCAGCGCGCAGCGTACGTGTTTCCTGGAGCTCTGTCTTCAGCGTTCTCTTGACCGTCTTTACTCCTGGAGTGCCGCCAATGGCTTCAGTTTTTCTGCCGAGAAGACGGTCTGTATTAACTTCTGGCGCTACAAAGAGTTTCTCCCACCGTCCTTACGACTCGGTCCCGTTGCTCTCCCATTCGTGGAGACAACAAAATTTTTAGGTCTTACATTTGACAGGAGACTTAGTTGGTCTCCACATGTCATATTTGGCTGCCCGTTGTACCCGTTCTGTAAATGTCCTCCGTGTTCTTAGTGGTATGTCGTGGGGAGCGGATCGAACCGTCCTACTTCGCCTATATCGGTCGATCGTCCGCTCCAAGCTGGATTATGGGAGCTTCGTATACTCCTCTGCACGGCCGTCCATCTTACGCCACCTCAACTCCATACAACATGGGGGTTTGTCTTGCGATCGGAGCGTTTTATACTAGTCTCGTCGAGAGTCTTCATGCTGAAGCTGGTGAATTGCCACTCACCTACCAGCGCGATATACTGCTTTGTCGGTATGCCTGTCGGCTACTGTCAATGCCCGACCACCCGTCTTATCGTTCATTTTTTGACGACTCTCTCGACCGTCAATACGGGTTGTATGTCTCTGCCCTGCTACCCCCTGGAGTTCGCTTTCGTCGCCTCCTTCAACACCTTAATTTTTCACTCCCTGCAACCTTTCGAGTGGGAGAGAGCCACACGCCACCTTGGCTCCAGGCTCAGGTTCGCGTTCACCTTGACCTCAGCTCGCTCCCAAAAGAGGTTACCCCCGGTTCGGTACACCACTCCCATTTTGTCGAACTTCGAACGAAGTTCAATAATATGACCTTCATTTATACAGATGGCTCTAAGACCAATGATGGGGTCGGGTGTTCTTTTATTGTCGGGGTACAAAGTTTCAAATACCAGCTCCATGGCCATTGTTCGGTCTTCACAGCTGAGCTCTTTGCCCTCTACCAGGCTGTTCTTTACATCTGCCGCCACCGACATTCTGCTTATGTCATCTGCTCCGATTCCCTGAGCGCCATCCAGAGCCTCAGTGATCCGTATCCGGTTCACCCTTTCGTGCACCGGATCCAACGCTCTCTTCAGCAGCTGGTGGACGACGGTTCTCCGGTTAGCTTTATGTGGGTTCCTGGCCATGTCGGTATCCCTGGGAACGAAGCTGCAGATGCCGCGGCCAAGGCTGTGGTCCTCCAGCCTCGGACAGCTTGCGTCCCTTCGTCAGATTGTAGCAGGGTCATTTATCGGCGAATTTTATCACTGTGGCATGCCGACTGGGCTGCACTTACGGACAACAAGCTTCGGGCCTTGAAACCTCTTCCCATGGCTTGGCCGTCCTCCTCCCGCCCTTCACGGCGGGAGGAGGTCATTTTGGCCCGGTTACGAATTGGACACTGCCGGTTCAGTCATCGCCATCTGCTGATGGCTGCGCCGGCGACGTTCTGCCCATGTGGGCAATTGCTGACTGTCAGCCACATTTTAACGTCCTGTCCGGATTTTAACACACTGTGTCTTGATCTTGGCCTGACATGTACTCTAGATGCCATTTTAGCGGATGACCCACGAGCAGCTGCTCGCGTTCTTCGTTTTATCAACTTGACAAACCTGTCTAAGGAAATTTGATTATGCTGTTTTTCTTTAATTCTATGCCTGTCAGTCTGTCTTTTATCCTGTTTTCCCTTTTAGTTGCTGTTTTAAACTTGTGCCTCGCGGTGCATTCCTAACGTAGTCTGGGCGCTAATGACCATTGAAGTTGTGCGCCCTAAAACCACAAATAAAAAAATCCCCACACTTTACCTTTGATGTTGGCTCACGATCCCCGGATGGACTCTCTGGTTCTCGGTTTCCTCCGGGAAAGTGGTTTTTGTTCTCAGTTTTAAGGTTTTTAATCTCTGGTGTTGGCAGGGCGGTGAGTGTTTGGGTGTCTCCCACTGTACGCCGTGTTCGGAGATTCCCGATTCACCTCCCTGACCGAGATCCTCTTTTCTTCCCCTTTGACTCTGTTTTTACCCTTTTTTTTAAGGATTGGTTAGTCTCCTTTTCCCATACGTACTTCTACATTCTAGCGGTTGCACCTTTTAAGTCACAGGTGGTCTTGCCTATGCTGCTTCAGCATAGCGTTGGGTTCGTTCTCTTGCTTACTTCCCTCGTTTTGTTTTTACCATTGACAACGTGACTGCCCTTTTACGTTTTTAGCTTTTCCCTTTTATTGTTCTGACTTCCTTGAGATGTCCCATTAGCGGAATGGACCATATTTGAAACAAGGGACTGATGACCTTGCTGTTCGGTCCCTTAAACCTCAAACAACCAACCAACCAACCCACCTCAGTGTCGGTGCGGCGCCCGGTTGACAGCGGCCCATATTCTTCTGCTCTGTCCTTCCTTGGCTGCCCTGTGACTTCATATTCTTTTGCCGGACTAGTTCTCATTGATTTTAGCAAACAACGACTCATCGGCTGATTCGGTTTTAAGTTTCATCCGTAAGGGTGGGTTTTACCATTCGATCTGAGTTCTAGCGAATGTCCTTTGTCCCTCTGTGTCCTCCACCCCAGTGCTTTTAGGGTAAAGGTTTTAATGTGTTGCAGAGTGGCTGGCTTTTCCTTTTTATTTTCGTGGCCGGCCAGCCACTGTAATCTGCTTCCTTGTTTTACTCTTTTGTTTCTTGCATCTGTTTTCTTCTTTGTTCCTTTAATGTTTGTTGACTTTCCTTCGTTCTTGGGGTCTTTCTTTCAGTTTTGTGTTACATGTCTCGTCTGGTTTATTCTCACACTAGTGGTATTGTTTTGTTAGGAACAAGGAACTGATGACCTCGTAGTTTGGTTCCTTTCCCCCTATTTTAAACCAGCCAACCAACCTACCTTCGCGTTGCTATCAGTGTCAGCGGTTCAATCACACCAGCCAGTCGTGTTCCAATCCGGCCAAATGCGTTACATGTGGCAGGGATGGCCATGAGGGTGATTGTCCACCTCCGTCTACTCGTTGCATCAACTGTATGGGCGACCACGCTGCTCCCTCTAGAGATTGCCCTATTTCCAAAGATGAATTATTCAGGAAATCGGAGTGAAGGAGAAGGTGTCTACTTTTTCTTCTCGTAAGTTATTCACCAGTCGAAAGCCCACTGTGCCCCCAGCAGGTAAATATAGCACCGTCCTTGCATCTCCTCGGCCTGCTAAGGAGGTAGCCATGTAGACTTGTGATCTCGCCTTTAGTGCCACGGTCGTAAGATCGGCCAGCGCAAAGATGGTCATTTTAACCTCCCCACTACCACCTGCTCGCTCTATGGCTCAACCTTCATCGGGTCCTGCTAAATCACGAGCTCCAAAATCGGACGCCCGGACTTCCAAAAAAGAGCCTACTCGAGAAAATTTTTGTATGTTCCCCGACATCACAACCATCGATTACTCCCTCATCTCAACGTCCTGTTTTCAAGAAGGCTCATAAGAAACAAAGTTCCTATCCTCCTTCACGGCGTGTCTCATCTACAGCGCCACCCAGCAGTAACCGCCCTCGGCAGTCTTCCGTGTCGCCGAGGCGCACCGCTGGCGGCCGATCACCCGGCCTATCACTGGAGGCAGGAGCTGCCATCGAACAACTTTTGGATCAGGATCTTCTGCCGTCGGCTGAATGCCGTTCCACGCTGTCGGCCGCCGGCTCTCAGCGGTCGCCGTTTTGTCAGCAACTGTCGTGAGATTCTTCTATTTCCTGTCCACCCTATGTCAATTATCGATTGGAATATCCGCGGAATTCGAGCCAATCTGGATGAATTATCAATCCTCTTAAGATACTACTCCCTGATCTTCAGGAAACAAAGCTGCGTCCCCACGATCGCTTTGTTTTCCCTAATTTCCAATCAGTCCAGTTCGATCTCCCTTCTGTTGATGGCATTCCGGCACACAGGGGACTTAAAATTATTCTCAATGATACTGTCCATTATCACCCAATCTCCTTAAACAGTTCCTTCCGAGCTGTCGCTGTCTGTCTCTAGTGTTATACAGATAACGGGATAGTTGATACGTGACAGGAAAATAACTCTGGTGATTGCTGATTTGTGATGGGACTTAGCCTTCGTGATACTTAAGTCACGAACATCAAAGGACACAGACTGATCGCCGACATAAATTCAATAATTGAACTTGAGTAGGCAACAGATAAACGCAATCACGAAGAACTTAAAATTGCGCCGTGTTGTCAGGAGCTATCGTCAGTCAGAATTGGTGAGGCTAACGGACGCAATTTCCTTGATGGAAAATCGGTGTGTACTCTTTGTAGGGACAGATAATTGCGAAGAACAATAAACTTGAAGTTTAATTACATTCTTCGTGTCGCATAAATCATTTAATGGACATATAAAGTGTATTTGTGAAATTAACTTATTCTTCGGATAACATAAGTGAAAAGTGGTTTAGTGCCAATTTCACTGTAAACCGCAATAAGTTTACACTGAAATACGACGCGTTCTGAACATAGCTCAAGGGTATGTTATCTCTGGAATTAAGTCTTGCTGTTGAATACGCGACGTAGCGACGCCTTGATGACGGAATAATAATTAACGACTCAATATCCTCGAAAAAATCATGACATCGGCTTGGGTGATGGATTCATGATTAGACATTATATTTTCAACGTTTTGAGTACCCATTCTCAAACCGGGCATAAGAACTACAGTCAGCAAGTTCGTGTGAAGTGGAAAGTCTGTCGCGAACACCCAAACGACTTTTGGTTATCCAGAATGAGATTATCACTCTGCAGCGGAGTGTGCGCTGATATGAAACTTCCTGGCAGATTAAAACTGTGTGCGCGACCGAGACTCGAACTCGGGACCTTTGCCTTTCGTGGGCAAGTGCTCTACCATCTGAGCTACCGAAGCACGACTCACGCCCGGTTTTGGTTATCATTTCAGATCAAGGGAGTCATCGCATTATTGAGCAGTCGCTATATTTATAGTTGAAGATAGTCTACATCTACATGGTTACTCTGGTGCTTGGCAGAGGGTTCATCGAACCATTTTCATACTTCCTCTCTACCATTCCACTCTCGAATGCTCCTGAACAACCTATGGATCAGAATCTTCTGCCTTCGGCTGAATGCCATTCCATGCTGTCGGTAGCAAACTCTGAGCAGTCGTTGAGTTGACAGCAACCTTCGTCACATTCCTCCATTTGCTGTTCACCCTATGTCCATTATCCACTGGAATATCCGCGGCATTCGAGCCAATCGGGATGAGTTGTCGATCCTCTTACGATCCTACTCGCCGTCCGCCGCTCGTGGTCTCGCGGTAGCGTTCTCGCTTCCCGAGCACGGGGTCCCGGGTTCGATTCCCGGCGGGGTCAGGGATTTTCACCTGCCTCGAGATGACTGGGTGTTTGTGTTGTCCTCATCATTTCATCATCATCCAGGAAAGTGGCGAAATTGGACTGAGCAAAGGTTGGCAAATTGTACGGGCGCTGATAACCACGCAGTTGAGCGCCCCACAAACCAAACATCATCATCGATCCTACTCGCCGGTCATCTTCTGTCTTCAGGAAACAAAGCTGCGTCCCCATGACCGCTTTGTTCTCACTCATTTTCAGTCTGTCCGATACGATCTCCCCTCTGTTGAAGGCACTCCAGCAAATGGACTCAAGATTCTTCTCCATGATACTCTCCATTATCACCCAATCCACTTAAAACTTCCTTCCAAGCTGTCGCCGTCCGTCTTTCCCTTTCTGGATATACGTTCTCTCTTTGTACTGTATACATTCCATCGTCCACACCAATGGCACGAGCTGATCTCCTTCATCTTCTTGGTCAGCTTCCACCCCCCTATTTGCTGGTTGGGGACTTCAATGCCCACAACCCGCTTTGGGGATCTCGACATCCTTGTCCACGTGGCTCTCTATTGCTAGACGTCTTCCACCAAGTGGATCTAGTTTGCCTCAACACTTTGGTCCCTACATTTTTGTCTGCCTCCACGACAAATTTATCTCATTTGGACCTTGCAGTCGGTACTGTTCCGCTAGCTCGGCGCTTCGAATGGTTCGCCCTTGATGATAAACACTAGAGTGACCACTTTCCATGTGTCCTTAGACTGCAGCCTCAACTGCCATATATGCGCCCAAGACGCTGGAAGTTTGCCCAGGCCGACTGGACACTTTTTTCGTCTCTAGCGACATTCGATGAGCGTCACTTTCCTAGTGTCGACGATGAGGTCACTCACATTACAGACATTATTCTTACAGCTGTGGAACGTTCAATACCACGCACGTCCGAATTGCCCCGGTGCCCCCCAGTTCCTTGGTTGAACGAGGCATGCCATACCGCAATACGTGAGCGGCGACGTGCTCTTCGCATTTTCCGCCACCATCCTACTTTGGCCAACTGTATCCGCTATAAGCAGTTCCGAGCGAGATGCCGTCGTGTCATCCGCGATAGCAAGAAGGCAAGCTGGAAATTCTTTATTAGCTCATTTAACACCTTCACTCCCTCCTCGGAAGTTTGGAGTCGGCTTCGACGGTTCTCAGGCGCGCCTAGTTTCTCCCCGGTCTCTGGGCTCACTGTCGCGCATGACACATTAGTGGACCCCGTCGCCATTTCGAACTCATTGGGTCAGCACTTTGCTGATATTTCGAGCTCTTCCAATTACCCGCCAGCTTTTCTCCCGAAGAAACGTGCAGCGGAAGTGCGACCTCTTGCTTTCCCCTCTCAAAATCGCGAAAGCTACAATACTGTTTTCTCCATGCGGGAACTCCAACATGCACTCCATTCTTCTCGCTCCTCCGCCCCAGGACCGGTTGGTATCCACGTCAAAATGTTGCTGCATTTATCAACCCATAGTCTGCGTTACCTCCTTCGCCTTTATAATCGAATTTGGACCGACAGTACTTTTCCCCGACGATGGTGGGAAGCTGTCGTCGTTCCTGTTCCGAAACCTGGAAATGACAAACATCTCCCCTCTAGCTATCGCCCCATTTCTCTCACGAGTAGTGTATGTAAGGTTTTGGAGCGTATGGTGAATTACCGTTTAGCTTGGTGGCTGGAATCCCGCAGTCTTTTAACACCTGCCCAATGCGGATTCCGAAAGCATCGTTCTGCAGTTGACCATCTAGTTGCTCTCTCCACTTAGTGCGCTCGAAATTGGATTATGGAAGCATGGTCTACTCCTCTGCTCGGCCGTCTATTCTTCGGCGTCTCGACCCTATCCACCACCGTGGATTACGTTTAGTGTCTGGAGCTTTTTACACTAGCCCTGTGGAAAGCCTTTATGCTGAGACTGCTGAACCTCCGCTGTCCAATCGGCGAGCAATCCTCCTGAGTCGTTATGCTAGCCATCTGTCTTCCATGCCTGTTAATCCAGCCCATGACATTTTTTTCGACGCCTCCTTTGATGTAGGGTATGGAGGCCGCTCCTCCTCCCTACTACCCCCGGGAGTCTGCTCCCGTCAACTGCTCCATTCTCTTTCCTTTCGCTTTCCTAAAACCTTCTTGACAACTTGGGGTACAGCACCGCCTTGGTTCCGTCCCGTCCCCGGATCTGCCTGCTCCGTGACCTTTGTCGATTTCCCAAGGATGGTACCCCTTCACTTGTTTATCGTCGGGCATTTGCTGCTCAATGTGCACAAATGACGGACGCCACATTTATTTACACCGATGGCTCGAAAACATCGTTAGGTGTAGGGAGTGCCTATGTTGTTGGCGACACCCCAAATCACTTTCGGCTTCCCGACCAGTGTTCGGTCTATACTGCGCAGCTTTACGCTGTTCTCCAGGCTGTCCACTACATCCGCCGCCATCTGCGGATACAGTAAGTTATCTGCTCCGATTCTCTCAGCTCTCTCCTCGGTCTCAAAGCTCTTTACCCTGTGCACCCTCTGGTCCACCGGATTCAGGACTGTCTGCGCTTGCTCCACCTGGGGGGCGTCTCGGTGGCGTTCCTCTGGCTCCCGGGACACGCTGGTATCTGTGGGAATGAGGCGGCCAATATAGCGGCCAAGGCTGCAGTCTCTCTTCCTCGACCAGCTGTTCAGTCGCTTCCCTTCACCGATCTACGGAGCGGTTTATGTCGCCAAGTTGCTCATTTATGGCATGCGCATTGGTCGGCACTTCCCCGTAATAAATTGCGGGAAGTGAAAGCCCTTCCTTGCGCTTGGACCTCTTCCTCCCGAACGCGTCGTCGGGAGGAGGTAATTTTAACTAGACTCCGGATAGGGCACTGTCTTTTTAGCCATCGACATCTTTTAAGCGGCGATCCTCCCCCACTCTGTCCCCACTGCTCTCAGCTGTGATCGGTAAGACACCTTTTGAGTGCCCCTATTTTAATCCGTTACGCGTCCGTCTTCAGCTGTCGCCTGATATATCGTCAATTTTAGCAGATGACACGCGCTCGGCCGATCGCGTTCTAGAGGTCATTCGTGCCAGTGAAATGACGTCAGTCATTTGAAGTTTTTTTTGGGACAACCAACCCCCTTCTGTAGTGGATTTTTAAGCCTTCCTTCTGTTTTTAGTTTCTCCAATTTTATGACTTTCGTTCCCATTGCTGCTGGTTTCCGTTTTCGGTTTTTTACTGCTTCCTAAGTCACAGACCGTGCGCTAATGACCATAGCAGTTTTGCGTCCTAAAACAAAACAAAAAAAAACCGTCAGGCAAGTGTCGACCGGCAGGGACGTCCAAATCTGAGGACGCAGTGGCATCAGATCCCAGGCGATGCTACAGTTTTCAGAGGCGCCAAAGCGATAGCCTCCTCGGGTGTCCCAATGTCACCGCGAGCCAGGGCAACAGCCTGGAGCCTGTCGAACACGGCCAACACAGCTTCCAGCTGTTTACGGACAGTGTCCAATTTCCCCTGAATCCGTACACAACAGGCGCAGTTTCTATCCATCCCTAACATTTTCTCCTGTTTTATCTCACAAGCCGTTCAAAACAGTCATTACTGATGACTACGCGAATTTACACTACACGGGTACTAAAACGCGATGCTAAAACTCTAATACTATAATACGCCCGAAATTTATGAATTAAACTATGCAAGTACCCAAAAACAAGCAAAGAAATTAAGAATTATACTATAAAACAAATAAGTGAGCTAAGAGTAAGACTTGCTGCTGGCTGCTGCTTATCCAACGGCGGCAGGGGACCGCGAAAACAACTGCTTTAATTACAAGAAAGTGCGGCGCAAACACACAGGCGTGCTGCTCCATCGAGACGTTGATATCAGTTTTGAGACAGTATCTGAAATATAACCAAACGGCGCGAGGAGTTTGTTTTTGTAATAGTTACTAGTGGGCGTTGTCGTGATTGATGGACGCCGTTCCACGTCAACTCGATTGGGCAACCATCACCATCGAGCAGAGACAAAACGAGAAGTCACACCTTACATTACAGCCACAACTGCCATCTATGCACCCAAGACACTGGAAGTTTTCCCAAGCCGATTGGACACTTCTCCTCTCTAGCCATATTAGATGACCGTCACTTTCCTAACATTGACGTTCAGGTTACTCATGTTACATAAGTTATTCTTACAGCTGCCGAAAGTTAAATACCTTTTACTTCCCCTTTGCCCCGGCGCCCCCCCCCCCCCCCCCAGTTACTTGGTGGAACGAGGCGTGCCGTGGCGCAATACGCGAGAACATCCGCGATAGCAGGAAGGCAAGCTGGGACTATACCACATCCTTTAACTCATCAGTAGTTTAGAGTCGAATTCGACGGTTATCCGGCACGTCCAGTTTCTCCCCGATTTCTGGGCTCACTGTCGTGTAAGATACCTTAGTGGACCCAGTCGCAGTTTCTAACTCATTGGGTCGACACTTTGCTGAGTTTTCGAGCTCTTCAAATTACCCGCCAGCCTTTCTCCCGAAGAAACGAAAGCTATTATACTGTTTTCTCTTTGTGGCACTCGAACACGCACTCACTTCTCGCTCTTCTGCCTCAGGACCGGATGGCGTCCACATCCAAATGTTGCTGCATTGATCATATCACAGTCTGCGTTACCTCTTTCGCCTTTATAATCTAATTTGGACCGACAGTAGCTTTCCCAGAAGATAGCGGGGTTGTCAGGAGGTGGTGTCCCTCTGGCACCGCAAATGGTTCTCCCTTCACGGGCAAAAGCTTCGGCTTACTAAGCCTCTCCCAGCGCCTTGGACGACCTCCTCTCGGCCCTCCCTCCGGGAGGAGATTGTTTTAACTCGGCTGCTTATTGGGCACTGCCTTTTTAGCCATCTCTATTTGCTCAATGGCGCTGCCCTATCACTTTCTACGCATTGCGCCCAGATTTTAACTGTCCGCCACTACCTGATGGAATGCCCTTTTTTTACTAATTTACGTTCCACCTTGGCTTTTCCATCTGATTTATCAGCTGTTTTAGCAAATGACGCGCGGGCTATCGCCCGCATTTTACTTATGTGCCGATTCAACATGGTGAAGGCCATTTAATTTTTAGTTTTGGATCTCCATTATTGTATGGTGACTTTTTAGCCCATTTTCCACGTGCCTTGTTAGAATGTCTCATATTTCAATTAAGACTGACATGTAGTCTTCTCCCTTGTCTCTGTTTTCATTCTATAGTTTAGACGTGGGCACGTATGACATCAGTTTTTTTGCGCTCTAAAACAAAACAAAGAAGATGGCGGAAGCTATATTCATTCCTGTTCCGAAACCTGGAAAGGACAAACATCTCCCCTTCAGCTATCGCCCCATATGTATGAAGCGTAGTGTATGTAAAGTTTTGGATCGCATAGTGAATTGCCGTTTAAGCTGGTGGCTGGAGTCCCGCAGTCTTTTAACACCTGCCCAATGCGGTTTCCGAAAGCATCGTTATGCAGTTGACAGTCTTGTTGCTCTCCACTTACATCATGAACAATTTTCTCAGGAAAAACCAGACGGTAGCAATATTTTTTAATCTGGAGAGAGCATACGATACCTGTTGGAGGACAGGCATCCTCCGCACACTGTTCTGTTGGGGCTTCCGAGGTCGGCTACCCCTTTTTATTCGTGAATTTATGGCAGAGCGCACATTTAAAGTGCGGGTGAACACTACTCTCTCCCGTACTCTCCCCCAAGAAAACGGAGTGCCCCAGGGCTCCGTGCTAAGTGTTGTGCTATTTGCCATCACCATAAATCCAATTACGGATTTTCTCCTTCCCGATGTCGCGAGCTCTCTCTTTGTCTACGATTTTGCAATCTACTACAGCTTTCAACGGGCCAGCCTTCTTGAACGTCGTCTCCAACGATGTCTCGATTGGCTCCACTCATGGAGCATCGAAACAGATTTCGGCTTTTCTCCCAGTAAGACAGACACTGTAAATTTTTGGCGTCTTATGGAGTTTCCTCCGTCTTCCTACATCTAGGTTTTGTCGACCTTCCGTTAGCGGACGTCGCTAAATTTTTGGGACTTAAGTTTGATAGAAAACTGTGCTGGTCCTCGGACGTTTCATATCCTTCGGCTCGCTGTCTGCGATCCGTCAACACCCTCCCTATTCTGAATTGTACCTCCTGAGGAGAGGAACCAGTGGTCATTCTCCGCCTCTATCGCGTCTTAGTGCACTCGACATTGGACTATGGAAGCGTAGTTTACTCTGCACGGCCCTCTATTCTTCGGTGTCTTGACTCTATCCACCACCGTGGATTGCGTTTAGCGTCTAGAGCTTTCTACACCAGCCCAGCCTTTATGCTGAGACTGCTGAACCTCCGCTGTCCAATCGGCGAGCAGTCCTCCTGAGTCGTTATGCTAGCCATCTCTTCCATGCCTGCTAATCCAGCCCATGACCTGTTTTTTCGACGTCTCCTTTGATGTAGGGTATGCAGGCCGCTCCTCCTCCCTACTACCCCCGGGAGTCTGCTTCCGTCAACTGCTCCATTCTCTTTCCTTCCGCTTTCCTAAAACCTTCTTGACAACTTGGGGTACAGCACCGCCTTGGCTCCGTCCCCGGATCTGCCTGCTCCGTGACCTTTGTCAATTTCCCAAGGATGGTACCCCTACACTTGTTTATCGTCGGGCATTTGCTGCTCTATGTGCACAAATGACGGACGCCACATTTATTTACACCGACGGCTCGAAAACGTTAGGTGTAGGGAGTGCCTATATTGTTGGCGACACCCCAAATCGCTTTCGGCTTCCTGACCAGTGTTCGGTCTATACTGCGGAGCTTTACGCTGTTCTCCAGGCTGTCCACTACATCCGCCGCCATCGGCGGATACAGTACGTTATCTGCTCAGATTCTCTCAGCTCTCTCCTCAGTCTCCAAGCTCTTTACCCTGTGCACCCTCTGGTCCACCGGATTCAGGACTGTCTCCACTTGCTCCAATTGGGGGGCGTCTCTGCGGAATTCCTCTGGATCCCAGGGCACGTTAGTATCCGCGGAAACGAGTCAGCCGATATAACTGCCAAGGCTGCAGTCTCTCTTCCTCGGCCCGCTGTTCACATGGTTCCCTTCGCCCATCTACGGAGTGTTTTATGTCGTCGTGTTGATCTTTTATGGCATGCACATTGGTCTACACTTCCTGATAAAAAATTATGGGACGTGAAACCTCTTCCCTGTGCTTGGACCTCTTCGTACCGACATCGTCGTCGGGAGGAGGTAACTAGACTCGGGATAGGGCACTGTCATTTTAGCCATAGACATCTTTTAAGTGGTGCTCCCCCTCAGATCTGTCCCCACTGCTCTCAACCGTGGACGGTGAGACACCTTTTACTTCAGTGCCCCTATTTTAATCCGCTACGCGCCTGTTTACGGCTGTTGCCTGATGTTTCTTCCATTTTAGCAGATGACACGCACTCAGCCGATCGAGTCCTCGAGTTCGTGTCAGTGAGATGACATCGGTTATTTGAAGTTTTTTTAAACCCCCCCTTCTATGGTAATTTCTTTCTGTTTTTAGTTTCCCCCTTTGAGTTTTGCTCCCATTGCTGATTTCCATTCGGTTTTTTACCCTTTCTTAAGCCACAGAACGGGCGCTTATGACAGTAGTTTTGCGCCCTAAAACAACAAAAAAACGCTGACACTTGCTGATGGCCCTGCATTGAAATCTGCAGCAATCTGCGGAAGGGTTGCGCTTCTGTCACAGTAAAAGATTCTCTTCAGTCTTCGTTGGTCCCGTTCTTGCAGGATCTTTTCCCGGCTGCAGCGATGTCGGAGATTTGATGTTTTACTCGATTCCTGAAATTGTCTGTACTCTGGTGAAATGGTCATATGGGAAAAATCCCCGCTTCATCGCTACCTCGGAGCTGCTGTGTCCCATCGCTCGTGCGCTGACTATAACATCGCGTTCAAACTCGCTGTAATTTTGATAACCTGCCATTGTAGCGGCAGTAACCGATCTAACAACTGCGCCCGACAATTCTTTTCGTATGTAGGCGTTGCCGACCGCAGCACCGTATTCTGCCTTTTTACATTTCTGTATTTGAACACGTATGCCTACACCAGTTTCTTTGGCGCTTCAGTGTAAAGTAACTGAATGGAAAAAATTATTTGAAATCATATTCTGTGAAATTCCTGTAATGTATCTGGATTCGAAACAATTGCAGATGTCAATTTTCCGAAAAGTGATTCGTTATGCGTAGTTCGCCGAAAAAATTGCCAACGCGTGAAATCTTTAGGGGAGTTACCATTTCTTTCCCGAATGAGGTTTGTTCAAAACATGACTTAGCGCGATGCTCGTGGTGTTCCAAATTTCAGTGTGTCCAATGTCTCCACGATCAGTATAATACAAAAATACTGTGGCTTCGAAGAATTACACACATCAAAAATTGAAACAATTTTGGCCATCTGTGTTCTTCCGTGACTGTGACAAGGGTGCTCTTACGCTCATTTTCATACAGTGCGGGAATAATGACGGCCAAGTACACTGAAGGTGACAAGTCATGGGGTAGCGATATATTCAGTGTGAGGTGATACACATGAGTTCCAAAAGAAATTCTCAAGGCTGTCAATTCAACTAAGTACCTGGGTGCAAAAACTACGAACAACTTCAGTTGGAAAGACCACATAGATAATATTGTGGGGAAGGCGAGCCAAAGGTTGCGTTTCATTGGCAGGACACTTGGAAGATGCAACAAGTCCACTAAAGAGACAGCTTACACTACTCGTTCGTCCTCTGTTAGAACATTGCTGCGCGGTGTGGGATCCTTACCGGGGGGGGGGATTGACGGAGGACATCGAAAGAGTGCAAAAAAGGGCAGCTCGTTTTGTATTATCATGTAATAGGGGAGAGTGTGCGGCAGATATGATACGCGAGTTGGGATGAAAGTCATTAAAGCAAAGACGTTTTTCGTCGCGGCGAGATCTATTTACGAAATTTCAGTCACCAACTTTCTCTTCCGAATGCGAAAATATTTTGTTGAGCTCAACCTACATAGGTAGGAATGATCATCAAAATAAAATAAGAGAAATCAGAGCTCGAACAGAAAGGTTTAGGTGTTCGTTTTTCCCGCGCGCTGTTCGGGAGTGGATTGGTAGGGAGATAATATGATTGTGGTTCGATGAACCCTCTGCCAAGCACTTAAATGTGAATTGCGGAGTAATCATGTAGATGTAGATGAAAAGAAAAATAATTTAAGAGTGTAACCTCTGAAAATACCGTACAATATTCTATAATGTATGACACTGTGAAACCTAGTTGTAATTTCAGTTAATGTCTTCGTATTCCATATCTTGATAGCAAACATTCGTGTAATAATCTTCTATGTACATAGTAGATAAGTGAATAAAGGATCAGGTTTCGAGCAAGGGACACAAGTGAGACCTCGACGCTACCCACTGTGGCTTCAGTTCTGCTCATCCTATAGATTGCTAAGACATCTGAATTAAGTCGAACACTTTGACGGTCGTTTTTTCAGAAACGGTATATACGGATGCCCCCCCATGAACCATGGACCTTGCCGCTGGTGGGGAGGCTTGCGTGCCTCAGCGATACAGATGGCCGTACCGTAGGTGCAATCACAACGGAGGGGTATCTGTTGAGAGGCCAGACAAACATGTGGTTCCTGAAGAGGGGCAGCAGCCTTTTCAGTAGTTGCAGGGGCAACAGTCTGGATGATTGACTGATCTGGCCTTGTAACATTAACCAAAACGGCCTTGCTGTGCTGGTACTGCGAACGGCTGAAAGCAAGGGGAAACTACAGCCGTAATTTTTCCCGAGGACATGCAGCTCTACTGTATGATTAAATGATGATGGCGTCCTCTTGGGTAAAATATTCCGGAGGTAAAATAGTCCCCCATTCGGATCTCCGGGCGGGGACTACTCAGGAGGACGTCGTTATCAGGAGAAAGAAAACTGGCGTTCTACGGATCGGAGCGTGGAATGTCAGATCCCTTAATCGGGCAGGTAGGTTAGAAAATTTAAAAAGGGAAATGGATAGGTTAAAGTTAGATATAGTGGGAATTAGTGAAGTTCGGTGGCAGGAGGAACAAGACTTTTGGTCAGGTGATTACAGGGTTATGAATACAAAATCAAATAGGGGTAATGCAGGAGTAGGTTTAATAATGAATAAAAAAATAGGAGTGCGGGTTAGCTACTACAAACAGCATAGTGAACGCATTATTGTGGCCAAGATAGACACAAAGCCCATGCCTACTACAGTAGTACAAGTTTATATGCCAACTACCTCTGCAGATGATGAAGAAATAGATGAAATGTATGACGAGATAAAAGAAATTATTCAGGTAGTGAAAGGAGACGAAAATTTAATAGTCATGGGTGACTGGAATTCGTCAGTAGGAAAAGGGAGAGAAGGAAACATAGTAGGCGAATATGGATTGGGGGGAAGGAATGAAAGAGGAAGCCGCCTTGTAGAATTTTGCACAGAGCATAACTTAATCATAGCCAACACTTGGTTCAAGAATCATAAAAGAAGGTTGTATACCTGGAAGAATCCTGGAGATACTAGTAGGTATCAGATAGATTATATAATGGTAAGACAGAGATTTAGGAACTAGGTTTTAAATTGTAAGACATTTCCTGGGGCAGATGTGGATTCTGACCACAATCTATTGGTTATGAACTGCAGATTGAAACTGAAGAAACTGCAAAAAGGTGGGAATTTAAGGAGATGGGACCTGGATAAACTGAAAGAACCAGAGGTTGTAGAGAGTTTCAGGGAGAGCATAAGGGAACAATTGACAGGAATGGGGGAAAGAAATACAGTAGAAGAATGGGTAGCTCTGAGAGATGAAGTAGTGAAGGCAGCAGAGGATCAAGTAGGTAAAAAGACGAGGGCTAATAGAAATCCTTGGGTAACAGAAGAAATATTGAATTTAATTGATGAAAGGAGAAAATACAAAAATGCAGTAAATGAAGCAGGCAAAAAGGAATACAGACGTCTCAAAAATGATATCGACAGGAAGTGCAAAATGGCTAAGCAGGGATGGCTAGAGGACAAATGTAAGGATGTAGAGGCTTGTCTCACTAGGGGTAAGATAGATACTGCCTACAGGAAAATTAAAGAGACCTTTGGAGAGAAGAGAACCACTTGTATGAATATCAAGAGCTCAGATGGCAACCCAGTTCTAAGCAAAGAAGGGAAGGCAGAAAGGTGGAAGGAGTATATAGAGGGTTTATACAAAGGCGATGTACTTGAGGACAATATTATGGAAATGGAAGAGGATGTAGATGAAGACGAAATGGGAGATAAGATACTGCGTGAAGAGTTTGACAGAGCACTGAAAGACCTGAGTCGAAACAAGGCCCCGGGAGTAGACAACATTCCATTTGAACTACTGATGGCCTCGGGAGAGCCAGTCATGACAAAACTCTACCATCTGGTGAGCACGATGTATGAGACAGGCGAAATACCCTTAGACTTCAAGAAGAATATAATAATTCCAATCCCAAAGAAAGCAGGTGTTGACAGATGTGAAAATTACCGAACTATCAGTTTAATAAGTCACAGCTGCAAAATACTAACGCGAATTCTTTACAGACGAATGGAAAAACTGGTAGAAGCTGACCTCGGGGAAGATCAGTTTGGATTCCGTAGAAATGTTGGAACACGTGAGGCAATACTGACCTTACGACTTATCTTGGAAGAAAGATTAAGAAAAGGCAAACCTACGTTTCTAGCATTTGTAGACTTAGAGAAAGCTTTTGACAATGTTAACTGGAATACTCTCTTTCAAATTCTGAAGGTGGCAGGGGTAAAATACAGGGAGCGAAAGGCTATTTACAGTTTGTACAGAAACCAGATGGGAGTTATAAGAGTCGAGGGGCATGAAAGGGAAGCAGTGGTTGGGAAAGGAGTAAGACAGGGTTGTAGCCTCTCCCCGATGTTATTCAATCTGTATATTGAGCAAGCAGTAAAGGAAACAAAAGAAAAATTCGGAGTAGGTATTAAAATTCATGGAGAAGAAGTAAAAACTTTGAGGTTCGCCGATGACATTGTAATTCTGTCAGAGACAGCAAAGGACTTGGAAGAGCAGTTGAACGGAATGGATGGTGTCTTGAAGAGAGGATATAAGATGAACATCAACAAAAGCAAAACGAGGATAATGGAATGTAGTCAAATTAAGTCGGGTGATGCTGAGGGAATTAGATTAGGAAATGAGACACTTAAAGTAGTAAAGGAGTTTTGCTATTTAGGGAGTAAAATAACCGATGATGGTCGAAGTAGAGAGGATATAAAATGTAGACTGGCAATGGCAAGGAAAGCGTTTCTCAAGAAGAGGAATTTGTTAACATCGAGTATAGATTTAAGTGTCAGGAAGTCGTTTCTGAAAGTATTTGTATGGAGTGTAGCCATGTATGGAAGTGAAACATGGACGATAGCTAGTTTGGACAAGAAGAGAATAGAAGCTTTCGAAATGTGGTGCTACAGAAGAATGCTGAAGATAAGGTGGGTAGATCACGTAACTAATGAGGAGGTATTGAATAGGATTGGGGAGAAGAGAAGTTTGTGGCACAACTTGACTAGAAGAAGGGATCGGTTGGTAGGACATGTTTTGAGGCATCAAGGGATCACAAATTTAGCATTGGAGGGCAGTGTGGAGGGTAAAAATCGTAGAGGGAGACCAAGAGATGAATACACTAAGCAGATTCAGAAGGATGTAGGTTGCAGTAGATACTGGGAGATGAAGAAGCTTGCACAGGATAGAGTAGCATGGAGAGCTGCATCAAACCAGTCTCAGGACTGAAGACCACAAAAACAATATACGGATGAGCCGAAACACGTGTTCATTTTGACTCCTCTTCCTCTGAGAGAAGTTCTCAGAAATACGGCTATGACACTTGCCGTGTTATCATCGTGATTAGCTAGTTCAGTTCGGTGCGTGGGTATATGAAAGTGTTGACGATAGCTTAACAGTGTAAGGCAAATAATTTCCCCATTGTGGCACACATCCATGAGACTGCACGGCAGACTATAGTTCAACAAAAAATGTAAAGTAGCCTCCTGTGCTAATTTGTAATATATGCAGATTTCATAGAACAGAATTTTGTCGAATATATTCTTCAAACATGAGAAACGCGCAGAGTTTTATAGCGCCGATACATCGGTGCTTTACACTTCGTGTGCGCGTAGTCTTAGTGTTTTATTTAAAATCTGATAACTTTCCAAAATTATGCAGCGGGGTATGGAGTCTGTAGCACTTGCTACTAGAGTACATTCTAACTAGTATGGTTTCAAAAACAAATATGTAGATGACATTAGTGCCAAAGAAACGCAGTGTGTGGCGGTCGCATCCTTACATGTTAGTTGTGCCGTGTTCGGTTACCGAATTTAAGAGCTGAATAGGTACAAACAAAATGCAGTAAGCGCAAGCTAATAGAGCGATTACCTGGATCGATTGCATCCTCCCGGATGCAAACGGGAATTTGTTTGCTCACAGGAGACGGAAGAGCACGGAGACCCCGTGGACGTGTCGCACATCGTGAACCTGCTACGGGCCGGGCTGGGCTTCCGGCTGCGCCATGTGGACCAGGGGCAGGGCATGCTGCCATGCGTCGAGGGGCCCGGCTGCCGCGTCGTGGCCACCTGCACCTTCTCGGGACTGCGCGCCGTGCTAGAGCTGCCGCAGTCCACGTGCTGCTGCCGCCGCTCCGACACGGACACGGAGACGCACTTCTGGAGCGTCTCTTCCAGCACGGTATGTAGGTGTCAATCGGTGGGACCCGTAGAACTAATGCACTGCCGGCCGTCTACTCATCAGTACGTATTCATGTTTCGTGACCACTTCCTCCATATAATATGAAGACATTTCGATTTTCCAATAATTTGAGCTCTAGCAAATGCAGTGCACGTTGGTTTTCGATGAGTTGTTGTTGTTGTTGTTGTTGTTGTTGTTGTTGTTGTTGTTGTTGTTGTTGTTGTTGTTGTTGTTGTTGTCTTCAGTCCTGAGATTGGTTTGATGCAGCTCTCCATGCTATTCTATCCTGTGCAAGCTTCTTCATCTCCCAGTACCTACTGCAACCTACATCCTTCTGAATCTGCTTAGAGTAGTTATCTCTTGGTCTCCCTCTACGATTTTTACCCTCCACGCTGCCCTCCAATACTAAATTGGTGATCTCTTGATGCCTCAGAACATGTCCTACCAACCGATCCCTTCTTCTGGTCAAGTTGTGCCACAAACTTCTCTTCTCCCCAACTCTATTCAATACTTCCTCATTAGTTATGTGATCTACCCATCTAATCTTCAGCATTCTTCTGTAGCACCACATTTCGAAAGCTTCTATTCTCTTCTTGTCCAAACTATTTATCGTCCATGTTTCACTTCCATACATGGCTACACTCCATACAAATACTTTCAGAAACAACTTCCTGACACTTAAATCTATACTCGATGTTAACAAATTTCTCTTCTTCAGAAACGCTTTCCTTGCCATTGCCAGTCTACAGTTTAATATCCTCTCTACTTCGACCATCATTAGTCATTTTGCTCCCCAAATAGCAAAACTCCTTTACTACTTTGTCTCATTTCCTAATCTAATTCCCTCAGCATCACCCGACTTAATTCGACTACATTCCATTATCCTCGTTTTGCTTTTGTTGATCATCTTATATCCTCCTTTCAAGACACTGTCCATTCCGTTCAACTGCTCTTCCAAGTCCTTTGCTGTGTCTGACAGAATTACAATGTCATCGGCGAACATCAAAGTTTTTATTTCTTCTCTATGGATTTTAATACCTACTCCGAATTTTCCTTTTGTTTCCTTTACTGCTCTTAGCAATTATTACTCAGCACACTAAAATGTCACATCGGGTGACACGTAGTAGCTATGCCTTCACAAGTAAGGTAAAATCGTGCTTCACGAAGAATTACATAAATCAAAAATTGAAACAACAATTTTGGCCATCTGTCTCCTTCCGTGACTGCGACAAGGATGCTCTTACGCTCATTTTCATAAAGTGCGGAAATGACGACGGCCAAGTACACTGAAAGTGACAAGTCATGGGATAGCGATATATTCATATACAGATGGTGGTGGAATCATGTAGACGAGGTAGAAAAGGGCAGTTCATTTGCGGAGCAGTCATTTGTACACAGGTGATTGATATGAAATGATTTCAGACTTCGTGATGGCCACACGACGGGAATTAAGACTTTGAACGCGGAATGGTAGTTGGCACTAGACGAATGGGACATTCCATTTCGGAAATCGTTAGAGAATTCAATATTCTGAGGTCCACAGTGTCAAGGGTGTGCTGAGAATACCAAATTCCAGACAATACCTCTCGTCTCGGACAACGCAGTGACTGACCGCTTTCACATAACGAAAGAGCGGCGTTAGCATGGAGTTGTCGGTTAAGACTCAAACTGTGCGCAATAGGCTGCATGATGCGCTACTTCACTCCAGACGTCCATGGCGAGGTCCATCGTTACAACCACGACACCATGCAGCGCGGTAGAGGTTGGCCCAACAACATGCCGAATGGACCGCTCAGGATTGGCATCACGTTCTCTTCACCGATATATATGCCTTCAGACAATCGTTGGAGATGTTTGGAGGCAACCCAGTCAGGTTCAAACCCTTCGACACACTGTCCAGCGAGTGTTGAAAGGTGCAGGTTCCCTGCTGTTTTGGGGTATCATTGTGGGACCGACGTACACCGCTTGTAGTCATCGAATGCGTTATGAAAGCTGTACGATACCTGAATGCCATCCTCCGACCGATACTGCAACCATATCAGCAGCATATCGTCGAGGCATTAGTCTTCATGGACGATAATTCGCGCCCACATCTTGCACATCTTGTGAATGACTTCGTTCAGGATAACATCGCTCGACTAGTGGCAAACATGTTCTCCAGACAAGAACCCTATCGAACATGCCTGGTATAGATTGAGTAGAGCTGTTTACGGACGACGTGACCCACCAAACACTGAGGGATCTACACCGAAGTGATGCAAAACTTTCTTCGTGTTCGTAGCACTACGCGCCTGCAGCGCCTCTCCTAGGCTCGTGACCATATCGGTTGGAACCTAGACTGGAACGCTGTGGCCTGGGAAGAGAAGTCCCGATTTCAGTTGGTAAGAGCTGATGCTATGGTCAGTGTGGCGCAGACTCCATTCAGCCATGGAGCAAAGGTTGCAACAAGGCAATGTTCAAGCTGGTAGTGGCTCTATAATGGCACAGGCTATGTTTACTTGGAATAAACTGTCTTGTGGTCCAACTGAACCTATTATTGAGTACAAATGGCTATATCCAGCTACCTGGAGACAGTTTGTTCCAAAACAATGGAATTTTTGTGGATGACAATGCGCCCTGTCACTGGGCCACAATTGCTTGCGATTGGTTTGAGTATCTCTCTGGAGGTCAGTTCGTGCACAAAATCCTCAACCGGCAACACGTAATTACGGACGACTATAGAGGTAGCATGGCTCAATATTTCTGCAGGAGAGTTTCAACGACTTGAGTCCACGCCACGCAGAGTTGCGGCACTTTTCTGGGCAAAGGGAAGTCTGACACGATATTAAAAAATATCCCATGACTCTTTCGCCTCAGAGTAGAACTGACAATTGCTGGTCATTGTAAGCGTTAACTTGAGGATACTGCCTCGAAACTGCTTATAACCTGTTACTGTTTACGTTAAAATGTAAAACTACTACATTTTTAACTAATATATCGCAGAGTACATAAAACTGAACCTCAAATAGCTCTCAGCTAAATTGTCAGTAATCTTAATTGGCTGGAATAGCTGTTAACGTTATGAAGTATTCTGGTTATCAGACAGTTTCGCTGAACGGTCTACGTCGTTTGGTGCCAAGAGTATGTAAAACGTTCACCCACAATACAAAAGTGGTACTCCTATCGAAAATACTGAGGCGCAGACCATAATGGAACAGAAAATTTACAAAAGTCGTATGCTAATTTGTAATAAGTACAGTTAAATAAAACAATTAAATCGAATATATTCTTTAAAACTATCCAACGCAAATTTACCTGTGATTTATACTGTTTTAAAATTTCTGCGCAGTCATGCGCGCATAATGCGTATTCTTGAACATAGAAGCGGCAACAGTTCTTTTCTTTAGGAAAATAAAAGGCACTGTGGCTGCGCGATCCCTAAAAACACGTGCCCATTAGCTGAACCTGTCGAAGAAATCGAAAAAGATCAAACTGCGGAAAAACCATAGTCGCATATTTTTAAACACGTGAAAAACATATTAAACATCCTCGGTGGTGTTTCCTTGGATAACTCTAAAACCGCGGATTTTAGAAAAACGTTTCCAAGTACAAAGTTACACTAAATTACTGTCTACAAAAAATAATCCTCTTGGACTAATAGTTTTTGTAGGGACGAAAAAAATAGTGTTTTAATGATATAAGTGCTGAAGTGGGTTAAGAACAAATATTGTGTGTACCGCCTCTGAAGGGACAGCGCCAGCTCACCAGATATCGTCCAGATTTATTGGATGTACACGGCTTGGCCAGAAATGAGTGACAGAATTGGGAGCTCCAGACGACTAATAGTTTAGAGAAAATGGCGTCTTTCTACCACGAGTAGGCAAGCTAGTAGTCATTTGTTTACACAGATTCGGCAGCGGTTGGTGCACGAGAGTACAGAACGGTAATCAGAGCGTCGTGGGGTAGTCCTTAAACGGAACCTCTTACTTTGTTTTTACTGAACCTACGCTGCAAATAAATATACAATACATTGAAAATTATTTCTGATTTTCATAAAAGGTATGAACAGAAAGGCAAAGGAAAATCTGAGATCGGAAATACACTGAAGAGCCAAAGAAACTGATACACCTGCCTAATATCGTGTAGGGCTCCAGCGAGCACACAAAAGTGCCGCAACACGACGTGGCATGGACTCAATGTCTGCAGTAGTGCCGGAGAGAACGGACACCATGAATCCTGCAAGAGTAAGAGGGGGTGGAGATGGCTTCTGAACAGCACGTTACAAGGCATCCCAGATATGCTCAATAATGTCTGAGGAGTTTGGTGAACAGCGGAAGTGTTTAAACGCAGAAGAGAGTTCCTGGAGCCGCTCTATAGCAATGCGGGAAGTATGGAGTGTCGCATTGTTCTGCTGGAATTGTTCACGTCCGTCGGAATGAATGATGGAAATGAATGTGTGCAGGTGATCACAGGATGCTTACATACGCGTCACCTGTCAGTCTTATCCTGACGTATCAGGGGTCCCATATCACTTCAATTGCGCATGCTCCACACTATTACATAGCCTCCACCAGCTTGAACAGTTCCCTGCTGACACGTAGGGTCCATGGATTCATGAGGTTGTCTCCATACCCGTATACGTCCATCTGCTCGATGCAATTTGAATAGATTCGTCCTACCAAGCAACATGTTCCCAGTCATCAACAGTCCAATGTCAGTGTAGACAGGTCCAAGTGAGTTGTAAATCTTTGTCTTGCAGTCATAAGGGTACACGAGTGAGCCTTCGGCTCCGAAAGCCCGTATCGATGTTAGTTGAATGGTTCGCACGCTGACACTTCATAGCCCAGCATTGAAATCTGCAGGAGTATGCGGAAGGCTGCAATTTTGTCACATTAAACGATTCTCTTCAGTCGTCGTTAGTCCCGTTCTTGCAGGATCTTTTTCCTGCCGCAGCGATGTCGGGACTTTGATGTTTTACTCGATTCCTGAATATCACGGTACACTCGTGAAATGGTCATATGGGAAAATCCCTACTTCATCGCTAGCTCGGAGATGGTGTTCCATCGCTCGTGTACAGACTACGTTCATACTCAGATCTGATAACCTGCCATCGTAGCAGCAGTAAACGATCCAACAACTGCGCACACCTGCTCTTTTCCTAAAATGACTGCCCTTACTCTCCGCTAAGTTTTTGTAACTTCCTGTATTTCCTCCAGGTGTGTTTTAATGCCCTAACTGTTTTTGCCTCTTTACGTCTGAAGCATTGACGCGTTTGTTTACTGCCTATCTCACTGCCGGATCAGTCAGTGCTGCTGGTTTCCCAGACTTGAACCGATTGTCAGACTGCCGCGACGCTTCATAGAACCTTCGGGCAGTCTGTTTTATGCGATAACTTATGATGGGTATTCATGTTTCCTCATGCAAGGCCCTAGTCGTGTAGTTTGGCAGTAAGTACAAGGAGAGTCGCGGAGCTCCCCCTTGTATACCTAGGAGACGACTTGTGGGTTTATCGGCTTTGTTTCCCCACACAGAAAACGCTTATTCTAGCACTGGTTGGATTCGTGCCAGATACAGCGTAATTACGCAGTGTGGAGGAAGCGTTGATTCTGGGTGTAGTATGGTATATAGTGCCTTCAAACGAGCATGCGCTTTCCCCCAGAACTAACAGATACGTGGCGTCCAGGTGATGTGCCTATCGAGAGTTACACCTAGATATTTAGCCGTGCGAGATGATGGGATGGGGCCTCCCATGATGTGCAGCGGCCTGATGTGACCTGTCAGGAGGTGCTTGTGTACCCCTGTGTGTGGCAGCGTCTGCAGCCCAGTGTGTGTCCATTGTAAGCTGTGTCGTAAGTTTGCAGTTCCTCTCTAAACTGTTCCTCCCTAGCTGGCGTTGTAGTTTCCGTGGCTCCACGTCGTCAGTGTCAATGCCGAAAATGATCAGCAGTTGGTCCGACGAAAGAGCCACCCGACTTGTGGTGGTAGTGAGGCGTCACTCCCTCACAACCGCGATGTCAAGCACGTCAGGGCTTCGGGTCATAGGGCCCTAAGATTACCGCACTGTGCTGCCGAACTACTCGCAGTAGACGGCGGGCATTATTATTTGTTACTCTGAAATGCCACTCCACGTGTTTTGCATTAGTCTCCCGCAATAAAAGTTCACCGCGGAGACACAGTAATGCTTAAACACCTCTGGGTTCTAGTGGACTTCCAGGTGGCCGATTAACTGAGATAAATGTCATCTGACCTGACATTCTCTACCACAACAGCAGTAGCTTGAATTTTTGCTGGTTGTGTGAGCTGTACGACGGTGTTTGAGCAAGGTCCTAACGTAAATGACAGTACCACCCCACTCTGTATGCCTATCAGTGCGGTGGAAAATGAAACTTGTCTCGCGCATGGATACCAGGTTTTAGGAAGATTTCCTGGACGAGGCAGATGTCAATTGCCCCATCATGAAGGTCCAAAACAAGACGCTTAGGCTAGCGCTACACCTACCACGAGACTTCAGCACAGGAGAACTCCACAGAATGGCAGGAATCCCGCTGCTACAAGATTCCGGCAAGAGGCGCAACGCTTTTACGCGGCCGTACGGACACGGGAGAATGCACTCATCCGTGACTCGGGCAACAAAGTCTGCTGGCGCACGACCAGATGGCCGGACCTATTGCTGGCGTAACAGAACGTCGCACTACGTGAAGAGAACAACATACAGCAACAGCGCAACCAGATTACGATTCAAAACGAGAACAAGAAATCTGACTCGTGGAAGTAGGGAAGGCGTCGCGCGCCCACCCTAAAACACACCGGCACCTGAAGTTACGTGGAATTGCGACGCGATGCAGCCAGACGTTCAGAAGGAAAGCTTCATGAGGATTTAGTAACGCTTCGTATCATGGGAGGCCCCATTCAGTGCTCACGAACCGGGAAATACCTGGGCGTGACCATATATAGGCACATGACCTAGGAGCCACACGTCCGCGAAGTGATCTACGTTGGCGCGAGCAATGACCATTTGCACGTTTCTCCACACGAGGCCGGGTGTGGGTGTGGGTGCGAGTGCAGGTGTGGGTGCGGTACCCCTTCCCATCGTGACAGTAAAAGTAAGGCCAGGAGTAACTCGTCTGACCGGAGTGTTAGTGGTGCGCTGCTTAGCATCTGCCTTCCGGAAAGTGTTCCACCAGCAATAGCTAGCAACGTGCCTTTGGCTGCAGTTGCAGCATTGGGACGTTTCCTCTGGCTTTGCTTTGAACTCTCAGCTTCCATGAGGTCCAGCGCATTTTACGCGTTTGGGCGACATAGTGCAGAACCCAGCTACACGATTTAGGCCTTGGCACAGAAATATCGTACCCTCTGGCCTTTGCCGCGAAACTTTTCAACCTGTATTACAGTGATATTTGCGATGTTTTCAGCTGGAATGCTTTTCTGTTTTCTATGTTGTCAATCAAGATAACCATAAACAGCGGGGTCTATCTGGTGCACGAAATTTTCATGGCAGAGACCGCTCTGATGCCGAAACCTAATTCTTTCAGCTCCTCTGAGGTGGGCTGGGTTCATTTGGAAAGGTAGTTCGCGCAAGACTACCTTGAGCAGCTTGAGTGGCTCAGACGGGTGGGTATAATATGGTAGACCTTGGGCCTTAGCCACACCCATCACCGCATCGTTATCCTCATGCGTTTCACAGAGACCTTAGTGTCGCGGACCGCTGTTTTGACCGCGACAGAAGAGTCCGCACTAATAAGAGCTGTTGAAAGTTCTCCAAATCGCTCGGTCATTGTGTAACAATGGAAGGAGGTGCGGCCGTCTTTGGTTTACTTGGCTGTGCGTTATCAATTGGCACATCAGTGAACGTGACAAACCTGTTTGTAGTCGGCGACGGCTGTGCCTGTGAGTGCAGCTGCCCTGGTAGTGAGCTTCCTGTTCGGCACTTAAAAACCATCCACAGTGGGGAGGCCGCTGTTGGAGGTATTTGGTGCCCACGGCAGATGACTTCTTAGTGCGCACCTCAGGCGCCTTGCTGTTTGAGGCGGCAGGCTACTTAGCGGGGATCTCCTCGGAAGAAGCAGCAGGGTGGTTCCTCGATGCGTCCGTGTCAGGTTGTCTCCTCACAGTAGCATCCACCTCAATCTCTGGTTCCTGGCCGGGATTAACCCCTTCAGGAACGCCAACCTGTCGCTGACCACAGCTGTGACCGAAGAAGCCTTTGAGACGCCAGTGCAGCTAGTAACTGCGCCATTCGCGTGCGAGACAAGTGTCTCGTCCGCGACGCAGCTTCCACTAGCACTGGCGGTGCAGGGCCCACCTGAAAACAGCCAAGTCAGTGGACTCTCCCCCCCCCCCCTACATCTAAAGCACGTGCTACGGTGTTGGGGAGCAAGACCCCGCCCACCACACTCGCCGATTTAGACTGTGTAGTCTGCGTGCGCTGCCGAAGCAGCGTCCGCCGACATAGCGCTCTTCGCGTCAGCATCCATAACTCGCACTAACAACTGCGCGAGACACTTACCTCACCTAAGCGTTGCCAACCGCAGCGCCGTATTCTGCCTGTTTATATCTCTCTCTCTCTCTCTCTCTCTCTCTCTCTCTCTCTCTGAATACGTATGTCTATACTAGTTTCTTTGCTGCTTCAGTGTAAATTTCCAGGAAAGAATTCAAAGCTGTGCACAAGAGCTTAGTATATAAAATTAGATACCTTACAGTTGATTTCGCATTTGCTGCGGTGATTCATCGTAACAGGGAAGCAGTAATTTCCTAGGCATCTTGGACATGCCATAAGCACCGTATTTTTACAGTTAAGTTTCTACAGAAAAAACTTGCTTTACATTTAGAAAGGTTCGCTCTCAACGCAGTTTGGCTGCTAATCACGTGTAACGCATAATTTCCCCCGATATTGGCGAGGAAAGCTAGTGATGAAAAATGTAATATATTTTGATGCAGTCTTCGCGGGATGTGATTTCTGAGGTATGAGCAGTTTTGAAGCTTCTTAATAAAATTCTATACCTGATTATAAAATTAGACATCGCAGGGTTCCACCAAAAGAGTGCACTGGGAGATTGGCTTTAATACTGAACGCCGGCAATCCCTCTTTATTTAAAAAATGTAGTTTCAAAATATTGTATGTCTTCCCCTTGAGTCACTTAACAGAAGAAATTTTCTCCGGCAAGCAGGGCTCCATCACAAGTCAGCATTTTTGTTCAAAGCTGCTGTAAGTTTCCCAGGTTTTGAAGTAGTGATGACATTCCTAGATTTTACCGCGTTCTCAACCACCGTTTTTTGAATTTTCCATCCACAAGTCAGTACTACTCCTAGGCATGTGTAAATTCCCTTTCCCAGAAAGGTTTATAGCATACAGTGCTGCATGAGACTGAGTTGCTTAGTTTTTATTTGCAGCTTAAGAAAAGTGAACACGGAAAAAGTTCCCGCCTAGGGACGCGACGGCACGACCCTCCTACTACCGTTCTATACTATTTCCGAGGCTTTCATCACTGTCTGGAAACTACGTTAACATAAATAGCTCATGCCTCACGTGAGCTGCGTCATAACTGCCATTTTGTTTAAACGCTTGGCCACCTGGAGCTCCCCTTTGTCATTTTAATTTCTTGCCAAACCCTGTATTTATCATAAATCTGCATGAAATTGATCACTGATAGGCGCGATCCTTTTGTAAGTGCAGTAAAGTATTAAGGGTTAAATTGTGTTCAGAGGTTATAAAAGGGGAAGAGGGGCTAAAATTGCGACGGAAGGTACTTCGCCGGAATGTGGTCTTGCAATTCAGTCTGCCAACTGAAGAGTAGGAGGTTGTTTCCTCCATTCTATCTAGCCCACTACGCCATAAGAAGCATGTACAGGACAGTTCAGTTAGACTGACGTTCTGTAGCGCGCATTACGAATCATTAGCGACGTAATCCAGGGTTGTATTCTCCACAAAGTACATACACTGTACGAATACAGACACGAGTTACTAATACGAACCCAAGAAACGCATTTGGAAAGAATAGATGTAGATTTCTGCACCTTATTCTACCATGGTAGAGGACAAAAGATTCATTCTGTACGGCAGCAGTAGCATTTTTTCGGTGAAGGGCTAACTTCCCTTCTATGAGAGTGCTGCTCGCTTTTGTGTTTCTTCTGTCTCTGCCGAGCGCTTCATGTCCAGTTCTTATCTCAGTAAACTTCACTGAGCTCGTTTTTTAAACAGTGATTTTTCAGTTCATTAAATAAGTACTTATTCGCAGTTAAGTGAGCAGTTACGTAAACATAAACAGCTGGATTTGTCAACTGTACCGCACTGAAGAGCCTGTTCAAAGTGTAACATACTCTAAAGAGGAATCAGACAATGGCGATTACATTCACTCCACTAGCACTGGCTGGAATACTTCCTACGGCATGTGGGGTATCAAACGGATTACCCCAGCATCAGCTCCCCAAATTATCAAAGCGCCCAGATGCTTAACCACAGAAGGCATTATGAAACTTCAGGTATTCCAGTATGCCCAGTACTTCATTACAGCAGATTGTTACTCCGAACAAATTACTCACTACAACGGTCTTATTCACATCCACCGTGGAAGATATACTGTGGATATGTGGTAAAGGGTTCCACTCAGTGCAACCCACTCGAAAACTGACAGCAATTACTGAATGGAAGGGGTTAATACAGGCTACCAGTATCTCAATGGTGAGAAGTGCCGTAACTTTGTAGTGGTTATTTCACCACCTAGTGAATAGAATTACAGACAGCAGCAAGGTGCCACATTTACCATTCAAATTCCTTTAGCACCAACACTAAAAGGGTGACTGACATCACACAAATTATACACTTATCAGCCTTCGTTTATAGGAACATACTAAGTATAAAACCGCAATAAACTGCAAAAAGTATTCATTTAACAAACTGAAAAAGTCCTCTGTAAACATGAGCTCAGTGAAGTTAGTTTATCCACATAAGAGGACTGGACAAAAATTCTAGGGAGTATAGTCCAGCTGCAAAAAAAGGAGTATAGCGCTCGTGGTGGAAGTCGCTTTCCCGGAATAACGCTACAGCCGCCATATGGAATGACAAGAACAAAATTTCCCTTCTAACAGTGTAGAACAGCGTGCAGATACTGACGTAGATTCTGTCCATATGAACTTCATGAGTTAATACAACTTATATCTGTATTCCATGTAGTGTTAATGCACTTAATGGAAAACACAACCCCTCAGCAGGTCGGTACAGTCCCCAGTGATTCATTAGGTGCTCTGTAGTCAGTGTAGCTTTGTGGAACACCATGCAGTTGCTTTTGTGATTGAGAGGCGTAGATAATGGGAATAACATTCTCGCTCTTCAGTTAAGACACATGATGGAGGGAAGTCTGACCACTGTCAGGTGATATATCTTCTCTCGTGCTCCTACCCTTAGATACTCAACCATCTTCCACCCCAGAACACAGTCTATATCTTAATACAGCTGTTTCGAAGTAACAGGGGTACACACATTTAATATATGTTCTTTGCCGACTACATTTAACAAAATTAATTTTGTACAATTGAAACCGCACTTAATCGGCAATTTTCCGACCTCAAAATATGTAAACTATTAGCCGTAGAGAGAAAACGTCTTTTTGAAGTAAATTTAGTGTAGCTTAATTTTTAATTACTGTAAAATTATTGTTACATACTAACATTTAGAGAAACTTTTGTTCCCCTCAGGGTCTGGGGCTTAGAGGCCCGAGGTATTGCCTGTCGTAAGAGGCGAATAAAACGAGTCTCACTTTTCGGCCCTAAGAGTTCAGGTCACATTCTATGGTTTGACCTGCCACTTCACAAATGCTACAGAAGTGCGGGCCATATGGGCAAGGACGCCTTACGTGGTGCACGAGTTATCCATAGTGCCCTTAGATTCGATCTCCTGAACCTCTCATCATGGTTTTGCATCTCCACCTACAATTCAACTATTTGGACGAGGACACTTTCTGGGGTATGTCGTCTTCTTCCGTTGTCTATTGTCCTCTTCCGCCCCCATGACAATATTGGATTTCTTTGCGCCCAGTATCCAGCACAGTAGCCAGTCCATTGTGGTGGGGCTGTCATGTACCCATTTGGTGGTACCCCCTGACAACACAGGGATGGCACTGCTGATGCCTGAGCTGTAAACTCCCCACGAATGCCAAGGAGTAGATGCCTGTCTTCCTGGGGTATCAGGACTCCAGGAAACAGCCATCATGCCAGTTGGTCTTTGTTGTGGCAGGGTGGCACCTGTGGAGAGAGCCCCTGATCGGAGTGGCGGATGACCCACAATGAAGCAGACTGTCATATCTTGCTGGTGACCATATGGCACCAGCAGTCTCTAAGAATGGCGAGATAGAATACAATGCCGACAGGGATGACCCTAAATCGTTTCCCTCCATTGCTACTCCGTGGGAGGAACGTAGATTTACAGACGGAGAGCCATATTCGCCTCGGCTTTTAGCCTGTAGCAGAACTGATGGGGACTCCTCAATTTTTCGTTGAACACCTGGAGGATAGGTTTGGAGAAGTGACAGCGCTGTCAAAGATGCGAAACGGCGCAGTCTTGATTCAGACAGCATCACCAGCCCAATACCGAACGTTACTCGCCTGTGACAATCTGGGTGATATTCCGGTTTCCATCACTTCCCATAGAAGCCTCAACAGGGTCCAGGGGATTATTTTCCATCGCGACCTCCTCTTGCTGTCTGACGACGAGCTCCACGCTAACTTATAACGGCTTGGTGTTCATTTCATCTGGCACATTTACAGGAGACCCAAAGACAAAAGGTTTGCTACCGGTGCCTTCATCTTGGCCTTAGAGGGTGATTCATTGCCTGAAAAGGTCTAGGTGATGGTTTACTGCAGTAACATTCAACCATATGTCCCTCCCCCTATGCAGTGCTGGACGTTTGGACACGTCTTCCCACTAAACTTCCAGCGCCACATATCGAAACTGGACGTCCGCTGCACCCAGATACTCAATGTGCACCTGCTCTCACTTGCATCAACTGTGGAGAGCACTACTACTGTACTGATTGACTTACACATAGGCTAAATCTAAATTTGAAAGATCACACCACATTCAGCTGACATCGACGTATGCTACAGCTACGTCACCATCGCTGTCCCAAATGCCAGTCATTCCTCACTCTGTGCTGTGAACTCTGGCCCTCCAGGCCACCAGAATACCTCTGCCCCCCTTGGTGGTTCGGGGCAAATCCTCATCTGTTGCTCCCAGAGCACCTACTTAAGGAACAAGGCCCTCCCAGATGCAGGGGTCACCGGCCCCTCCCCCAGTCAGAGAAGCAACAGCCTCCTATGGCTCCTCCTGTGCAGAAGGGGTCCCTTGGGAACCTCTCTCCCATGGTCTCCACTACTGCAACAGCACACTCGCCAGTGGCTCAAGGAGCCAAAAGCTGCTGAACAAAGAGATTGTCTTCCTCCATGCCTGAAGCTGCTTTGGGTAAATCTTCCCAGCAAGCCCCTAAAGAGAGAGCAAGCAAACTTAATAGTAGTAGTCTAAGAAAGAGGACCCTCTGGTGGCCCCAACCCCCCCCCCCCCCCCCAGCACCACCACTCCCTATCAATTCTGCATATGAAGATTTGGTGGCGATCTTAGTATCCCCTGAGGACCTGGATCTCGTTGATGCCTTATCCACCATAGAAATGTCTAGAAATACTCATTGGCAGCAAGTGACCAAGTGACCCTGAGACATAACCTGCTGCCTTGTGTGCTTCATGCCTCCCCAGCCTCAGGATAACATAATCATCCAGTGGAGTTGCGGAGGTTTTTTCCACCACCTAGCAAACCTACGGCAACTGTTAAGCTTTTGCTTTGTGCATTGCCATTCAGGAAACCTGGTTCCCAGAAATGCAGACTCCTGGCCTTTGTGGCTGTAGGGGATATTACAAGAACTGCAGTTACTATGATAGTGTCAGGTGGAGTTTGTTTCTGTCCTGAACTCAGTATGTGGTGATGCTGTGCCTCTTCAAACCCCTCTTAAAGCTGTGGCTGTCAGGGTAAGGACAACGCAGGAAATAACTGTCTGCAATGTATATCTTCCTCCAGATAGAGCAGTACCCCTGAATGCATTGGCTGCACTGATTAATCAACTCCCTAAATCTTTCCTACTTTTGGGAAACTTTAACTTGCATAACCCCTTGTGGGGGTGTCATTGCTCTTACTGGCTGATTCAGATATGTCGAAACCTTAGTTTCTCAGTTCGACCTTTGCTTCTTAAATACAGGTACCCTACACATTTCATTGTGGTACACAGCACATATTCTGCCACTGATCTCTCGGCTTGCCGTCCTTGCCTTCTCCCATTTATCCACTGGAGAGCACATGATGACCTGTATGATAGTAACCACTTCCTAATCTTCCTGTTACTGCCCCAGTGTCTGGCCCACGGACGCCTGCCTAGATGAGCTTCAAACAAGACAGACTGGTAAGCTGTCACCTCTGCTGTCACCGTTTAATCCCTCCCACATGGTAACATCGATGAAGTGGTTGAGTAGGTAACTAAAATGGTCGTTTCTGCTGCGGAAAACGCGATCCCTCGTTCGTTAGGGCGCCCCCAGCGAAAGACAGTCCCTTGGTGGTCGCCGGAAGTCGCTGAGGCAATTAGCAATTAAGTAGCGTCGGCGAGCTCTACAGCGGCGTAAGTGGCACCCTTCCCTGGAGCACCTCATAGCCTTTAAATGGCTCCCTGCCAGCGTTCGCGAGCTTACAAAACGACGGAAATAGGAGTGTTGGGAGAGGTACGTGTAGACCATTGGATGCCATAAGTCACCTTCCCACGTTTCGGCAAAGATCACAAGAGTTTTTGGGTACCAGATCCTAACAGGTGTTCCCAGTGTCAACGTAAATGGCGTGTAATCTACAGACGCGATTGCCGAGTACTTCACTGAGCATTATGCACGCGCCTCTGCATTGGAGAATTACCCTCAGCCTTTCGCTCTCTCAAATGGTGGATGGAAGGGAAAGTCCTCTCATTCACTACATGCCACAGTGAACCCTATAACACCCCATATACAGAATTGGGAGCTCCTCAGTGCCCTTGCACATTGCCTCGTCACAGCTGCTGGGCCAGGTCGGATCCAGTCATATCATCAAACATCTCTTCCAACTACAAGCGATATCTCCTCATCTTCAACCGGATCTGGTGCGATGTCGTCTTTCCATCGCAATGGCGGGAGAGCACCATCATCCCTATGCTCAAACCCGGTAAAAATCCACTTGATGTCGATAGCCATCTGCCCATAAGCCTCACCAACGTTCTTCGTAAGCTGCTGGAATGTATGGTGTCTGTGGTTGGGTTGGGTGGGGTCCTGGAGTCACATGGCCTACTGGCTCCATGCCCTGACGGTTTCCGCCCGGGTCGCTCTACCACTGATAATATTTTCCCTCAAGTCTGGTATCTGAACAGCCTTTTCCAGACGCCAAAACCTTGTTGCCGCCTTTTTTTATTTATGAAAACCTCATTACACCACCTGGCGACATCATATCCTTGCCACATTGAGTGGGGTCTGAGGCCTGCTCCGGATTTTTATCAAGAATTTCAAAGTTGGTCCCTCCCATATTTCCCTCCCATATCCAGGAAATAGGGCCCCACAGAGCTCTGTATTGAGTCTCTCTTTTTTTGTGACAATTACCTGTCTAACAGCATCAGCAGCAGCAGCAGCAGTAGGGCTGTCAGTCTCACCCTCTCTGTATGCAGACAGCTTCTGCATTTCATACTGCTCCACCAGTATTGATGTTGCTGAGTGGCACCTACAGGGAGCCATCCACAAAACGCAGTTGTGGGCTCTAGCCTACGGTTTCCAGTTTTCAGCTGCGAAGTCGTGTGTTATGCACTTCTGTCTACGTCAAACCATTCATCCGGAACCAGAACTTTACCTTACTTACGATCCACTAACTGTAATGGAGACACAGTTGTAGGACTGGTTTTCGACGCCTAATGGATTTGACCTCATGTTCGTCAGCTTGAGCGGAAGTGCTGGCAGCACCTCAATGCCTTCCACTGCCTGAGCAACACCAATTGGGGTTCAGATCTCTCTACGCTGCTGCAGCTCTACAGAGCCCTTCTTCAATCCTGCCTTTGACTATGGGAGTCTGGTTTTTGGTTCGACGGCCCCCTAGGTGTTGCAGTTACTCGACCCAGTGCACCACTGTGGCGTTTGACTAGACGGGAACTTTTAGGAAGAGTCTGGTGACCAGTGTCGTGGTGGAGGCTGGAGTCCCTCCGTTGCAGGTCAGGCGTGCGCAACTGCTGGCCAGTTACATCGCACACATTCGTAGTTCTCCTGTGCATTTGAATTACCGTCGCCTTTTCCCACCCACGGCGGTTCATCTTCCGCATTGGCGGCACAGGTCAGGGCTTACAATTGCAGTTTGCATCTGGTCACTTCTATCTGGAGTCCTTGTCTGTACCACCTATACTTAAAGGCCATTCGTGTACATCTCCATGGTGTACCCCTAGGCAGCGGCTTAGCCTGTACCTTTCACATGGCCAAAGCACTCAGTTCACCACGCAGCTCTCCACTGTCACTTCAAGATTCTTGACATGTACTGAGGCCACGAAGTGATTTACAACGACGGCTGAGCTGATGGTCACGTCGGCTTTGCGTATATCGATGGAGGACATATTGTACAGCATTCCTTGCCCGTTGACTGCGGTGTTTCAGCTGCAGAGCTGGTGGTTACCTTGTGCTCTTGAGCACATCCGTTCATGCCCTGGGGAGTCGTTTCTTGTGTGTACTGACTCCTTGAGCAGCCTACAAGCTATCGACCAGTGCTACGCTCGTCATCCTTTAGTAGCAACCATCCTAGAGTCCACCTATGCCCTGTAACGGTCCAGTCGTTAAGTGGTGTTTGTCTTGACCCCAGGACACATCGGAATCCCAGGCAAGAACTTGCTGACAGGCTGACTAAACAGTCTACACGGAAACGACTTCTGGAGATCGGCATCCCCGCAACTGACCTGCATTCGTTATTACGCCACAAGATTTTTTAGTTTTGGGAGACGGAATGGCAAACTCTCAGTACGCACAACAAACGGCGAGCCATTAAGGGGACCACGAATGTGTGGATGTCCTCAATGAGGGCCACTCGCAGGGTCTCCGTGGTTCTGTGGCGGCTCCGCATTGGCCATGCCTGGGCTACCCACGGCTACCTCCTGCGCTGTGAAGACCCACCTCAGTGTCGGTGCGGCGCCCGGTTGACGGTGGCCCATATTCTTCTGCTCTGTCCTTCCTTGGCTGCCCTGTGACTTCATCTTCGGTTGCCGGACTCATTATCATTGATTTTAGCAAACAACGCCTCATCGGCTCATTCGGTTTTACGTTTCAACCGTAAGGGTAGGTTTTATCAGTCGATCTGAGTTCTAGCGCATGTCGTTTGTCCCTCTGTGTCTCCCAGTCTAGTGCTTTTATGATGGAGATTTTAATGTGTTGAAATGTGGCTGGCTTCTCCTTTTTATCCTCATGGTCGGCCAGCTATGTAATCTGTTTTGTCGTTTTAATCTCTACTACCTCGTCCTTGCGTTTCTGTGGTTTTCTTCTCCCATTTTGTCCATTTGTTTGTTGCCCTTCCGTCGTTCTTTTTTTTTTTCCTTTCTCTCCGTTTTGTGTTGTAAGTCTCGCTTGTTTTATTCTCACCCTTGTGGCATTGTTTCATTCGGAACAAGGGACCGATGAAATAAGTTTTGTCCCTTCCTCCCCCCCCCCTCCCTCGTTTAAACCAACGTTAACCAACTTGAATGCTACGTCAGCTGTTGCGGAAGCATTTCAGACTTTAAAAAGGCCTTAATATTCAACTGCACAACGAGTAGAGCCCGATAATATAGACTGGGTGGGGATGAAATACACACACACACACACACACACACACACACACTCTCTCTCTCTCTCTCTCTCTCTCTCTCTCTCTCTCTCTCTCTCTGCGTAAAATTTAAAACTTTAGGGAGATAATTTATGGGATGCGTGTGGCGTGGGCACATGTTAATGCCAACTCTGATTAAGACTGAATTCATTTTAGTAATTGGTAATCCAAATAAAACGACAATTTATATAATCTCTCATTTGTAAAACTCGGTCTTAAATCAAGTTGATCCTAAACAGAATGACGTGAAAGTAGGGGTCCACACTAAAGAGACAAATTTTGAATTTGTTACATACGCAACACAACAGAAAACAATACATCCACTATCACTACTGAATCACATCAGAGCTAGAGGTCGTGCTACCGGAGGGATTATGTAGACTTCAAAGCTTTTCCTCCAAATTTGATAAATTCCTTAATTACCGTGATATTTGAAAATCGTTAAATAAATCGTTCATTCTGTAGGGAATTCTTTCAGGAGTCCTTTGCACATAGTTCCTCGCTTTGTCCACATATGGTGGTAGAGTTGTTCAAAAATTGCTACTGCACTAGGAAAGGAACCAAATTCAAATCTCGTGATCGAAAAGTACAACCCACTCAGACTTTAACTTCGTTTTGCACGAGGTTCATCCCTCGAAATGATTAAACTGCTTATACCAGGGAATTAAACATGAAGAGCATCGTTTAAGATCGCGAATCCATATTAGGATTCGAAAGGTTTTAAAGTGAAGGAGTACCAGTGCTGATGCCACGTGATCCACCTTGACACAAGAATTGATCAAACAGAAGCCCAATTCAAAATAAAAAACCCATAAAGCTTAAGTGAAGCAGTTGCTAACGAAAACGTGTATATATCCTTACTAATCGAAACAGAAGTACCAAAACATGTTATGAAGATAACCATGCTTACACCATCGTCTGGCACAAAAGTGAGGATCCTGAGGTACTGGTTAGTGGCTGTTGCCATGGGACCCGCTGTGTCTTTTAACGGGGATGGGGTAGATAGTGGCTCCTGGAGATGGAAGAGAGGGAGACGCTTTGATTTTCAGTGAGTCAAACTTTCACATCTGCTGAAAAAGGCCAGCCAACGGCGGTTGTGAACACTACCCGTTTTACTAAAGGCAGTGAGGGTGGTTCTCATATCCACTGTTTCAGAGAAATCACCAGGAACACCTTGACTCGAAAACACGCACCTTGCTAGACCTCTCTGGAAAAACTTAGGAAGGTTGGCAGTACATTCAGATAAAACAAGTGTGTTCCCTCAGTGACAGATCCGAACAAAACCACACATTTGTAATTGCACAGCTTATCTTGGGATATGGAGTGGATGAGAAAAGGATGCTAATGATCCGCAACAAATATTGTCAGAACATACGTATTCTTTTTGAAACGGAGTAAAACCCACATAAACTTTCGGAGCAGCACACTGTCTGAAATACAAATTTCTACAAAAGAAATGAAAGTAGGCTTAGACAGCCACCTTTCAGCACAGATAAGAGTAACTAAGGATGCTGAACAGATATAGCCCGAGTATTTGGTGACAGTAGGAGACCTCAACCTGAGCAGTTTCGACTGGGAAAATACGAATACATAAACGCTGAAAAAGCTTTGGACAGTCTAAAACACTTAAACTAGTCTAGACAACCCAGACACTACAGTAATTCTATTCCCTATGACTACGGATGCTTTTAGAGAGCATGAAGTAGGAGGGGAGGATTAGAGACAATAGCGCTATTATAGGGAGGAAGAAAAAGCACACACACTAAACTATGCATTTAAAAATGTATGAATACAGTCTAGACTACTTCTCTCACCTATCCATTCGTCTAGACCGGAAATAAGAGATGAATTGGTAACTTTGAGACATCAAATACCGGTATGTAAGAATCAAAGGCGTTGTAGAAATCCTTGAATGACACAGATATTTAATTTAATCAATGAAAGCAGAAAATGTAAATGTGTAGTAAATGAAGCAGACAAAAGGGAATAGACGTGTAAAAAAATATTGACAGGAAGTGCAAATTGCCTAAGCAGATGAAAGGCTGCAGAAGCATCTACAACTGAGAGAAAAAATACTGCCTATTGAAAAATTAGCAGCTGTATGACTGTAAAGAACTCATGTGGAAAACCAGTGCTAAGAAGAAAATGGAAAGCCGAAAAGGCGAAGGAACTCATAAAGTGCTGTACAAGGGAAATGAACTTAAAGGCGGTATTATAGGACTGATATAGGAAGTAGATGAAGGGAGGTAAGATACTGCGGGAATAATTCAACTAAACGTTGAAAGACCTAAGCCGAAATAAGGGGCGAGGAATCAGTGATAGATAAGAGAGTGACAAAGGATTGTAGCCTATCCCCGATGCAAGTAGTAAAGGAAACTGAAGAAATTTGGTGAATAATTTAAACTTCAGGGAGAAGTAATAAGCCTTGTTTGCCGATGATTACAAAGCCACACAGAAAACGACTTCGAAGATCACTTCAGCTGAATGGACGGAGTCGTGAAAGGATATAAAATGAACATAAACGCTAAACATTGGTAATGGAATGTAGATTAATTAAACGTTAGGGCTGAGGGACTCATTAGAAAATGACACCAAAAGTAAACTTTGCTGTTCAGCAGCAAAATAACCGATAACCAAAGTAGAAGATGCAAAATGTAGACTGCCAGTGGCAAGAAAAGCGTATCCGAAGGAAAGAATTTTGTTAGTCTTCTCTGAAGATATTTGTCTGGAGTGTAGCATTGTGGAATACATCTTTAATAGCAGTTCAAACAATGTAATAATTTTGGGAATGTGATGTCATAGAATATTTTCCGTTGGATTGGGGAAAAATTTAGATACTGAACAGAATGGGGAAGATAGAAATTTGTAGTACAACTCGACTAAAAGGAGGAATCGGTTGATAGGGCACCTTCTGAGACATAAAGGATAATCAGTTTAGCACTAGAGGGAACTTTGGGGTTCAGAAATGGTAGAGGAAGACGGATGAATATAGTAAGCAGATTCAAATGGATTTTGGTTGCAGGTATTGTTCGGGAAAGAGGCTTGGGCAGGGTAGAGCGGCATGGAAATGCAGTATCAAATAAGTCTTCTAACAAAAGACCCTATATGTAGGCCCCAGTGTTTTACCGCCAAAGTTCAAAATGTATCGATACAAGAAACCCCCTCTACTGTAAAACCAGTTGAAACATTTCAGTGAGGAAGCTACCAGGCCTTGACACAGTGTTAAACATAAAATCTAATAGAAACTCTGTACAGGTAGCAACCCTCCTAGCTCAGTTGGCCGAATCTTTCTCTGACTGTTCAAGATTAGTGAAGTCATGCCCCTTCACAAAAAGGCAACATATGTTATACAGAATTAAATTAATATCGCTAATAAGTGTTGTAGGATGCTAGAGCACATCTCTAAGCTCAAATATTGACTTCCCTGGAACTAAAACTTCATAAGGAACGTTCCCACAGATGCAAAGTTATAGAGAAGAGTGTATACTTATGTATGAGGCAGCCAACTGAACACAAGACAGAAAAGTAAATTGTTCATTATTTCAAAAGTATATATATATTCCTCTGATAAAAGAGTCAATGTCCTCATGGAAAAATATTGGCGGTTGACTACGGAACGATGATTGTACCCAGGCATGTACTATTTCATCCGAAGCAAATAGACGACCACAGATGTCTTTCTTCAGGCTTCCAAAATACGGAAATCACATGGGGAGGATTCGGAATGTATAGAGAATGTTTGAGGGCATCCAAGTGAAAAAAATGGTTCAAATGGCTCTGAGCACTATGGGACTTAACTGCTGTGGTCATAAGTCCCCTAGAACTTAGAACTACTTAAACCTAACTAACCTAAGGACATCACACACATCCATGCCCGAGGCAGGATTCGAACCTGCGACCGTCGTGGTCGTGCGGTTCCAGACTGTAGCGCCTTTAACCGCTCGGCCACTCCGGCCGGCCAAGTGAAACTTCTGCAGTGTAGTCGAAACAGTCTTGGCAACATGTGGAAGTTTTGCTGGGAAGCCCTTACACTTCGTCTGTACAGTCCCAATATCTCCCCATATGATTTCCATTTTTGGAGCTCTGAAGAAAGACATTCTTGGTCAATGATTTGCTTCAGACGTAGAGGTGCACACTTGCGTACAATCACTTTTCCGTAGGCAGCTGAAAACATTTTTCCATGAAGACACTGGCAATATTGTCTCACTGTTGGATAAATGTATTAAGTCAGTGTCCAACCCGCGGGTCACATGCGGCCTGAAGCAAGCGTCAGAGTGGCCCAAGAGGTGATCATCTATCACACAATCGGTAAAAAAAATTCGAATAATTCAGTTCATGTATATTTAACACTACAATAAATTTAATATTTTCAATTTGAAACGCCCCCTGCACGATGCCACTCTTTGATTCATCCTATTCTCTCTCTCTCTCTCTCTCTCTCTCTCTCTCTCTCTCTCTCTCTCTCTCTCTCTCTCTCTCCCCCCTATATATTAGTGTCTGTGTTACGTATACTATGTGCAGCCCAAAAATATTCTTCCAATGTGGCCCAGGTAAGCCAAAAGGTTTGGCATTTCTGCTGTGTTATGGCGATTACTTTTGAAATAATGTTACAGTACTTTCCCATCACTAGCTTTCATTTTACAGCCCATTATATTAGGCCAATAAATTTTCCCACCTTCTGTTAAATAAGTTTCCTGCGTTCCAGTAACGAATAAATATGCTCTAACGCACAGTTCAGAAACGGGGCGCTCACGGGTCCCCGAGCTATTGCAGTCTCCTTCCCTTTTTCCAGACTGCATTACCGTCCCTGTTCATCTCCTTCCCTATCTTTGCTTTCTCCCTGCCCCCTCCTTTTCCTCTTGGTGGACTTCTTCATATCGACCTGGCTATCCTCCCGGCTTTGTTTTGGTATTGACTATTGTTTAGTTTCCTTTTTCCTTCTCTTTTTCGGCATTTTTGGTCCCTTGGGGTTTGACCTCAATTTCCAACGTTTTCCATTCAGTGTGAGCCATGTGGGGATGAACACCCAACTTAATTTCCATGGTACAGGCTCCTCTCCCCCTCCCTTTTCCCCTAACACCCTGGCTCCCTTCCTGACAGGTCACCAGCATGCTAGCAAGTCTGTGTGGTGGGGCTGTTAAGTACCCACTTCGTTGAGCCACCTAATACAACACAGGGATCACACTGCTAGTACCTGAGAGCTGTTAACGCCTCATGTATGCCAAGGAGTCTATGCTCACCACTTTGGGGCATCAGAACTCCCAGCAGGGGCTGCCATGTCAGATGGCCCTTGCTGTGGCTGGGTGGTGCCCATGGGGTGAGCACCTGGTCAGAGTGGGTGGTACTGAGGTGGACGCCTTGCACATGAAGTGACAAAAGCTTCAACATCCTGGCATTCTGTAGGCTTCTCTAAGTGGCAGAAGACATGAATCTCCTCCTGATCCTTCAGCCTTCCCCTCCCTGGCCACCTCCTGGGAAGAGGGTCAAGCTCGCCAGCTTGAAGCCTTTCCCTCAGTACCTGGTTTGTACGAGGACAGATGGCGAAAGTTTTGCCACGACCAAGCCTTTGTTGTTCGTGGAGACTATTGAAAATAAGTATGGCGAATTGGAATCCATGAGTAAAATGTGGTCCAGTTCTTTGCTCATAGAGATATCTTTTGCTACCTAATATGAAGCCCTGCGTGCTGGTGACCATCTCGGTGACATCCCAGTCTCTGGGGCACCCAACCAATCCTTGAACTCAGTACAGGGCATCATTTTCCACCGGGATCTTCTCCAAACTGACGAGAAGCTCCGTGCAAACCCCTGAGTGGCGAGAAGTCCAATTTATCTGTTGTGTAAAGAGGCCCTAAAAAAATCTCAACGATACAGGCACCTTTATCCCGGCCTTCAAAGGGGATACGCTCCCAGAGAAGATAACAGTGATTGTGTATCAGTGTGAAGTAAAACCTTACATTCCACCAACGATGAGATGCTTTAAATGCTTAAGGTTTGGACACATTTTCCTGCTGCACCTATGATCGATCCCCTCTGCAGGTACTGTGGGCTCCCCCTTCATGAGGGGAGTGCCTGTGCTCCCCCACCAGTGTGTAAATTGTAATGCACAGCACTGTCCATGCTCGCCAGCATGCCCGGTGTATGTGAAAGAATGACGGATTCAAGAATACAAGACCTTAGATCGACTTACCTACACTGAGGCTTGCTGAAAGTATGACCAGCTCTATCCCGTGCCTATAACTTCTACTTTTGCTTCAGTTACGTCCATTCCCCCTCCTACCCCTTCCTCCTCGCAGCCCTGTCCCATTTTCCCCACACCTTCCACCTCACCCTCACTCTCCAACTCCTCCTCCCCATCAGTACCCATACCTGCCCCTTCAGGTACTGCTCTCCCTCACCTGCTGGAGAAGCGCTCCCCTTCCTCGGCAGCTGCCAGTGCTGGAGCTCCCTCCTGGGACTCCTCTTCCTGGCACCCCCCTGAAAGGCGATCTACAGCTCCACAATGGCCAGGTGATCTGCGGCTGGAGGGTGCCAAGATTGCCAGGTGTATATCTGTGCCCAGCCCCATTGCAATCTGCCCTTCTTCCTTCACAAGAGAAGCAGCAGAAACACAAGGACAAGGCCCTCTGGTAACCCCCTGAGGTGCTGCCTTCCCCTCCTCCAGCCAATGAACCAACAGTCTGACCCCACCTATATGTACATTACTCCATCCTTATTGGTAACGGATGGCGACTGGGTGGCGTGACCAGCTCCAATCTGCTCGCTTCCCATTTGGACTCCAGCTTGAGAATCCTCCAGCGGAATTGTAATGACTATTTGCGTCACATCCATGAATTGAATTGCAGCCCCTTCTTTCCTCCTACTCTGCTGCTTGCGTTGCTCTTCAGGAAACCCATTTTGTCCATTCTTACTCGCCCACCCCTTTGTGGGTTCCACACTTTGTCAAAACTGAATTGGCCCCTTGTGGGCTTCTGGTGGTGTTTGCACCTTGATCCGCTAGTAAATGGGTTCCCCTCCATACCACTCTGGAAGCAATTGCTGTCAGGGTCCATCTGGCCACTCCAATCACAATCTGTAATCTTCACCTCCCACCTGACAGGCCACCCACATCACTTGCCCTAACCACCATTCTGGTCTTTAAACAATTCCGTGCCTGCGCCTGTTATCTAATCAAATTTCAGAAATGGATTTGCTGAGAATGATATGTGGCTTCCATAGGACCGCTCACCCCCTCTTCACAAGTCTGGACGAAACTCAGGCGAATTTTTGGCCATCATCCTCCCACTGGCGTTGCTGGAATTTCTGTGCATGGTGTTGTCCTTACTCATCCAGACTTTGTCGCAGAGCATTTCACTCAACACTTCGCCCAAGCCTCTGCATTTACTGAGTATCCACTCATGTTCCTCCTCCTGAAAGAGTGCTTGGAACAACTGCCTTTGTCTTTCGTTTTTCGCTGCTTGGAGCCTTGTAGTGACCCATTTAGCGAGTAGGAATTCGTCAACGCTCTCTCCCTCATCCTTTGTCCTGACATGGCTCCTGGACCACATTGGATACATAAGCAAATGCTCCAACACTTATAGGTGGCTGGCCACTCTCGTATACTGACCCTTTTCAAACCACCTGTGGAGTGAGGGGTATTTCCTACTCAGTGGCAGGAAAGCATTGTTATTCCGGTGTTGAAGCCTGGGAAGCCACCTCTTCAGTTGGATAGCTACCGTCCAATTAGCGTTACCAACACCCTCTGCAAGCTCCTTAAATGCCTGGTGAGTTGGCGGCTGTTTTGGATCCTCGAATCCCACAGCCTTTTCTCATCTACTGAAGGTGGTTTTCACTGTGACCACTCTATGGTGGATAACTTGGTCCACTTGGAGTCTATCTGGTCGGCTTTTGCCCATCTGCAACACCTCATTGCAGTCTTCTTTGACCTGCATGAAGCCTAAGACACCACCTGACGCAACCACATCCTCATAACCCTTCACGAATGGAGCCTTCGTGGCGCTCTGCCCATTTTTGTCCGTAACTTCCTGTCTTATCGCTCTTTCTGGGGCAAAAGTGGTCCCTCCTAGAGCTCTTCCCATCGTCAAGAAAATGGGGTTCCACAAGGTTCCGTGCTGAGTCCCTCTCTTTCATGTTGCCATTAATGGACTGGTGGCTACTGCTGCGCTGACAGTGTCCTCTTTGTATGCTGAGGATTTTTGTATCTACGTCGCTTCCTCCATCACGGGCGCTGCAGAATGCACAGGGAGGCAATCTACTCAGCGCAACCTTGGGCTCTCTCCCATGGCTTTGTTTTCGGTGGCCAAGTTGTGTGTCGTGCATTTCTGCTGTTGCCATACAGTCCATCCCCATCTAGACCTGTTCCTTGATGGCCAATCCCTCGAAGTGGTACACACACATCGCTTCTTGGGTCTAGTCTTTGATGCCTGTTTGACATGGCCCCCTCCTCTTCGCCAGATGAAGAGGACATGCTGGTTACATCTCAGTGTTCTTAGATGTCTGTGCAATACCACCTGGGGTGCAGACCGCTCTATTCTCTTGTGATTGTACAAAGTGGTGGTCCAGTCTCGTTTAGACTACAGGAGTACTGTCTATGGTTTTTGCGTCACCAGTGTGGGGTAAGATTTGCGACTAGTTCCTTCTGGACTAGGTCCGTGATCAGCCTTCTCGCAGAGGTGGGGATTCCACCACTCCAAGTTTTGCGCCAACAACAGCTGATATCTTACATGCTGTGCATTTGCTGCACCCCAAAGCACCCTAATTATGGTCTCTTTTATCCAGACGTGGAGATCAACCCACCATGGTGGCGGTTGAATTGGTCTCGGTTGAATTGTCTGCTTCTTTCCCCTGGAAAGTTTACTTGCCTGCTTCTTTAGCCTTACGGAAAAACCTCGAATGTTTGATTAATCATAGGTATCTGCTGAGGCAACACTCGAACTGTAGCAATAACTGTTTTGAAACAAAGCTTAACTAGTTTTCTCCCCCCCCCCCCCCCCCTCTTCCTGTGCATCTTTCCTTCATAATTCTTAAGGAAAGTGTTGGTGATGGTTAAATTATGCTCTTTACAAAATTCTACCAGGTGGCTTACCCTTTCATTCCTTCCTCTCAGTCCATCTTCTGTTTCCTCTTCCTGTCTCTGCTACCGAATTACTTTCTAAAGACACTTTAAATTTTTCTCTCACCTATTTAATTTCTTTTATCTTACCGTAGATTCTGCAGTCTGTTACTGGTGATGTTGGTAGGCACATTGCATTGTGCCACCAAGTTGGGTGGGTGTTGGCTTTATGATCTCTCTGTCTTGGCTAGGATAATGTTAAAGACAGATTAGAGATGGAGTAGAGTATTGTGGTAGTACTTCATGGATTGTTTATCTAACTCACTGTGGTTAAAATACGTGACCTTAATACACCAAATAAGGAGGATCAAGTGTTAGACATTTTAAGTTATAAATAAATGCCTAATGTATAAAAGGTAATACAGTATCATAGTAAACTGCATTTAGATACTGATAATCTCCCTAGTGAAAGCTGTTAAGCATCAGGCAAGTTTCTGTTCTGGGGGCGATCGATTTTCAAAACAGAGATAGGGAGTAATCACGCAACATAATTCAGCAAATCAGAAATAAGGAAACATCGGTAATGAAACACGTGAAAAAATTTTTCGTAAAGAAAATATAGTAGTAGTAGTAGTAGTAGTAGTAGTAGTAGTAGAAAATCTTCATCTAACTTTCTTTCGTGTAATTCATGGTACAGTTAGTCAAAAGCATCGCGCATTTCAGTGGGTCCCCACCCATATCTCAATGGCGTTCCACCATTGGCTGCCACTAGCTTCTGCCGCTTCCGGTGGAAACGCAAATTCCGAGAACTCCCGCGTCATAGCGGGAAAGGCTTGTCATTGTCACGTGCCGCTTTACTGTGTAGTGAGAACAGACCTCAAGGCGTGGCCAGACAGAAAGCGGCAGGCGGCAGGCGTCACGGTTCGTGCCGGAGGGGCTGTAGACGGCTTTCAACGCAATGGACGCCACACAGGAAGCGGTTCCCACGGAGCGGCCGATGGCAGTACACGAGAAAAATGATTTTCCGAATTTCTTTATGTAGAAATTAATGTACAATAACAAAGCAAAGCTACATAAACTCCGGGAGTTCCCAGTAGTTCTTTAAAAAAAATTAAAAACCCCTTCTGGTTTTTTACTTTCTTCACAATAAAATACTTCTCATTCGATTCTGAGGAAACTGGCACAAAAAGTTGATTTATGCATATGTTTCATATCACAGCGTGAGGATGAAGTGATTTTTTTTTGCGATATTTGTCATAGTTATTGCGATATTTATTTTCGAAGAACTATGTAACATAAATTTTGAAGAGTTTGCAGAAAAACGTAGTCACTAGCTACTTCACGTTTCGTCTGTTTTTAGGTGATAAGTATATGCATACTAAATGGCGCTGACGTATCGAAATTTTTAAAATTGGAACAAAGCTAAATGTCACTAAAGTATGCAGAAAATAGAGTTGTTTATTTGTGCACCCTGACGTCGAGCAAGTATGTAACCTGCAGTTCAGTCATTAAAAATTCGTGGAAATAAAAGCACCTTGCTCAATTTAGTGACTGCAAATTATTATTATTATACTTGGTGCTGGAAGAAAATAACATTCTACTCAGCAGTTAATAATTTTTTTTGGGTTTGTGTCCGCATTGTCAGTATCTAAAACTACCGTCGTTTCGGTCACTGTTGTGACATTCAGGGTGTTCTTTGCACAAAGAAAGACACAGTTAACAAACTACATGCTGACGGAGTTCACGAAATCAGGTGCTAATGTGGATTAGTGTATGTAGGAGAGATGGGGCGACACATCTGCACACGGATATCTGAACACGAAAGATATATCCGCCTAAGACAACACAGTCAGCGGTGGCAGAACACCACAATGAGTGCGGCAAACAGATTTTGGCGAAGCTCGTGTACTGGCGAAACAGCCTATTACTTTCAGGAGGAAGACTAGAGAGGCAATAGGAATAGCGAAGCGACCCGCCAACATGAACAGAGAAGACTGGCACAAGACTTCATACGTGTTGACTGCCAGCAATAACAGCGTTGCGGACGACGTTTCATGTGAAGCAAGCGCGGGGGAGAACGTTGCAGTCGCAGGTACATAGAGCACTGGCGCACCTCAGCCGGCTCTAGAAAGCAGGAAAACAACGCAACAACTGCCGCCTGGATTTCCACTCGCGGATTTCCACCAATCATAAGCAGTAATGCAAACACCAGTCAAAATGTTTGGTTTTAACCAATGAAAAGAAATAACACCAATAAAGAACTTATAACATTCCTCCCCTTCATCCTCAATAGCCTATCTGTTAGATAACAGCCACGTCTGAAGGTATATAAGAATTTTTTTCTCATTCAGCAGTAAACAAGGCCGCTGTGGCCGAGCGGTTCTAGGCGCTTCTGTAAGCAACCACGCTGCTGCTACGGTCGCAGGTTCGAATCCTGCCTCTGGCATGGATGTGTCATGTCCTTAGGTTAGTTAGGTTTAAGTAGCCCTAATTTTAGCGGCCTGATGACACCAAAAGCAGTAAACAAAAACACGATGAAGGTCACTTGTAACAGTGGCCGAAACGTCGGTAGTTTTACACATTGAAAATGCGTTCACAAACCCAGAAAAATGTTACTGACTGTGACTGGTTGTGGAAGCCTATGTTTATATTCTACTCAACAGTTCCCTAATAGAAAAGCAGAAACACATCACATCCCTAAGACAAGTCTTGAGAAGGGTTTCTTTACGATACATGTCGGTCATTTATTAAACAAGGACAAAGTTCTGTTAGTTCTCAAGGTTAAATATTTTCCAGTTCGTGTCCTATATATAGTCAAAGGTTACAGGAAGACTCAGTCAAAAAGCAATTTGTATCCGATAGCAACTGACATAAAATTAGCCATAACATTAAACTAAGAAAAGACAATACTTTGAAGAGTACAGTAGTTTGACATAAATTCTATTATGGTGTTTCTCCACATGTCTGGCAACTTCAAACTAAAGTAGATCAGTTGCATTTGCACTTCAGGCAGAATAGTTGTAAGGGCTTCACCCAGTCCATTCATGTAAGTGTGGGAAGAATGTGTGTGTGTGTGTGTGTGTGTGTGTGTGTGTGTGTGTGTGTGTGTGTGTGTGTCTGCTGTCTTTGTGTTGGTCATACTAGGTTGACCCTTCATTTCTTACTTCACAATGTGCCACTCCTTTCCCTTTGTAGTTCTAGGGCTCCCCTCATGGTGATCCATATTTTGCTGGACTGTCCCCACCTTACAGCCCTTTGCACTAATTATGCCCTCTCACTCTCCTAGTCTCAGCTGTTAGCAGGCAACCCTTGTATAGTTACATCTTTCTTAAGTTTCCTTTGTGAAAGAGATTTTTCCTCTCAGGTTTAAGTCCTGGAATTGGAGTCACTCAGTTTGAGTAGGTGTGGGTTATGGAGGCTCGGATCTTGGCTCCACACCTTCCAGGTTCTCCCCATCTTTTCTCTACATTTTGTCAGGTCTGTTGTGCAGTTTCATTTCCGTTTCTGTCTTCTTTGCTTGGTGTTGGCCCTGTTGTACCATAGTGGTATGGTGTATGTGTTGGGATGGGTCAGTGGTGGTGTTGGTGCCTCACTGCATGTTGTGTTCCTGGGGTGCCTCTGCTCTCCCCATTTTCCTCCTTGTTTGCATATTATCCCTTCCCTTTGACTGGACTGTTCGTGTTGTTCCTCTCATGATTTCTGCCATCCTAGGTCACAGGACTGAAAAACCAACCAGTCAATCTAGGTGATAGTAATTATCTCTGTCTACAACTAATCCATCTTTGAAACTAGTCTGTCAGCATAATTACAACATTACTTTTTAATCTATGCTATAATATATCATCCAAAATATGCTTGATAGTGGTAAAAACAACAAAGTGCCTTTGTAACATCCACTAGAACTGAGGACAGTGTCAGACAATCTTTTCAGTCAGAATTTTTGAAGTAGTTTTCCAATGCTTTCTAAAGCAGTCTGCCATTCAGACATAAGTGGAAAAATGTATAGAGGCTTTTAACAAAATCGAAGAAAAAGAATGTTACAGTAGTACAGAACTGCGTTCTATTATTCCACAGCAACTGGCAAAGAAATGGAACGAAATGCAGGAACTGTGAAACAGCACATTGTGCAAAAATAGTGCACCAACAAGAAAGCAATGTTCACTCTAGATGGTTAGTATCAGAAATACTGTAAGAAATGTAGAAGGAATGACTGACTTGCAAGTACTAGACCTAGGAGAAAAACAGTGTAACTGAATAGTTCTTCCTGGTAATAAATAGGACCACATTGTAACTGATTTCATTTTATTATCCTCCTGTAAATCATGTACATGATGTAGGAATTGTCACAACAAAGGTTATTAAAACTACCTCAAACATTATGGAGTTACCATTTAAGATTTTCAGTGTTTTCAACTTAAGAGACATGATGTATGGTGTGACTGGAGCTCACTTTAAGAAATGAGCTAAAATTGTTACTATCCATTGTAGATTTGGACACACTCCAATGGATGGTAGGTACACACCCAATTTAATACATAACCCATATTGGGGGCTAATGTGTGGGATCTGTAGCTTTTATTAACTTTTACTACGTGGCTAATCCTCCCCTGTAGCCATGGAAACAAGCATTGGGAAGAGGAAGCCTTCTCATAAAGACAAAATTGTTTTCCTACCCAGAGGTAGGTAAATGGCAGTAAAACAAATGAAGAAATATTCAGAATAATTAAATTCAACAGTACTTCATTGAAAGTCCAATATTCACTTAAAATCACATGTACAACTGTTAGCTGCTAATCCACAAAATATTTTCATGATAGCAAGGTTTAAAGTGGAATGGATTAAAAATTTTCAATTTAATGGCATTCAAAAACATAGTATACTATTTTAGAACTCAACCTAAGTGTGGAAGCAGAAATAATTTTTGACTGTAGAGAACTACACTCAACAGATCAGATCTCAGATTTTTTAATTGACAGTAGTATAAATAAAGTTTGCAGGGAAAAGTCTTCTAAAAGGAACAAAAGAATTACCAAAATAAAGTACTGAAAGACTTTTACTGGAAGTTGATGTACTACTGCATAGTCATCAAGAAATTACTTTGTAATAAGTGAATGGAAAAAAAGTGGCTACACAAATTTTATCAAATATTATGTCTTCAGTCTTATTTCAGCAATAAAATCTAAGATGCACAGAAATGTTACACACATTAAGACAACAATCTGTCATATATACCCACAGACATAAAGTTAAGATTCTGACTACTGTGGTTGCAGGCTATTTTAGACGATCAATTTGTGAGATGATGATGAACTCAAAACCTCACTCAAAAACTGGAGTAGACTAGAAATTTTGTTAAAAGCAGAAAAGTGGGATATATGTATAGAAGACAGTGTAGAAAGGAAATGGAAATTAGGACATCTACATAGATTTAGCTAGTCCTAAGGTCTACAGAATTATTAATGGTCAGCAAAAAAGAGCACCAAGGAAATAAAGCCACAAGAACGGATTGTGCTCTATGAAAATTGCCAGAAAGATACTAGACAGGCCAGTCAGTTGGCTTACATGTGCAAGAAGGAAGCACACACTAAGACGAAGGCTAGCCACCGAAAACTTGGAATACAAACCACTTCTGACATCATAAAACAGCCTCAATTTACTGTACACAAATGTTGCATGCCTTAACATAAAAATATTGACAAGGGAGAGGAAAGAAATAAGCCAACTAAGTTTCAATCAGCACTATAGTAATCTGAAACAAAACAGTACCATATAGCATGGAAAGCTGTAAGAGCTGAAAGTTTATATCTACTTGATACAGATGAAGTTCCAAAAATAATTGGCGCATTAAAAAATAAAAACTAGTCTGGGCAGCATATCAGCAACAATGATGAAACACTGCTAGATCTTTTAAACCCAGCCACTTTTGATTACATTTAGTAATGAAGGAAGTAGTATACCCAAAACCTTTCAAACAATGCAATGCAATGCAATGTAATGTCTGCATTTAAAGGAGATCCAGAAAACTATAGACCCAACAATCATGACTATTCTGTCTAAAATAGTAGAAACAGTGATTAAAGAATGAAAGTGCTTTATGATGGGCATCCCTCAAAAGTGTACTTAAAAGTTTCTAATTTTGTTAGATTGCCTGTAACTTCATCAAAATGAGAAGAAAGTTTTGAGATACGTTGTCAGCACTGTATGAACTTCGTGAAGATGAGGTGGAATAAATTATTATTGTATAAAAAAACCACCTTGGATGAGATCAGATGATACTGCAGAAAACACATCTTCAACACACACTATAAATTGGAGGAGGAGGAGGAGGAGGAGGAGGAGGAGGAGGAGGTCGTGGTGGTAGTCTCTAGTGTCAGTTAACAGAAAAATAATTTGACTGAGAGCTTTAGTTTAACACAGTATGTTTCTGCTCTTGGTCAGTGTTTCTTCCCATAATACAAGCATATGATGAAATATTGGCAGGCAACAAATTTTATTGTGAAGGATGAAACAGAATGTAAGAATTGTCAACTACACTAGTTGGTGACATAAGCTTGTTGCTTGCAGAGAAAATATCATTAACTGCAATAAAACTATGCAGTTTGGTGTTGAACTCTATCGAAAGTGAATTCATTACCACAAAATTGCCTAATACCACGAATCTTAACATTTTTTGTGATGTGCATACATAGTAAAAGGTTCAAATGGCTCTGAGCACAATGTTACTTAACTTCTGAGGTCATCAGTCACCTAGAACTTAGAACTAATTAAACCTAACTAACCTAAGGACATCACACACATCCATGCCTGAGGCAGGATTCGAACCTGCGACTGTAGCAGTTGCTCGGCTCCAGACTGTAGTGCCTAGAGCCGCACGGTCACTCTGGCCGGCCATACATAGTAAACTTTTATGGAAAGTATAAAGTTATGATGCAGGAATGTAATCCTCCTTCCACTGCAGAAAGAGTCTTGGCATTTAGTTGCAGAACTGCATATATTGTTTAATTTATTTTCAATACTCCATCGTCTAAGAGTTTTCTGGATGATAAATTGAAAAGGAATCTCTTCAGCTGAGATCTGTGGTACCAGCCAGCTGTGTAGCTTGCTGAAACATCTCACAATTGTTAATCTCTGTGCATCCTTCTTTGTGGAACTTAGGTGATATGGATTCATTCACTCAGTTGTTCATTGATATACCTGCAACTTAACACTTCAGTAACATTGCAGTGAAATGTGCACCAATCTTTAGGTTATCATTGTAGTGGGTATATATACATGACTGAAAAGTGAGTGATGAAACAAAGTGCTTCAAATCTAGGTTCATGGTCTTTATGGTACTACTTCTATTCTGTAACAAATTGTGAACTGATTATATTCATGTCAAAGTAGCTGTGGCTCAGGTGGTTGCTATAGAATCTGAGTAGGTAAGTGGATAACATTTTCTGTGCAGTTTAAGGAATTAAACTGTACAGTATTCTAAAGTAATTTGTTGTTTATTTTAAATTTTGAGAAATAGTTTTTTAAATATTAAACGAAATTTGTGTACCAGAATCATTTTTTTTTTTATTAAGAGATTGTTATTTAGAAAGTTAGGTGTAAAAATATTTTTACTAATGTTCTGCATCACTACACAGACTTGAAGACATTTACAGGAATATCTGGATAATTCTGACTAAATCAAAAGTTGTCATAATGTTAAAAACATAGAATTTTAGCGTTTTGGTTCATGTTTCTCTGCAATAAACTTAAATAGTTAATTCCATACTGATAAAATATATGAAAAAATACTTAAAGAAATTTAAGCTAACATAGGTCTAATACACAATTACCTATAGTTCGAATATTTTATGCAGGAATCACTTCATGAGGCCGGTTGTTCATCATTGCCAGAATTAAACCAAGGGTTGGGGAAAGTTGTGAGAGAAGTGTTGAGCCAACTCCATCATGTTATGATTGACCTAAATAATCCACTGGCAATAAGAGAGATTGCAACAAAAATTATGACAACAGGTAGTTTGCAATCACTTACTCCAAGCCCTGGTATGGAAACAATGAGACGTGTTAGCTCATCACCCATTCTTTCACAAGATAGTAGCTCTGTTTGGTCACATCAAGGCCCAAATGAGCATCTGAAACGTGAAGAATCAGCAGTTTCATTACAGGTAAGGTTATAAGATAGGTTAAGTAATCCAGATACATTGTGTTAAAAGGAGGATTTAAATTTTTTTTATGACTAGGTAACACTAAGGAATAAAAATATTTACTTTATTACAAATATTAGTTCTTTGATCTGGAGCTTCTGTTAATGTTAAATCTAAAAGATGATCTGCCACTGACAAGTTGGATTGTACAGTGTCCTTATGTTGGTTTTTTCCAGTCTGGCACTTTGTTAATCTACAACCTTCCTAAAAATATCACTTTCAAAATTTCAATTTGTACCTGACTATGAAGATCCAAATCAGCAGAAGTTGATCAGTATATGGAAGAAACTGGTATCAAATTTAAACCACACTGAAGTGATACATTGTCTATTTGTAGCACCTGCTGGGTAATGGTTATGCAGTTCATTGCACAGAGAAATTGGCACAAATGATAATTGAAAAAAAATTCATATTTAAACTGCCAAGAGTTGCTAATAAATAATTTACTACAAATTTGTCTTCACATCAGTTACTTAAAATAGCCTTCATGGCAACATTTTTACTATGGAGTCCAGTAAAATAGACCATTCTGCACCACTGCTGTCAATAAAATACTGATCAGCCAGAAGAAAAGTATGACCACTGACTTACTATAGATATAAACCCATCCTAGGTGATAGCATCACCTGGAAGTAATGACAGCTAAAGAATGTCAGAAACTGCAAACTTGTTGTGTGTTGCAGGACTGCTGTTGGGTCTTCAACATGGGGCAAAACAAAGGTGAAATCATGTCCAGATGTTGTGGGGTTGGGCAGCCACCCCTCGTTAGAGGTATCATAAGTTGTAGGCTGGGCAGATAAGTAAAACAGGACAGGTAGCAAACTGGTGGAACTAACACCAATCTTTAATGCTGGCCAGAGTAAAAATGTCTGAACACACAGTGCACCAAAGACTCTAAACAATAAACCACTGCAGCTGATGACCCATGCATACGCAAATGTCAGTACCATGACAACAACTAAGACTCAAATGGGCACATGCCAATTTGCACTAGACATCAGTGCAGTGGCAGAGCACTGAGAGGTCTTACGGATGAACACATCGACGACACCTGTACTGCAGGATAGACACAAGCTGGTGGCAACCACCAGGGGGTCCACAACTCTTTTGTGGATACGTGCGTAGCGAGCACGGGACCCAGAGCTAAAGTGGCATACCTTCCTTCCCTTTCCGCATCCTTCCCCATCTTCACCCCTCCTCACCTCTGGCTCTTTCCTTCACTTTCCCCCCATCTGGGAGTATGGTTCGTGCCTACGTCCGGAGACGGATGCTCGTAAATGTAACACATTCTTCGCCTTCTTTGCTTGTATGTCTTCTTCCTTCCTTTGTACTTCCTTTGTCATTCCTTTGTCCTTACCTCTTCTCTTTACCCTTTTCACCGCTGTGGCATTTGAGACCTCTCTTCTTTCCCCTTTCCCCCCCTTTCCCCCCCACTTACCCCACCTTTACCCCCCCCTTTACCCCCCCCCTTACCCCCCCTCCTTACCACCCCTTTACCCCCCCTCCACTTTACCCCCCCACCCCTTACCACCCTCCCCTTACCGCCCCCTTTACCCTCCCTTTACCCCCCCTCCCTTTACCCCCCCTCCCTTTACCCCCCCTCCCTTTACCCCCCCTCCCTTTACCCCCCCACCCTTTACCCCCCCACCCTTTACCCCCCCACCCTTTACCCCCCCACCCTTTACCCCCCCACCCTTTACCCCCCCACCCTTTACCCCCCCACCCTTTACCCCCCCACCCTTTACCCCCCCACCCTTTACCCCCCCACCCTTTACCCCCCCACCCTTTACCCCCCCCACCCTTTACCCCCCCACCCTTTACCCCCCCACCCTTTACCCCCCCACCCTTTACCCCCCCACCCTTTACCCCCCCACCCTTTACCCCCCCACCCTTTACCCCCCCACCCTTTACCCCCCCCACCCTTTACCCCCCCACCCTTTACCCCCCCCACCCTTTACCCCCCACCCTTTACCCCCCACCCTTTACCCCCCCACCCTTTACCCCCCCACCCTTTACCCCCCCACCCTTTACCCCCCCACCCTTTACCCCCCACCCTTTACCCCCCACCCTTTACCCCCCCACCCTTTACCCCCCCACCCTTTACCCCCCCACCCTTTACCCCCCCACCCTTTACCCCCCCACCCTTTACCCCCCCACCCTTTACCCCCCCACCCTTTACCCCCCCACCCTTTACCCCCCCACCCTTTACCCCCCACCCTTTACCCCCCCACCCTTTACCCCCCCACCCTTTACCCCCCCCACCCTTTACCCCCCCACCCTTTACCCCCCCACCCTTTACCCCCCCCACCCTTTACCCCCCCACCCTTTACCCCCCCACCCTTTACCCCCCCCACCCTTTACCCCCCCACCCTTTACCCCCCCTTACCACCCCTTGCCCCCCCTTACCACCCCTTGCCCCCCTTACCACCCCTTGCCCCCCCTTACCACCCCTTGCCCCCCCTTACCACCCCTTGCCCCCCCTTACCACCCCTTGCCCCCCCCTTACCACCCCTTGCCCCCCCTTACCACCCCTTGCCCCCCCTTACCACCCCTTGCCCCCCCCTTACCACCCCTTGCCCCCCCTTACCACCCCTTGCCCCCCCTTACCACCCCTTGCCCCCCCTTACCACCCCTTGCCCCCCCTTGCCCCCCCCTTGCCCCCCCCTTGCCCCCCCTTGCCCCCCCTTGCCCCCCCTTGCCCCCCCTTGCCCCCCTTGCCCCCCCTTGCCCCCCCTTGCCCCCCCTTGCCCCCCCTTGCCCCCCCTTGCCCCCCTTGCCCCCCCTTACCACCCCTACCCTTTATCCCCCCCTACCCTTTATCCCCCCCTACCCTTTATCCCCCCCTACCCTTTATCCCCCCCTACCCTTTATCCCCCCCTACCCTTTATCCCCCCCTACCCTTTATCCCCCCCTACCCTTTATCCCCCCCTACCCTTTATCCCCCCTACCCTTTATCCCCCCCTACCCTTTATCCCCCCCTACCCTTTATCCCCCCCTACCCTTTATCCCCCCCCACCCTTTATCCCCCCCCACCCTTTACCCCCCCCCTACCCTTTATCCCCCCCTACCCTTTACCCCCCCCTACCCTTTACCCCCCCTTACCCCCCTTACCCCCCTACCCTTTACCCCCCCTTACCCCCCCTTACCCCCCCTTACCCCCCCTACCCTTTACCCCCCCTTACCCCCCCTTACCCCCCCTACCCTTTACCCCCCCTTACCCCCCCTTACCCCCCCTACCCTTTACCCCCCCTTACCCCCCCTTACCCCCCCTACCCTTTACCCCCCCTTACCCCCCCTTACCCCCCCTACCCTTTACCCCCCCTTACCCCCCCTTACCCCCCCTACCCTTTACCCCCCCTTACCCCCCCTTACCCCCCCTACCCTTTACCCCCCCTTACCCCCCCTTACCCCCCCTACCCTTTACCCCCCCTTACCCCCCCTTACCCCCCCTACCCTTTACCCCCCCTTACCCCCCCTTACCCCCCCTACCCTTTACCCCCCCTTACCCCCCCTTACCCCCCCTACCCTTTACCCCCCCTTACCCCCCCTTACCCCCCCTACCCTTTACCCCCCCTTACCCCCCCTTACCCCCCCTACCCTTTACCCCCCCTTTCCCCTTTGCATGTCTGAAGGCCGACCCACACATTTTTGTGCGTAGCCGGTGACGGGGTAACGCATAATTCCCCACCCCGGGTAGACAGGTAGGACGATTACCCGAGCTGATACCTTCCGAAAGTGCCGATTGGTCCCTCCGTCCGTTTGTCGGGAGGTGTGACCTGAGGTGTGGACAATCACCTAAGGCGGGAGAGCCCTCAGAGAGGGCCCCCACAAGGGAGGAGCGCGCCATCGGAGATGCCGGTAATCATGGGGGATTCTTCCGCAATGGTTTCCTCACCTTCCACTATGTCTGCTCACAAGCGAGACTCAGCCACAGACATTTCTTCCATCGTTGCCACAGTTCCTTGTTGTTTCTCGGTCTGACGGTCACGACTTCTCCATGGTCAGCCTTTTCATTATTCAGAAAGGTGTCGACGCAATTGCAGGTCCTGTAAAGTCTTGTTCCAGATTACGGAATGGCACCCTGTTGTTAGAAACACACAGTGCCCTCCAGGCACAAAAATTGCTGGGTACTTCTCTGCTCCACACCTTCCCTGTCCGGGTGGAACCGCACCATACCTTAAATTCCTCGTGTGGAGTCGTTTATACACGCTCCCTCGATGGATTGTCTGACGAAGAAATTCAGCACTACCTGTCTGACCAGGGCGTAACGGCTGTTCATAGTTATGAAAAGGGTTGACACGAACATCATTCCAACCTGCACTGTCTACTTGACATTTGACAAAGTTCAACTCTCATTGAAAATCAAAGCAGGCTACGAGATAATTTCCGTTCGCCCTTATGTCCCAAACCCTACGCGTTGCTATTGGTGTCAGCGGTTCAATCACACCAGCCAGTCCTGTTCCAATCCGGCCAAATGTGTTACGTGTGGCAAGGATGCCCATGAGGGTGCTTGTCCACCTCCATCCCCTCGCTGCATCAAGTGTATGGGTGACCACGCTGCTTCCTCTCGAGATTGCCCCGTTTTAAAGGACGAAAAGCTCATTCAGGAAATCAGAGTAAAGGAAAAGGTGTCGACCTTTGCTGCTCGCAAATTATTCCCCAGTCGAAAGCTCACTGTGCCTCACAGGTAAATACAGCACTGTCCTTGCCTCTCCTTGGCCAACAAAGGAGGCGGCCACGCAGACTTCTGATATCACCTTTAGTGCGACGGTAATCAGATTGGCCAGCCCGAAGATCGCCCGCTCTACCTCCCCACTTTTTCCTGCTCACTCTATGGCTCACCCTTCATCGGGTTCTGCTAAATCTCGAGCCCAAAAGTCAGACACCAAGACTTCGAAAAAAGAGCAAACTCGCGAAGATTTTTTTACGTACCCCAACTTCACAACCATAGGTTCCTCCTCCATCAAAACATCATATGCCCAAGAAGGCTACAAAGAAACCCAGTTCATCTCCTTCTCCACCAAGGCGTGTCCCATCTACAGCACCACCTGGCGTAAATCGCCCTCAGCCATCTTCTGTGTCGCCGAGGCGCAATGCTGGCGGCCGATCAACCGGCCGATCGTTGGTGGCAGGAGCTGCTCCTGAACAACCTATGGATCAGGATCTTCTGCCTTCGGCTGAATGCCATTCCATGCTGTCGGTCGCAAGCTCTGAGCAGTCGTAGAGTTGACGGCACCCTTGGTCGTATTCCTCTATTTTCTGTTCACCCTAGGTCTATTGTCCACTGGAATATCCGCGGCATTCGAGCCAATCGGGATGAATTGTCGATCCTCTTATGATCCTACTCGCCGGTCATCTTCTGTCTTCAGGAAACAAAGCTGCGTCCCCATGATCGCTTTGTTCTCCCTCATTTTCAGTCCGTCCGATATGATCTCCCCTCTGTTCAAGGCACTCCAGCACATGGACTCAAGATTCTTCTCCATGATACTCTCCATTATCACCCAATCCACTTAAGCACTTCCTTCCAAGCTGTTGCCGTCCGTCTTTCCCTTTCTGGATACACGTTCTCTCTTTGTACTGTATACATTCCATCATCCACACCAATGGCACGAGCTGATCTCCTTCATCTTCTTGGTCAGCTTCCACACCCCTATTTGCTGGTTGGGGACTTCAATGCCCACCACCCGCTTTGGGGATCTCCACATCCTTGTCCACGTGGCTCACTATTGCTAGACGTCTTCCACCAAATGGGTCTAGTTTGCCTCAACAGTTGGGTCCCTACAATTTTGTCTGCCTCAACGACAAATTTATCTCATTTAGACCTTGGAGTCGGTACTGTTCCGCTAGCTCGGCGCTTCGAATGGTTCGCCCTTGATGATACACACTCGAGTGACCACTTTCCATGTGTCCTTAGACTGCAGCCTCAACTGCCATATATGCGCCCAAGACGCTGGAAGTTTGCCCAGGCCGACTGGACACTTTTTTCGTCTCTAGCGACATTCGATGACCGTCACTTTCCCAGCGTCGACGATGAGGTCACACATATTACAGACGTTATTCTTAGAGCTGTGGAACGTTCAATACGACGCACGTCCGCATTGCCCCGGTGCCCCCCAGTTCCTTGGTGGAACGAGGCATGCCGTACCGCAATACGTGAGCGGCGATGTGCTCTTCGCGTTTTCCGTCACCATCCTACTTTGGCCAACTGTATCCGCTATAAGCAGCTCCGTGCGCGATGCCGTCGTGTCATCCGCAATAGCAAGAAGGCAAGCTGGAAATTCTTTATTAGCTCATTTAACACCTTCACTCCCTCCTCGGAAGTTGGGAGTCGGCTTCGACGGTTCTCAGGCGCGCCTAGTTTCTTCCCGGTCTCTGGGCTCACTGTCGCGCATGATACATTAGTGGACCCCGTCGCCATTTCTAACTCATTGGGTCAGCACTTTGCTGAGATTTCGAGCTCTTCAAATTACCCGCCAGCGTTTCTCCCGAAGAAACGTGCAGCGGAAGTGCAACATCTTACTTTCTCCTCTCAAAATAGTGAAAGCTACAATACTATTTTCTCCATGTGGGAACTCCAACATGCACTCTTCTTCTCGCTCCTCTGCCCCAGGACCGGATGGTAGTTACGTCCAAATGTTGCTGCATTTATCAACACACAGTCTGCGTTACCTCCTTCGCGTTTATAATCGAATTTGGACCGACAGTGCTTTTCCCAGACGATGGCGGGAAGCTATCATCATTCCTGTTCCAAAACCTGGAAAGGACAAACATCTCCCCTCTAGCTATCGCCCCATTTCTCTCACGAGTAGTGTCTGTAAGGTTTTGGAGCGTATGGTGAATTACCGTTTAGCTTGGTGGCTGGAATCCCGCAGTTTTTTAAACCCTGCCGAATGCGGATTCCGAAAGCATCGTTCTGCAGTTGACCATCTTGTTGCTCTCCCCACTTATATCATGAACAATTTTCTCCGGAAACGCCAAACAGTAGCAACATTGTTTGATCTGGAGGGAGCATACGATACCTGTTGGAGGACAGGCATTCTCCACACACTATTCTCTTGGGGGCTTTCGAGGTCGGCTGCCCCTTTTTCTTCGCAAATTAATGCAGAGCGCATATTTAGGGTGCGGGTGAACACTACTCTCTCCCGTACTTTCTCCCAAGAAAACGGGGTACCCCAGGGCTCCGTGCTGAGTGTTGTACTGTTTGCCATTGCCATCAATCCCATTATGGATTCTCCCCTTCCTGATGTCTCAGGCTCCCTCTTTGTGGACGATTTTGCGATCTACTACAGCTCTCAACGGACCAGCCTTCTTGAACGACGTCTTCAAGGATGTCTCGATCGCCTCCACTCTTGGAGCGTCGAAACTGGCTTCCGTTTTTCTCCCAGTAAGACCGTTTGTGTAAATTTTTGGCGACGTAAGGAGTTTCTTCCTCCCTCCTTACATCTAGGACCTGTCAACCTTCCGTTTTCGGACGTCGCTAAATTCTTGGGTCTTACATTTGACAGAAAACTGTGCTGGTCCTCCCACGTTTCCTACCTTTCAGCTCGCTGTCTGCGATCCCTCAACACCCTCCGTGTCCTGAATGGTACCTCCTGGGGAGCAGAGTGAGTGGTCCTTCTCCACCTCTATCGCGCCTTAGTGCGCTCGAAATTGGACTATGGAAGCATAGTCTACTCCTCTGCTCGGCCGTCTATTCTTCGGCGTCTCGACTCTATCCACCACCGTGGATTACGTTTAGTGTCTGGAGCTTTTTACACCAGCCCTGTGGAAAGCCTGTATGCTGAGACTGCTGAACCTCCGCTGTCCAATCGGCGAGCAATCCTCCTGAGTCGTTATGCTAGCCATCTGTCTTCCATGCCTGTTAATCCAGCCCATGACATTTTTTTCGACGCCTCCTTTGATGTAGGGTATGCAGGCCGCCCCTCCTCCCTACTACCACTGGGAGTCTGCTTTCGTCAACTGCTCCATTCTCTTTCCTTCCACTTTCCTAAAACCTTCTTGACAACTTGGGGTACAGCACCGCCTTGGCTCCGTCCCCGGATCTGCCTGCTCCGAGACCTTTGTCGATTTCCCAAGGATGGTACCCCTTCAATTGTTTATCGTCGGGCATTTGCTGCTCTATGTGCTCAAATGACGGACGCCACATTTATTTACACCGATGGCTCGAAAACATCGTTAGGTGTAGGGAGTGCCTATGTTGTTGGCGACACCCCAAATCACTTTCGGCTTCCCGACCAGTGTTCGGTCTATACTGCGGAGCTTTACGCTGTTCTCCAGGCTGTCCACTACATCCGCCGCCATCTGCGGATACAGTAAGTTATCTGCTCCGATTCTCTCAGCTCTCTCCTCGGTCTCAAAGCTCTTTACCCTGTGCACCCTCTGGTCCACCGGATTCAGGACTGTCTGCGCTTGCTCCACCTGGGGGGCGTCTCGGTGGCGTTCCTCTGGCTCCTGGGACACGCTGGTATCTGTGGGAATGAGGCGGCAGATATAGCGGCCAAGGCTGCAGTCTCTCTTCCTTGGCCAGCTGTTCAGTCGCTTCCCTTCACCGATCTACGGAGCGGTTTATGTCGCAAAGTTGCTCATTTATGGCATGCACATTGGTCGGCACTTCCCCGTAATAAATTGCGGGAAGTGAAAGCCCTTCCTTGCGCTTGGACCTCTTCCTTCCGAACACGTCGTCGGGAGGAGGTAATTTTAACTAGACTCCGTATAGGGCACTGTCTTTTTAGCCATCGACATCTTTTAAGCGGTGATCCTCCTCCACTCTGTCCCCACTGCTCTCAGCTGTGGACGGTAAGACACCTTTTAATTGAATGCCCCTATTTTAATCCGTTACGCTCCCATCTACAGCTGTCGCTTGATATATCGTCGATTTTTAGCAGATGACACGTGCTCAGCTGATCGCGTTCTCAAGTTTATTAGTGCCAGTGAAATGACGTCAGTCATTTGAAGCTTTTTTTTTTTTGGGACAACCAACCCCTTCTGTAGAGGATTTTTAAGCCTTCCTTCTGTTTTTAGTTTTTTCCAATTTTATGACTTTGGTTCCCATTGCTGCAGGTTTCTTAAGTCCCGGACCGAGTGCTAATGACCATAGCAGTTTTGCACCCTAAAACCAAAACAAATTAAAAAAAAGCTGGTGACAGCTCCCTTACGTTCTGGGGAACATTCACATTGGCATCAGGGTCCAGTGGAGATCCTTACTAGATATAGTGTGTGGAAGAAACTTAAACTGAAGATTTTAAATAGAGCCAGTCTTTCTGTTTGTCAACAGTTCAACATATGCGGACTATAATCATCAAATACTTACAGAAGTCATTGTAGTGTTAAAACAGTGAAATAACTGTAACAGATCTGTTTATAGGCAGACATTAAATTCAGAATTAGTTCTGAAAGTGCACTTAAGTGGTGTGAGAAACCAAAATTAAAATCTTATCCTTATTACTTTTGATTTTCAGGAATTCCCTTCAATACCAAGCACTGAAATATCTCCTATTAAAGGATCAACAACAAAAAGTGTACCATCATTCAGGACATCAAGTCCACGATCCATACAATCTTCTTTGGAAAAACTAAGTATAAGATCCAATTCAAATATAATAGAAAAATTAGAAGGTATCCATAAGGAACTTGGTAACATTCTATCACTTGCCAGGGGTAACAGCTCTAGTGTAATGGTAAGTAATCTGTTAATTTTATGGAAAACTAGATGCTGTAACTGTAGTATCATTGTTATATTTCCTAACATTAAATATAAACCTAATCCATAGAACACAGAACAATGTTAACACTGAAACACTCGAATCTTAAAAATCTTGATGTGTTGAGGATACCATGAAGTTTGAATCCATTAATTACATGACTAGGCAGTTTCCATGAAAATTCAGTATTGCCAACTTGGAAGGCAAGTGTGTGCTGTTGTGGGCAGGGGATCTCAGCTGTAGTACCACCACCACCACCACCATCTTGTAATACAAAATTATTTGCAAATTAAATTTGTGCTCTAGTCCATTATATACATACATAAATAAATTCAGCATCAGTTTGGAAAGTCGGAGCAATTACTGCTACTGTATCCAGAGCTATACAGTGATTCATGGGGATATGCAAATATTCTAATATGTTGTTCTAAAAGTAAAACTAAAGAAAAAAGTTCATATAAACATAGGTCTACAAATGTTTAGTTGCCAAGTTACGGCTAATAAATGATTGTGCCTGAAATTTAGGAACTTTGCTAGTATGAAGCCATCACAAAACTGTACAAGGTTCAAGCAAAGCCCGATTTCCATGTAATTTGGTGTTGTTGATCTGGTGACTCTAATAAAACAAGTCCTAGATGTGTACTGTATGTTCAGAGAAAGTTGACACTTGGCACGGTGGTTGATTGTAGGGACTACAAAGGCATTTCCCATTTACAGCTGCTCCCATCAGCCAGCGTGCCAAGTGTAAACTTTATTTGCGCGATTAATATCTGCTCTAGTTTTCCAGAACATCCAGAGAAGTCGAGAAGTAATTTTTTAAAAATTTTTAATTTATTAACTACTTGGCCCAGTTTTGTAAATTCCATGTAATCGCACAAAGTTTTCAACTGAAGTTGTAGAGAATTTAGTTTTGGAAAATGATGGTAATAATGTTAGCTGAAACTGTAAGACTCAGATAATCTGCTTTTATTAATACCATAGCACACATGAATTCATGTTAAACCAGAAAACACAAAGCTCAATGTTATGGAAGTTGTACAGTGTACACAAAATTTCACAACATATATTCAAAATGTCTCCATGGAGTTCAATGCATTTAGCTGCACGCGTTTGAACATATATTGTTTCTTGTTTGTTTAACAGGGTTGTTCTTAATTTCATCTATTGCATTCATAAAGCAAGCAAGTAATGCATCATGTGTATTGACTTAGTCTTCATAAACTTTCATCCATCCCCATCAATAATCCATTGCTGTTAAATCAGGTAATCTGAGTGACTGCAGACATGTAGCACCATGATCAATCCATTTCTGGGGAAAATGTTCATTTAAATGTGTAGTAATGGCATTGGTGAAATGTGGAGGTGTGCCATCACGTTGTAAATAAATTTGCAGTCACATAACAAGTGGAACTTCTTAGAGGAAGCAGGGCATTTCTTCTTCAAGGAATTGTAGTTATGGCTCACCATTTAGACATCCAGGGAAAATGAATCATCCAATAAAGTGTGTGTTGATTATACCACACCACACATTTATGCTAAATTTCTGCTGAAAATTGGGTTGTGCTGTTGCGTGTGGGTTTGCTTCAGACCATATGTGCTCGTTATGTAAATAGTTTATACCATCTTGAGTAAACTGTGCCTCATCGGTAAATAAAATGTATTTGTGTAACTGCTGATTAGTATTTAATCAGTTGCACAACTCCTAGTGAAGGGCAGGATCTCCTGGATGCAAATGATGCACTTTTTGTTTATGGTAAGGCTAAAGATAATTGTATCTCAGTGTACACTACACCTTACATTGTGAAATGCCTTATTGAGAGATACGTCATGTACTGGTACCTGGCTTACATTGAAAAGCATCCATAATATCTTCAGTCTTCATGCATTGAGCACTTGTACTGTTTATGAATGCTAGGTAGAGAACCTGTCTCCCATAACGTTCAAAATACTCCACTAATGGTTTGTGCATTTGAAGTTATCATAGTAGGATAACATACGTGATATTCATTAACTGCTGCTGTAGCATTACCGGCACATTTGCCGTAAGTAAACACCATTTTGGCATATTCCTCTGTTGTACATTTGAAAGGCATCCATATTTGAGCTGCTCGGGGGAACAAAATGACAAGTGCCAAAATCACAGTTTCGAGATACAGTGCATCTAAAGTTTAAATTGATCTGCAAATCTGAATAATTTTTTTTGAACAGTCCTTTTATCCTGTAGTGACTCTAACATCTATCTTCTACTATACAGACATAAATGAAAATCAGAACTGACTAAAACAAATGAAATATACAAAAATTATTACATTACCATACACCATTAACAACACATAGTGATACAACATTAGATATTAAATTTTACGGTAAACCCTCAACACTTTACAGAAACTGCAAACTCATTCATCACTCTCATTACTAATGTCTCTTTCATCTAAAACTGTTGGCTTTAGTGACAGGGAAAGTCCAATGTGGACAGGAGGTATGTAATTTAGGAGTGACAGGATGTCAGCAACTTTCTTCTTTTCAATAAGCCTTGGCCCATTGTATGTAAGTCGAAGCGTAGGAACTGATCCTTTCCTTCCACGTTTCCTGAAGTTTATTTCATGCCAAATGTCGTGACAAAATGTCTCGCTGATGAATAAAGATGACGGATATTCGGAGGTCACCTTCCACCTACATATTTTCCTTAGGTTGACATCTCGATCATAAACTGTCTTCTTTCTGAAGACAAATGCTTCTTTAGAGTGTTGTATTTGATAGAAATCCTCTCTTTTTATATTATACACAAGCAAACTTCTTGATGATCTCACACCACTGACCTGGACTATACACATCTTGTACTTTTTGGCGAACGTAATTTTCAATTATACTTCAGGAACATAATGGTATGTACATGCACTTACCATTATGTTTGTGAAACATACTAAAGACAGTATATTTACATAATAACATACCTCTGAGTCATCTGAATCATTATGAATGTATTCTGGATCCTTCTTGAAGATATTAGTATCATTGGAAGTATATTCCTAGTCTTCTGCTATGTTCACTGTTGCCAAAATCTCAGATGTTTTTACTTGCCGCCATTCTCTGTCACTTACCATTATGTTTCAGATGGACAGTGGCGCTTACCATAAAGTTCCTCCCTGACATCTGTTAAGTGAATTTGGAACTACTAGTAAGTTTACTGCATTGTGTATCCCACAGCTGGTGTCCATCTACCGCAAAATACATGGCGGTGGCACTTACCAATGTGTTCCCTGAGCAGCTCATATCATAAATAATCTACAAACTAAAACAGTTACTAAATACACTTTTATTATGTTCTTTTACTGAACAATAAAGAAAACTAACTTGTTTAAAGGGTAGGCTACAACTGAAACAACTCACTAAAGGTTGCCAACAGTCACATAAATGTTTTCCATTCTTAATGGAAAGTAAAAAAAATTACTTCTATAATAATCTTTGATTTTCTGGATGTTCTGGAAAACTATTGCAGATACACATCTGGGACATGTTTTATTAGATTCACCAGACCAATAACAACAAAATAAATGGAAATAGTGCTTTACTTTAACCTCGTACAGTTCTACGATTGCTTCATATTAGTGAAGTTGCTAAATTTCAGGCAAAAATCTATTGGCCGTAACTCTCTAACTAAAAATTTGTATACCTATGTTTATATGAACTTTCTTCTTTAGCTTTACTTGTAGAATAACACATTAAAATATTTGCATATCTGTGTATTTGTCAAGTCTTACCTATTCAACCATTTGCTGCTATTCTCTGAAATTTCCAGATGATTCTGCTTCTAAAAGCTGAAAATAATTTTGTACCTGGTATTCGTGATACTTATCAACCAGTCTGACCAGTGAAAATGAAAATGAGATGAGTAGTAAATAACTTTCAAAGTATTCATATTTATTTAATTATTACCTGCCTGTCAGGAAGTGTAAAAGTCACAAATTATTCAGGTACCTAGTGATCAGTTTCTCAGTGGTTTTGATTTCTTTTGTAAGAAATTGTGCTACCCCCTCCCCCTGCTCTTCTGATGCTATACCACAAGAGGAAACTACACACATTGCAGGGTACAGTCACTGTAATTTTTGCAGCTAGCAGAAATCTCTGCATTTTGTTGGACTTATCGGAAACAATTTAGAAACACCAATCAGGAAATTGCCTCTGCCACAAGATTTCTTGATGGCTTTCCAGACACACTACAGCCCATCAATAGATAATGTGTCATTAAAAGGCTGTATGTCTATGCCCTGTATGATCTGGGTGACAGTTTTGAGAAAAATATTTAGCCACTATCTGAACCAAAGTTACCTGATTGAGGAAATCTTAATTGAATTTGTAAGTACTTCCAGACAAGAATCCATGACATCTCTCTGGGTGCTCCAGATACAGAGTGAATCACCTAAAATTTGTACTACAAATATTTTTGAAACAGAAAATGCTATTATGTGCAGTTTCCACAGAATGCATTAGTAGCCAGTATTGTTAGCCAGTAAACAGTTTGCACAAAATAGTTTTTAAATATTAAGATGAGTTGCAATACATAAATAGCGCTTTCCATTTCTACAATATTTGTGATGAAAGTTTTATGTGATTCGGCCTGTGTACTGAACTGGCTATCATTGTGTGGGATGTTTAGCTTGTCACCATCATCCTCTTCCCTTCTGTATGCTACAGCAGAAAGTGGAGACTGTAATCTGGTCTTTGATAACCATCACATCAATATGTGACATCACATAATACATCCATGAGGGATAAGGAACTCCTTAGACTTTCTTTCAAATTGTCATCAGGTGTATTGGCACTGTTTTAACAGAATCAATTTTTAAAGCAGTGACTGCTTCAAAATTGGCGGAGTAGTTAACTGACAGTGCTATGGAAAAAAATGTAAATATTATGTAAAGGTCTTGTATTATTTTTGTAGTATTATTTTTGTAAAGACATTACTAAAAACCATGTTGTCAATTCCTTCATTATACTTTCAGTAGCCAACCAGCTCCAGAAAAATGTTTACTATTGGTCAGAACAATTTTTTGTTTTGCTTCAAATAAGAATGAATTTCATGAAGTCACTCCAAAATTTGTTTAAAAAATCATTGCTGTTGTGCACATTGTTGAAGAGGATCAGCACTGTAGTAACTTTGATTTCAGGTGATTAGCTGCAAGAAAAATCTGTTCCTCAGATTCCACTCAGTTTGATTGAAGCTCAAAAACAGGCTGTGTCAGTTTGTGTAAAGAAATTCTCAAGTAAATTGATAAATGAAATACAAAATGAAGAAACATCAGAACAACAGAAAACTTGGATAAAGTTACTAGAGTTGGAAATCAAGAATCAGCCAACTGTGTTCAGGTTCAAGGCTGAAGAGTCTGTTTCATCTACATGATTACTCCACAATTGAGAGCCTGGCAGTGTATTCATCGAACAACCTTCAAGCTATTTCTCTGCTGTTCCTGTTTCACACAGCATGCAGGAAAAACACATACTTAAATCTTTGTACGAGCCAAGATTTGTCTTACTTTATCACAATAATCATTTCTCTTTGTAGGTGGATGCCAACAGAATATAGTCACAATTGGAGAATATTGATGATCGAATACCACAACAAATAGTGCCTTATTTTTAATGATTGCCACCCCAATTCGCATGCCATTTCCATAGTGCACTGTCTCCTCTTTTGTGATAATATAAAATGATCTTAACTACTTTGAACTTGCTAAATGTCCTTAGTCAGCCTCATCTGGTGTGGATCCTTCTCTGGACAGAAGTACTCCAGAAGAGAGCAGATAAGTGTGGTGTAAGCAGTCTCTTTAGTAGACCTGTTGCATCTTCTTCTGCCAATAAATCACTGATACTTTCTCCACAACATATTGTGATCATTCCAATTTAAATAATTCAGAATTACAGTCTGAGTATTTAGTTGAATTTACAACCCTTAGATTTGTCTAACATTTAACTGAATTTTAGTGGATTTTTTTTACTATGCATACTCATGTGGGTGACTTCACACTTCATTGTTACTCAATTTCCACTTTTTTTTTTTTTTTTGCACCATACAGATGTCATGTCTAAATAATTTTGCAACTGGTTTTGATAATGATACCTTTACAAGATGGTAAATGACTGGATCATCTACAATCAATCTGAGGGCTGCTCAAATTCTCTCATATATCATTTATGTACATAAGGAACAACAGAGTATAACACTTCCTTTGGAACACCAGATATTATTTCTGTTTTGCTCGATGGCTTTCCATCAGTTACTATGAACAGGAAATGTTGTGTCCAGTCACAACAGAGATGATGCTCCATAGGCATGCAATTTGATTAGAAGGCATTTGTGAGGAACACTGTCGAAAGCTTCTAGAAATCCAAAATATGGAATCAGTGCGACAGCCCTGCTGATAGCACTCTTTACTTCACGAAAGAAAGAGCTAGTTGTTTCACACAAGAATATTTTCTGAATCCATGCTGACTATTTGCCAATAAATCATTTTATCTCAGGTAATTCATAATGTTCAGATAAAGTATACGTTCCAAAATCCTACTGCAAACTGACATTAGGATATGGGTCTGTAACTCAATGGATTTCTTATTTCCTTTCCTGGGTATTGGTGGAACTTGGACAACTTTCCGCTCTTGCAGTACATAAAGGAACCTGACTGGTGTACAGTCAGTCAGAAGCCTTGCTTTGTTTTAAGCTGCTTTGCTGCAGAAAGTATATCTACTTCTAAGTTACTTGTGTTGGTTGTTGTTCTTGATCAGAATTCTACAATATTTATACTTATTTTGTAAAGGAATTTTGGAAAACTGTTTAATAGCTCTGCTTCAGTGGTGCTAACATACGTCACTGTACAGTGAAGTTACTGATTGTGTTTTGCCACTGGTCTGTTTTAATATGGTGAGACTCTTTGGGTTTCCAGATTTAGTTAAGTTTCATTCCGGAAACTGTTAAAAGCATCTTGCATTGAAGTTAACACTACATTTTGCACTTCTGGAAAACTTCCAAAATCTTGAGATGATGTCTTCTTTTAAAGTCAGTGTGCTTTTTTCATTGCTTCTGCAACAATTTTCTCGCCCATTTTGTACACTATGGGGCTCAGTACAATCACTATTTTATGTGATATCATCTCTCACCTGTCAGTAAAATTTCTTTGAATTCAAACCATAGCTGGTCTATGCTTCCATAGTCAGAACGAGAGTGGAAACTCGATTTCAGAAAGGCGTTAAGCAGAATTACCTGCTTTCTTTAGATATAATTTGCATTTCTCTTAAAGCACTTAGACAAAAGGCACTTCAATGATTATACTGAAAATATTGCGACAATTTCACTAAAGGGTTAAAGAACAGTTAATGCTGAGAGGTATAAAACAGTTATTTCCCACTTTTCATCAGTGAAACTGGGCGAAATGACTACCTAGTATCAGTGTTAAACATCACAATGCCAGCTGTCACATAGAACATAAGACAATTATTTGATGGAAGAAAAGTCACATTACCCATATTTACCTGATGTAACACTTAGTGAGGGGCTTCGGATTTTTTCTCACCTGAAGCTGTTTAATCCTGTTGTAGTTTTTTTAGACATCATTAGAGTGGAATACATGTTTCATAAATGTAAGTGTTGAAATTTTGAAGTGGATATTTTCTGAAAGGTAATACAGTTTGTCGCAATTTTTGTAAAAGCTTTGAAGTTAGACCTCTCTAAACAGTACTATGAGAAAATTGTCATTTAGTAGTTGCACATTTACTTACAGAAGGCTATATTTCATTGCATTCTAAATGTTTCAGGAATGTGTGTGTCCAACTAAGTGGAGAATAGCACAAGTAGACCATGTAAAGGCATCCAGACATTGACTATCATAAATGAAATGCAGACTACTTAAACAAAACATGAAATCATGAATTGCTTGATACAAATTTTGGCTGTCACCTAGTAAACAAAGCAAAAAGCCGACTGCAAGTTGACACGGCAGAGTTGTCTCAACATTGCTTCCTGCAGACGTGGAGCACACTGCCCTTTTATGGCTATAAAAACCTTCAACCTTGGGAGTATGACAGTTCAGAGATCCATTATTTTTGGGCCAGTCACTACAGTTGGGTTAAACTTGAGCATTGGATTTTAGACTAATGAATACCCTCCTGACAAAGGTGCTGCCTCTCCCTCACTCGGCTCTCCTGCTCCTCAATATTATTTTAGTCATTTTATGACTATTTAAACTTCACTCTCCCTTCTATTTGCCATTCTAACTTTCCTGAGACTGTTAAGTTGGCTCTATGGTGTAGTGGATAGTGTTGGCCGATAAATGAAAATGTGGTCTATTATGTAGCAGCAGAAGCAGGAGCAGTTGCAGTAAACTTGTTACTATAACATGAACAGTTAATCAAAATTTTGTTAAGATTGTGTAATTGGACAAGGCTTAGTAACTTTCTGGTTCATTCTGCCACTACGTTTCATGGAAAGAGATGTCTGTCAGCTGGTATTCAAATTCTGTAGTCTTCTGTAATTAGTGTCTGATACTGCATAAGAATATAGGCTTGTAGAATGGACAAATTTGTATAATACAGTAATTATAGATGACATTAATTATGTAACTAGTGTCACCAATTTGTTATTATCTGAAAGAGGATGTTTCTCACATCAGTCTAGTTACTGGAATTGCTGTGGTTCAGGTAATAGCCATTCCTATCTAATGTCCCAGTAGACCCAAACTCCTTAAGAAAATGAGACATACGAATGGCAGAATACCAAAGACTCTAAGGGTGGCTCCGTGGTGTAGTAGATAGTGTTGGCTGATTACAGATTCAGAGGCTTCCAGTTTAGTCCATTATGACCATTCCAAAATTTTGTGGTTGGAAGGTCTGAACTGGGGGTCTACTGAGCTTTGCAAGGCTGTAGCCTACTTGATTTATCTGCACACATGTCCATGATATCTGATGCCTCTGTCAAAAACTGACAAATTATTTGATAAATTTACTTGAAGTTCACACTGAAATATCATTTTGATATTGTAAAACTATTGTTCATGGCCAGGTCAGATCTCTCAAATGTCTGTATAGTAAATCAGCAGTAAAGTCACTTAATAGATCGCTCCGTACACTCTTCTGCGCAAAATGAACATATCACAACAAAAAGTGCCAGTAAAACAGATTAAACAACTCTCCTGAAGTCATTGTTACAGATAAAAACTCATAGCAGATAAAAGTTCACATTAAAAGTAATTATCAACAATTCACTTGACTGTTCAGTAACAGGCATCAGGACATGAAACACAGTGCTGCTTTGGTTTAATGTATAGAGTGCTCTGAGTGCAGCACATTTTCGATATAGGTAGATAGGGCTCTAGGTGTTCATTCATCATGAATGCGCTAGATCCTTTCTTATAAAGTGTGACATAGGAGACGCACTGTTAACTGACAGTGCTTTAAATTTGGCTATGGTGAAATTTCTGATGAACAGAAAGAACCAATGTAAATTTCGATTGTGGAAAATACCAGTTACAAATTCATAAAAATACATGGACATTATTTTTTCTTCTGCAATGTCACCTCCTTGGTTTATGTGAATACACATTATATTGAAAATCACAGTAAATTTCATGAAATTTGGTGCATTAATGCTGTATGTTGTCATACAGAAATATTGCAAGTATTCAGTTAATATGGAAAGTACTTAATTTCAGAGAAAATAAAATGTTACACCAAAACTGGAATATTGTGCTTACAGATCTGTGTAGGTCATTTAAATTTTAGCTTATACAAAATCTGCAGAGTCATACTGTATACAGATTGTAGGTTACTTATACTTCCTAATTATCATACCATTTAGCCAAACTAACTACACAAATGGACTTGGAATAGTCGAATAAATGATTTGAGTAAAAGTAACATTGGGCTAAGTCTGGCTGTGAAGTTAGTTTTCACATGCTTACTACGTATTTCGTAAATGGCAATTTGGGGAGAAAATATGCAAATTGGAAGAGGAAAACATAATATGCAGCTATAAATGCTGCTATGTCTCATGGCCTAGTGAAGTTGGTTGATAATAAGTCAACATAGTATCAGAAAAATTTGCCATAGGTTGCTGATTTTGTAAGGACACTTGCAAAACAATGGGAAATTAGCATCTCCTTGCTGTTAATAAAATTTAATGGAGATATAGGTACAAAAGTTACAATCTTATCTCATTAATTAATGTTCTAAGGTGGGTTGATAGATGGTAGAACCTTAATGGATGTTTCCTTTGTTGAAGCTCAAAGCAAGAAAATAGTTGTTTACCTAGAAACAAATGCTGTCTGATCATGAGGACAGTTAGGATAAATAAGATAGTGCCTTACAATGTGAATACTACAAAGTGGAAATTAGTTGGGATAATTGACTACAGGACACATGTTTTTAAGCATAGTTTACAAGATATGACTGGGGGTGTAATTTATAATGAATCAAATACTAACATAAAATTTAATTTATTTCACAAAAAATTCATATCATTGCTTGAAAATATCTTTCCATATAAGCAAATAAAAAAGGAAATTAAGACATTTAAAGAAATACAGATCAGTAGAGGGATTAAAGTATCTCTTGAAAGTAAAATGGAAAAGTATCCATTGGCAAGAACAAGTAAAGATCATGCAGTAGCTGCAAACTATAAAAACTACTCAAAATTACTAAGAAATGTTATTAAAGAAACTAGGAACATGAACATAATGTCTGAAATCAGCTGTTCTGCCAAGACTTGACACTATATGGAATGTTAGGAAATAAGACTGGACAACCAGCCACAGAACGGGATACCACTATTGAACTGAAAGGAACTGCTGAAAATGAGATGCAGGTAGCAATTACGTGATAAATATTTCTTACAGTAGAAAGTGTAGGTGAAACAATTAGCAAGAAATAACAGCAGTAAGTTGAAAAAGCAACTCATAAAATTCAGCCATTTGAATGTATCACAAACTTATTTTGAAATTAAGAAAATCGTATATTGTCTAATAAATGCTCATCTGTTTTTCATGGTGTTTCCAGTATAGTAATAAATATTTATTCTCATATAATTGGCTTGCCCATTTCTGAAATATGTACTGCATTGCTAACTCAAGGCATTTTTGCAGAGACTGAAATATACTGCTGTCAAACATGTCCATAAGAAAGGTAATGGGAAAATGTGTATCACTGCTTACCTGTTTCACTGCTAACATTTTCCAAAATTTTGGGTAAGGTGATGTATTCTAGAACAGTATTTCACCTGAGCAACAATATTCTCAGCAAATCAGTTTGGATAGCAGAACTGTTGCTCTAGTGAAAATGCCTTTTACATGTTCTCACCAAATTTTACAAGCACTAACTAATAAAACAGCATTGGTTGGTATTTTGTGACCCAAGACATTTGGTTATGTAAATCACAGTACTATCCTATATCAGGGGTCACCAAACTACAGCCACAGGCCAGATCCTGTCCATGAAGTCAGTTCTGGCTGGCCAACAGTTCTTGAATATGCCTGGTAAAATGTATGGAACATGACACTTGGTGATATAATTTAAATTTTATGTTCAGAATATGAAGAGATCACACATGAGACCTGACTGCTATTAAATTTCCTTTGCTCAATTTTAAAATCCATCTAGGTATTGTACAGAATGGTGATGTGGCACATGCTATTCATTTTGTTAATTGCGTGCTTTTGAAAAAGTCCAGTAACCTCTGTTCTAGTTAATTAGTTTTATGTAAATGATGGTATTGCTAACCAATGGATGAGGTCATATCTAACCAAAAGAATCCAGAAAGTTGTACTTCGTGGGCCATCCAATGTAGTCCCAGGGACTTCATTCTGAATGCAGAGAAATCACATGTGGGGTTTGTTAGTGCTCAGTCTTAAATCTGCTATTATTCCTCATATACACCACGTGAGCAAAAGTATCCAGACACCACCACCACATACATACATACATACATACATACAGTTTTTCATATTAGGTGCACTCTGCTGCCACCTACTGTCAGATACTCCATATCAGCAAACTCAGTAGTCATTAGACATTGCTGGAGAGCAGAATGGGCACTCCGCAGAACTCATTGACTTTGAAAGTGATCAGGTGATTGGGTGTCACTTGTCATACATCTGTATGCAAGATTTCCGCTCTCCTAAACATCCCTTGGTCCACCGTTTTGGATGTTACAGTGAAATGGAAACATGAAGAGATACCTACAGCACAAAAGTGTACAGGCTCACCTTCTCTGTTTACTGACAGAGATGCCGACAGTTGAAGAGGATCGTTTTGTGAATAGGCAGACATCTATCCAGACCATTGCAGATTATTCCAAACTGCATCAGGATCCACTGCACATACTAAGATGGTTATGTGGGAAGTGTGAGAACTTGGATTTCATGGTAGAACAGCTGCTCATAAGCCACACGTCATGCCAGTAAGTGCCAAACAACACTTCGCTTGGTGTAAGGAGCATAAACATTGGACAACTGAACAGTGGAAAAATGTGTGGATAGGTACACAGTGTGGTGATCCAATGGCAGGGTGTGGGTATGATGATGAATGTCCGGTGAACATCAGCCAGCGTGTGTAGTGCCATCAGTGAAATTCAGAGGTGGTGGTGTTATGGTGTGGTTGTGTTTTTCATGGAGGGGTGCTTTTTTCCCTAGTTTTGCAGGGCATTATCACAGCACAGGCCTACATTGATGATCTAAACACCTTCTTGCTTCCCACAGTTGAAGAGAAATTTGGGGATGGTGATTGCATCTTTCAACACTATAAAGTCCATAATACACTGCCTGTGGTGGAGCGGTTACACAATAACATCCCTGTAATGGACTGGTCTGCAGTTGTGACCTGAACCCTATAGAACACCTTTGGGATGTTTCGGAACACTGGCTTCATGCCAGGCCTCACTGACACATCAATACCTCTCCTCAGTGTAGCACTCAGTGATGAATGGGCTACCATTCCTTGAGAAACCTTCCAGCACCTGACTGAATGTATGCCTGTGAGAGTGGAAGCTGTTACCAAGGCTAACAGTGGGCCAACACCATATTGAATTCCAGCATTACTGATAGAGGGTGCCATGAACTAAAGTCATTCTCAGCCAGGTGTCCAGATACTTAAACACATTGTTTACATACACCATTCTAATATACAACAACCAGAATTAGTTCATTTTGCAGATGACATTAGTAATTTAATCAACCCACGTATGCATGCATACAGAAACAGAAGAGATGGTAAACAGTGTTCTTAAAGGTATAACAGACTGCTTTTCTTAAAAGGTCTCACCCTAAATTTTAAGATACAGAACATACTCAGTTCTGGACATCTAGATGTACAACACAAACGTTAACTGTAATAAGTGGAGGAAAATTAAATTTTCTTAAACGTTCATATTTGTTAGAATTTAAACTGGTAAAAGCAGTTTTGAACTCCTTAAACAACTTAGTTCATCCACGTTTGCACTTTGCATGGTTGCAAGTTTTTTGTAGAGACCAATTAGTAAGCTGACATACTTTCATATTTTCATTCAATAATGTCATACAGAATAATGTTCTGGGATAACTTAACTTCAAGAAATTGTTGTTAAGAGTGCTATAAGACTATTGTGTGAAGCTCACCCATGATCATCTTGTAGTTACATTACATTACACATTGTATTGCATTACACATTGTGTATTGCATTACACATTGTGTATTGCATTACACATTGTGTATTGCATTACACATTGTGTATTGCATTACACATTGTGTATTGCATTACACATTGTGTATTGCATTACACATTGTGTATTGCATTACACATTGTGTATTGCATTACACATTGTGTATTGCATTACACATTGTGTATTGCATTACACATTGTGTATTGCATTACACATTGTGTATTGCATTACACATTGTGTATTGCACTACACATTGTGTATTGCACTACACATTGTGTATTGCACTACACATTGTGTATTGCACTACACATTGTGTATTGCACTACACATTGTGTATTGCACTACACATTGTGTATTGCACTACACATTGTGTATTGCACTACACATTGTGTATTGCACTACACATTGTGTATTGCACTACACATTGTGTATTGCACTACACATTGTGTATTGCACTACACATTGTGTATTGCACTACACATTGTGTATTGCACTACACATTGTGTATTGCACTACACATTGTGTATTGCACTACACATTGTGTATTGCACTACACATTGTGTATTGCACTACACATTGTGTATTGCACTACACATTGTGTATTGCACTACACATTGTGTATTGCACTACACATTGTGTATTGCACTACACATTGTGTATTGCACTACACATTGTGTATTGCACTACACATTGTGTATTGCACTACACATTGTGTATTGCACTACACATTGTGTATTGCACTACACATTGTGTATTGCACTACACATTGTGTATTGCACTACACATTGTGTATTGCACTACACATTGTAGTAATCGTTTTCCATGGATCCTTTGGAGAAGAGTCTCTCAGGTGAGGAAAGGGTCAAAGGATTTTTCTTTATAGTTAGGCATTGTGACTAATACATAACAGTATGTTTATTCCCTCATGAAGTTTGTTGTAAATCAACTGCAGTTCAAAAGCAGCAATGATGTATATACAGGGTGTTTCAAAAATGACCGGTATATTTGAAACGGCAATAAAAACTAAATGAGCAGCGATAGAAATACACCGTTTGTTGCAATATGCTTGGGACAACAGTACATTTTCAGGCAGACAAACTTTCAAAATTACAGTAGTTACAATTTTCAACATTTGACAAAGTTAAACTTCCATCGAAAATCAAAGCAGGCTATGAGATAATTTCCGTTCGCCCATATGTCCCAAACCCTACGCGTTGCTATCGGTGTCAGCGGTTCAATCACACCAGCCAGTCCTGTTCCAATCCGGCCAAATGTGTTACGTGTGGCAAGGATGCCCTTGAGGGTGCTTGTCCACCTCCATCCCCTCGCTGCATCAACTGTATTGGTGACCACCCTGCTTCCTCTCGAGATTGCCCCGTTTTTAAGGACGAAAAGCTCATCCAGGAAATAAGAGTGAAGGAAAAGGTGCCGACCTTTGCTGCTCGAAAATTATTCGCCAGTCGACAGCCCACCGTGCCTCACAGGAAAATACAGCACTGTCCTTGATTCTCCTTGGCCAACAAAGGAGGCGGCCACGCAGACTTGTGACCTCACCTTTAGTGCCACGGTCGTCAGATCGGCCAGCACAAAGATCGCCCATTCAACCTCACCACTTTCGCCTGCCCACTCTATGGCTCACCCTTCATCGGGTTCTGCTAAATCTCGAGCCCAAAAGTCAGACACCAAGACTTCGAAAAAAGAGCATACTCGTGAAGATTTTTTACGTACCCCAACTTCACAACCATCGGTTCCTCCTCCATCTAAATCATCTTCTGTGTCGCCGAGGGGCACTGCTGGCGGCCAATCAACCGGCCGATCGCTGGTGGCAGGAGCTGCTCCTGAACAACCTATCGATCAGGATCTTCTGCCTTCGGCTGAATGCCATTCCATGCTGTCAGTCGCAAGCTCTGAGCAGTCATTGAGTTGACAGCAACCATGGTCATATTCCTCAATTTTCTGTTCACCCTATGTCCATTATCCACTGGAATATCTGTCAATCGAGCCAATCGGGATGAATTGTCGATCCTTTTACAATCCTACTCGCCGGTCATCTTCTGTCTTCAGGAAACAAAGCTGCGTCCCCATGACCGCTTTGTTCTCCCTCATTTTCAGTCCGTCCAATATGATATCCCCTCTGTTGAAGGCACTCCAACCAATGGAGGACTCGTGATTCTTCTCCATGATACTCTCCATTATCACCCAATCCCCTTAAACAGTTCCTTCCAAGCTGTCGCCGTCCGTCTTTCCCTTTCTGGATACACGTTCTCTCTTTGTACTGTATACATTCCATCGTCCACACCAATGGCACGAGCTGATCTCCTTCATCTTCTTGGTCAGCTTCCACCCCCCTATTTGCTGGTTGGGGACTTCAATGCCCACCACCCGCTTTGGGATCTCCACATCCTTGTCCACGTGGCTCACTATTGCTAGACGTCTTCCACCAAGTGGATCTAGTTTGCCTCAACACTGGGGTCCCTACATTTTTGTCTGCCTCCACGACAAATTTATCTCATTTGGACCTTGTGGTCGGTACTGTTCTGCTAGCTCGGCGCTTCGAATGGTTCGGCCTTGATGTCACACACTCAAGTGACCATTCCCATGTGTCCTTAGACTGCAGCCTCAACTGCCATATATGCGCCCGAGACGCTGGAAGTTTTCCCAGGCCGACTGGACACTTTTTTCGTCTCTAGCAACATTCGATGACCGTCACTTTCCCAGCGTCGACGATGAGGTCACACACATTACCAACGTTATTCTTACAGCTGCAGAACGTTCAATACCACGCACCTCCGAATTGCCCCGGTGCCCCCCAGTTCCTTGGTGGAACGAGGCATGCTGTGACGCAATACGTGAGCGGTGACGTGCTCTCCGCATTTTCTGCCACCCTCCTACTTTGGCCAACTGTATCTGCTATAAGCAGTTCAGAGCGTGACGCCGTCGTGTCATCCGCGATAGCAAGAAGGCAAGCTGGAAATTCTTTATTAGCTCATTTAACACCTTCACTCCCTCCTCGGAAGTTCGGAGTTGGCTTCGGCGGTTCTCAGGCGCACCTCGTTTCTCCCCGGTCTCTAGGCTAATGTCGCGCATGATACATTAGTGGACCCCGTCGCCATTTCTAACTCATTGGGTCAGCACTTTGCTGAGATTTCGAGCTCTTCAAATTACCCGCCAGCGTTTCTCCCAAAGAAACGTGCAGCGGAAGTGCGACCTCTTGCTTTCTCCTCTCAAAATAGTGAAAGCTACAATACTGTTTCCTCCATGCGGGAACTACAACATGCACTCCATTCTTCTCGCTCCTCCGCCCCAGGACCGGATGGTATCCACATCAAAATGTTGCTGCATTTATCAACCCATAGTCTGCGTTACCTCCTTCGCGTTTATAATCGAATTTGGACCGACAGTACATTTCCCAGACGATGGCGGGAAGGTATCGTCGTTCCTGTTCCAAAACCTGGAAAGGACAAACATCTCCCCTCTAGCTATCGCCCCATTTCTCTCACGAGTAGTGCCTGTAAGGTTTTGGAGCGTATGGTGAATTACCGTTTAGCTTGGTGGCTGGAAATCCGCAGTCTCTTAACACCTGCCCAATGCGGATTCCGAAAGCATCGTTCTGCAGTTGACCATCTTGTTGCTCTCTGCACTTACATCGTGAATAATTTTCTCCAGAAACGCCAAACAGTAGCAATATTTTTTGATCTGGAGAGAGCATACGATACCTGTTGGAGCACAGGTATCCTCCGCATACTGTTCTCTTGGGGCTTTCGAGGTCGGCTGCCCCTTTTTCTTCGCAAATTTATGGCAGAACACACATTTAGGGTGCGGGTGAAAACTACTCTCTCCCGTACTTTCTCCCAAGAAAACGGGGTACCCCAGGGCTCCGTGCTGAGTGTTGTACTGTTTGCCATTGCCATCAACCCAATTATGGATTGTCTCCTTCCTGATGTCTCGGGCTCCCTCTTTGTGGACGATTTTGCGATCTACTACAGCTCTCAACAGACCAGCCTTCTTGAACGACGTCTTCAAGGATGTCTCGATCGCCTCCACTCTTGGAGCATCGACACCGGCTTCCATTTTCCTCCCAGTAAGACCGTTTGTGTCACTTTTTGGTGACGTAAGGAGTTCCTTCCACCCTCCTTACATTTAGGTCCTGTCAACCTTCTGTTTTCAGACGTCACTAAATTCTTGGGTCTTATGTTTGACAGAATACTATGCTGGTCCTCCCACATTTCGTATCTTTCGGCTCGCTGTCTGTGATCCCTCAACACCCTCAGTGTCCTGAATGGTACCTCCTGGGAAGCGGACAGAGTGGTCCTTCTCCGCCTCTATCGCGCCTTAGTGCACTCGAAACTGGACTATGGAAGCATAGCCTACTCCTCTGCTCGGCCGTCTATTCTTCGGCCTCTCGATTCTATCCACCACCGTTTAGTGTCTGGAGCTTTTTACACCTGCCCTGTGGAAAGCCTTTATGCTGAGACTGCTGAACCTCCGCTGTCCAATCGGCGAGCAGTCCTCCTGAGTCGTTATGCTAGCCATCTGTCTTCCATGCCTGCTAATCCAGCCCATGACATTTTTTTCGACGCCTCCTTTGATGTAGGGTATGCGGGCCGCCCCTCCTCCCTACTACCACTGGGAGTCTGCTTTCGTCAACTGCTCCATTCTCTTTCCTTCCACTTTCCTAAAACCTTCTTGACAACTTGGGGTACAGCACCGCCTTGGCTCCGTCCCCGGATCTGCCTGCTCCGAGACCTTTGTCGATTTCCCAAGGATGGTACCCCTTCACTTGTTTATCGTCGGGCATTTGCTGCTCTATGTGCACAAATGACGGACGCCACATTTATTTACACCGATGGCTCGAAAACATCGTTAGGTGTAGGGAGTGCCTATATTGTTGGTGACACCCCCAATCACTTTCGGCTTACCGACCAGTGTTCGGTTTATACTGCGGAGCTTTACGCTGTTCTCCAGGCTGTCCACTAAATCTGCCGCCTTCGGCGGATACAGTATGTTATCTGTTGAGATTCTCTCAGCTCTCTCCTCAGTCTCCAAGCTCTTTACCCTGTGCACCCTCTGGTCCACCGGATTCAGGACTGTCTGTGCTTGCTCCACCTGGGGGGTGTCTCGGTGGCGTTCCTCTGGCTCCCGGGACACGTTGGTATTTGCGAAATGAGGCGGCCGATATTGCAGCCAAGGCTGCAGTCTCTCTTCTTCGGCAAGCTATTCCATCGATTCCCATCGCCGATCTACGGAGCGTTTTATGTCGTCGTGTTGTTTCATTTATGGCACGCGCATTGGTCGACACTTCCCAATAATAAATTGCGGGACGTGAAAGCTCTTCCTTGTGCTTGGACCTCTTCCTCCCGACCGCGTCGTCGGGAGGAGGTAATTTTAACGAGACTCCGGATAGGGCACTGTCTTTTTAGCCATAGACATCTTTTAAGCGGCGATCCTCCCCCACTCTGTCCCCACTGCTCTCAGCTGTGGACGGTAAGACACCTTTTGAGTGCCCCTATTTTAATCCGTTACGCGCCCGTGTTCAGCTGTCGCCTGATATATCGTCAATTTTAGCAGATGACACGCGCTCGGCCGATCGCATTCTAGAGTTCATTCGTGCCAGTGAAATGATGTCAGTCATTTCAAGTTTTTTTTTTGGGACAACCAACCCCCTTCTGTAGTGTATTTTTAAGCCTTCCTTCTGTTTTTAGTTTCTCCAATTTTATGACTTTTGTTCCCATTGCTGCTGGTTTCCGTTTTCGGTTTTTTACTGCTTCCTAAGTCACAGACCGTGTGCTAATGACCATAGCAGTTTTGCGCCCTAAAACCAAAACAAAAACAAAAAAAAATCACACACATCCGTGCCCGAGGCAAGATTCGAACCTGCGACCATAGCGTTCTCGTGATTCTAGACCGTAGCGCCTAGAACCACACGGCCTTTCTCTCTGGCTCAGATTCTTCTGAAAACAAGATAACCCTTGTTTCTTGGCTTTTCCCTGTTAAGTAGACCAGCATTTTGAAAGATCTTAATTGTAACTTGGTTATCTTTTGCAATGGCACATTCCCTTCCCATCTCTCAGTTGCATTCTTTGATCTTCTATAAAGAAACTTCGAAAAACATCAGCACCAACTAAATCTTGGCATGGTATACCTTCATCTGTTGGCACATTTTATGCTCAAACTCCACAGTACATGGGTATGAAAATATATAACATGGTGAAAGGAACCCCCCACGGGATCCACAACTCCTTTGTGGATACGTGCATAGCGAGCACGGGACCCCGAGCTAATTTGGCCCTCTTTCCTTTCCGGGCTGCATACCTTCCTTTTCTGCATCCTTCCCCATCCCCCATCTGCGCCCCCCCCCTTCTCACCTCTGCTTCTTTCCTTCCCTCTCCCCCCCTCTGGGAGTAAGTTTTGTGCCTACATCCAGAGACGGACGCTAGAAAATGTAACATGCTCTTCGCTTTCTCTCCTTGCAAGTCTTCATCCTTCCTTTGTCCTTCTCTTTCCCTTACCTCTTCTCTTCACCTTTTTCTCTGCTGCGGCATTTGAGACCTCTCTTTTTTCCTTTCCCTTTCTTTGTTTTTCGCTTTCTCTTTTTTCCTCCCTGTGCATGTTTGAAGGCCGACCCACGCATTTTCATGCATAGCTGGTGACGGTGTAATGCGTAATACCCTGCCGTGGGTAGACAGGTAGGACACATACGTACCCCCTGGTAATGGCCAGGCCCAGGGAGGGGTGATTACCCGAGCTGATACCTTCCGAAAGTGCCGATTGGTCCGTCCATTCATTTGTTTATCGGGAGGTGTGACCTGAGATGTGAACAATCACTTAAGGCGGGAGTGCGCTCAGAGAGGGCCCCCCCCCCCCAAGGGAGGAGCGTGCCATCGGAGATGCCGGTAATCATGAGGGATACTTCGTATGGTATCCTCATCTTCTTCTATGTCTGCTCACAAGTGCAAGTTCAATGAGTTTCGGCCACAGACAGTTCTTCCATTGTTGTCACAGATCCTTGTTGTTTCTCAGTCTGACGAAGGTTACGACTTCTCCACGGTCAACCCTTTCATTATTCAGAAAGGTGTCGATGCAATTGCAGGTCCTGTAAAGTCTTATTCCAGATTACGAAATGGCACCTTGTTACAAACAGTGTACCCTCCAGGCACAAAAGTTGCTGCATACTTCACTGCTACACACCTTCCCTGTCTGGGTGGAAGCACACCGCACTTTAAACTCCTCATGTGGGGTCATTTATACACGCTCCCTCGACGGATTGTCTGACGAGGAAATTCAACACTGTCAGACCAGGGTGTAACGGCTGTTCATACTCATGAAAAGGGTTGACACAAACATCATTCCAACCTGCACTGTCTTCTTGACATTTGACAAAGTTCAACTCCCATTGAAAATCAAAGCAGGCTACGAGATAATTTCCGTTCGCCCTTATGTCCCAAACCCTACGCGTTGCTATTGGTGTCAGCGGTTCAATCACACCAGCCAGTCCTGTTCCAATCCGGCCAAATGTGTTACGTGTGGCAAGGATGCCCATGAGGGTGCTTGTCCACCTCCATCCCTTCATTGCATCAACTGTATGGCTGACCACGCTGCTTCCTCTCGAGATTTCCCCGTTTTTAAAGACAAAAAGCTCATTCAGGAAATCAGAGTAAAGGAAAAGGTGTCGACCTTTGCTGCTCGAAAATTATTCGCCAGTCGAAAGCTCACTGTGCCTCACAGGTAAATACAGCACTGTCCTTGCCTCTTCTTGGCCAACAAAGGAGGTGGCCACGATGACTTCTGATATCACGTTTAGTGCGACGGTAATCAGATTGGCCAGCCCGAAGATCACCCGCTCTACCTCCCCACTTTTTCCTGCTCACTCTATGGCTCACCCTTCATCGGGTTCTGATAAATCTTGAGCCCAAAAGTCAGACACTCGGACTTCCAAAAAAGAGCCTACTCGTGAAGATTTTTTATATACTCCAACTTCACAACCATCAGTTCTTCCTTCATCTAAACATCCTGTTTCCAAGAAGGCTAATAAGAAACCCAGTTCCTCTCCTCCTCTGCCACAGCGTGCCTCGGATCTTCTGCCTTTGGCTGAATGCCGTTCCACGCTGTTGGTCTCAAGCTCTGAGCAGTCGTTGAGTAGACGGCAACCTTGGTCACATTCTTCCATTTTCTGTCCACCCTATGTCCATTATCCATTGGAATATCCGCAGCATTCGAGCCAATTGGGATGAATTGTCGATCCTATTATGAGCCTACTTGCCGGTCATCTTCTGTCTTTAGGAAACAAAGCTGCGTCCCCACGACCACTTTGTTTTCCCCCATTTTCAGTCGGTCGATTTGATCTCCCCTCTGTTGAAGGCACTCCAGCACATTGAGGACTCACGATTCTTCTCCATTATCACCCAATCCCCTTAAACACTTCCTTCCAAGCTGTCGCCATCCGTCTTTCCCTTTCCGGATACACGTTCTCTATTTGTACTGTATACATTCCATCGTCCACACCAATGGCACGAGCTGATCTCCTTCATCTTCTTGGCCAGCTTCCACCCCCCTATTTGCTGGTTGGAGACTTCAATGCCCACCACCCGCTTTGGGGATCTACACATCCTTGTCCATGTGGCTCACTATTGATAGACATCTTCCACCAAGCGGATGTTGTTTGCCTCAACACTGGCGACCCTACATTTGTCTGCCACGACAAATTTCTCTCATTTGAACCTTTCGGTCGGTGCTGTTCCTCTACCTCGGCACTTCGAATGGTTCGCCCTTGCTGATACCCACACGAGTGACCAATTTCCATGTGTCCTTAGACTACAGCCTCAACTGCCATGTATGCACCCGCGATGCTGGAAGTTTGCCCAAGCCGATTGGACACTTTTTTTGTCTCTAGCGAAATTCGATGGCCGTCACTTTCCTAGCGTCGACGATGAGGTCACTCATATTACAGATTTTATTCTTACAGCTACGGAACGTTCAATACTTCACACCTCTGACTTGCCCCGGTGCCCCCCAGTTTCGTGGTGGAACGAGGCATGCCGTGTCACAATATGTGAGCGGCGACATGCTCTTCGCATTTTCAGACACTCCTACTTTGGCCAACTGTATCCGCTATAAGCAGTTAAGTTGGGAATGCCGTCACGTAATCTGCGATAGCAAGAAGGCGAGCTGAGACTTCTTTACTAGTTAATATAATACCTTAACTCCCTCCTCGGAAGTTTGGAGTCGGATTCGACGGTTATCTGGCATACCAAGTTTCTCCCCGGTCTCTGGGCTCACTGTCGCGCATGATACATTAGTAGACCCCCGTCACCATTTCTAACTCATAGGGTCAGCACTTTGCTGAGATTTCAAGCTCTTCAAATTATCTGTCAGCGTTTCTCCTGAAGAAACGTGCAGCGGAAGTGCAACCTCTTGCTTTCTTCTCTCAAAATCGCGACAGCTACAATACTGTTTCCTCCATGCGGGAACTCCAACATGCACTCTTCTTCTCGCTCCTCCGCCCCAGGACCGGATGGTATCCACATACAAATGTTGCTGCATTTACCATACCTCCTTCGCGTTTATAATCGAATTTGGACCGACAGTACTTTTCCCAGACGGTGGCGGGAAGCTATTGTCGTTCTTGTTCAGATTCCTGGAATGGACTAACATCTCCCGGTTAGCTATCGCCCCATTTCTCTCACGAGTAGTGTATGTAAGGTTTTGGAGCATGTCGTGAATTGCTGTTTAGCTTGGTGGCTGGAGTCCTGCTGTCTTTTAACACCTGCTCAATGCGGATTCCGAAAGCATCGTTCTGCAGTTGACGACCTTGTTGCCCTCTCCACTCATATCATGAACAATTTTCTCTGGAAACGCCAAACAGTAGCAATATTTTTTGATCTGGAGAGAGCATATGATACCTGTTGCAGGACAGGCATCCTCCACACACTGTTCTGGTGGGGCTTTTGAGGTTGGCTGCCCCTTTTTCTTCGCGAATTTATGGCAGAGCGCACATTTAGGGTGCGTGTGAACACTACTCTCTCCCGTACTTTCTCCCAAGAAAACGGGGTACCCCAGGGCTCTGTGCTAAGTGTTGTACTGTTTGCCATTGCCATAAATCCCATTATGGATTGTCTTCTTCCTGATGTCTCGGGCTCCCTCTTTGTGGACGATTTTGTGGTCTACTACAGCTCTCAACGGACCAGCCTTCTTGAACGCCGTCTTCAAGGATGTCTAGATTGCCTCCACTCTTGGAGCATCGAAACAGGTTTCTGCTTTCCTCCCAGTAAGACCGTTTGTGTTAATTTTTGGCGTCACATGGAGTTTCTTCCACCTTCCTTACATCTAGGACCTGTCAACCTTCCGTTTTCGGACATCGCTAAATTCTTGGGTCTTACGTTTGACAGAATACTATGCTGGTCCTCCCACATTTCGTATCTTTCGGCTCGCTGTCTGTGATCCCTCAACACCCTCAGTGTCCTGAATGGTACCTCCTGGGGAGCGGACCGAATGGTCCTCCTCCGCCTCTATTGCGCCTTAGTGCACTCGAAATTGGACTATGGAAGCATAGTTTACTCCTCCGAAAGGCCATCTATTTTTCGGCGTCTCGCCTCTATCCACCACTGTGGATTACGTTTAGCGTCTGGAGCTTTTTACACCAGCCCTGTGAAAACCCTTTATGCTGAGACTGCTGAACCTCCACTGTCCAATCGGCGAGCTGTCCTGAGTCGTTATGCCAGCCATTTGTCTTCCATGCCTGCTAATGTGGCCCATGACATTTTTTCTACGCCTCCTTGGATTTAGGGTATGCAGGCTGCCCTTCCTCCCTACTACAACCAGGAGTCTGCTTCCATCAACTGCTCCATTCTCTTTCCTTCTGCTTTCCTAAAACTTTCTTGACAATTTGGGGTACAGCACCACCTTGGCTCCGTCCTCGGACCTGCCTGCTCTGTAACCTTTGTCAGTTTCCAAAGGATGGTACCCCTTCACTTGTTTATCATCGGGCATTTGCTGCCCTATGTGCGGAAGCTACATTTATTTACACTGATGGCTCAAAAACATAGTTCGGTGTAGGGTGTGCCTATATTGTTGGCGACACCCCAAATCGATTTCAGCTTCCCAATCAGTGTTCGGTTTATACTGCAGAGCTTTACGCTGTTCTCCAGGCTGTCAAATACATCCGTCGCCATCAGCGGATACAGTACGTTATCTGCTCAGATTCTCTCACCTCTTTCCTCAGTCTCCAAGCTCTTTACCCTGTCCACCCTCTGGTCCACCGGATTCAGGACTGTCTACACTTGCTCCACTTGGGGCATCTCTGTGGCATTCCTCTGGATCCCAGGACACATCGGTATCTGTGGAAATGAGGTGGCTGATATAGCGGCCAAGGCTGCAGTCTCTCTTCTTCGGCTAGCTATTCGCATGATTCCCTTCGCTGATCTACGGTGTGTTTTATGTAGTCGTGTTGCTCTTTTATGGCACACACATTGGTCAACACTTCCTAATAATAAATTGTGGGACGTGAAAGCTCTTCCCTGTGCTTGGACCTCTTCCTCCCAAACACGTTGTCGGGAGGAGGTAATTTTAACTAGACTCCGGATAGGGCACTGTCTTTTTAGCCATTGACATCTTTTAAGTGGCGATCCTCCCCGACATTGTCCCCACTGCTCTCAGCTGTGGACGGTAAGACACCTTTTACTGGAGTGCCCCTGTTTTACTCTGTTACGTGCCTGTCTACAGCTGTCACCTGATATATCTTCGATTTTAGCAGATGACACGCGCTCAGCCGATCGCGTTCTTGAGTTTATTAGTGCCAGTGAGATGTCAGTCATTTGAAGCTCTTTTTGGGGACAACCAACCCCATTCTATAGTGATTTTTTAAGCTTTCCTTCTGTTTTTAGTTTCTACAATTTTTTGAGTTTCGTTCCCATTGCTGCTTATTTCCAATTTCGTTTTTTACCTTTTCCTAAGTCACAGACTGGGCACTAATGACTGTAAGAGTTTTGCACCCTAAAACCATAAAAAAAAAATTTGAAAGGAAGAGAATTGCTCACTATAAATTTAGAAGCACTGAAGGAAAACCACGAGAAACTAGTGTAGAAGTGTTACTACACAGTAGAATTGAGCAAGAGATAGCAAGTGCTTAATCCTATTAATTTTTTATAGTTCGTTACTTTTAAGAAAAATTATTTCTTGCTATTAATTACATATCTAGTACAGTATATTATATTAACAATATTAAAACAAATATTGTAAGTAGAGTTTTGTGTTTTGAGAAGTCCCCTACACATAGTGTCAATGACTTGAAAATCTGTGTTAAGAGACAAGTTTCGATTCCATCCTATTCTACAGTCACAGTTTGTATAACTTATGGGGACAGAGTAACAGTAACTTTGTCAGTATCATTCACACAAGAAATCTGCTGTAGCTACGTCTGATAATGTGGTACTTCATGTGTTCATTTATATAGATTTCACTGCAATGAGATTGACAGAATCTAATATATTAGATGAATATTTGGAAAAAGGTACTTTTTTGTATATTGGAATAAGAACATATACAAATAAAAATTAGAAAGCAAATTAAACAAATGTTCTCGCATGTCAGTTTTGTGGAAACCTTCTCCATAAAGTGTTGGGTTGTAATAGATTGTTCACATACTTTATCAGCATAGCCAACAGATGAGTGTTTTAAAATACTTTCCAGTATGGTTTTGCTGTCCACTACAGGAAATATAGTAACAGGTAACACAAAACAAAAATAGTATAAAACTGGTAGAGTTAATAAAGAAATTAGTACATTTTCTGTGATTTGTAGTAAATAAGTGCCCTGTTTATATTGGTCTGGACAGTTATCAGGCACTATGTAACAACAATTAAGTTACTTGAATAAAAACTGAAAACTGTGCACTCAGCATTGTAATTCCAAACAATAAAACTTCAGCTGTTATACATGTAAATTTATCTAGGCAGCTACAAAATTGTGCCATAAATTTCATAGAAACAATTTCTCACAGTGTAGTCTTCACATTGGTTTGTCTGTAAACTCCAAACTGCAATTGGCATAAAATTAAACTGAGATACTTCCTTTATGAGCTTGAGTATTGAAGAGAGTGACATTATCTGACTTGCTCCCCTTTATACCTGAAAATATGTCATTTAAAGTGTGTAACAAACTGCTTTTTTCCAGGATAAAACAAGGCAGCTTCATGCAGTTAACAATTCAGCACCAAATTCGACACCAAATTCGACACCAAAATCAACACCAAAATCTACAAGGAAACCACCTGCATCGAGACTAGTACCATCATCTGTTCCAAGGCCACAACAGAAAAGGATGCTACAAGCACCACAGACACTGCCTCGAGATAGAAAAATAATGATAAAGACTCAGTCAACAGTTAAGAAATTCTTTTCTGGTTCAAAACTGAAAACTGCTCAGACAGACCCATCAGGTATTGCTTCTAAGGCAACACCAGTTGTTGCAAGGCGCAGAATAACTCCTCAAACACCAGCACAAAATATGGATACAAAATTCAAAGTGGATAAAAAGAAACTCACAAAATGAGTAATTTATTGCACATGCATTTTACAAGCTCTCTGAACTGTAGTCTTAGATTTATTTGTATGATGCAAGATGTCTACTGAACATTAATAAATTTTATAGGTGGTAATATTAAGTACTGTAATATACTA